>NC_136537.1:25382738-25498604 GCF_910591455.1 Pholis gunnellus
GGGAGCAGTCTGCTCCTCGTTAACACCGAGCTCTGTGGTAAGCTCCACCCAGCTGGCACCTCCAGGATGCCAAAACAAACCACACACACCAACTCCCTGCAGAAACTAACTCTCCTCAGCTGTGTGTGTGTGTGTGTGTGTGTGTGTGTGTGTGTGTGTGTGTGTGTGTGTGTGTGTGTGTGTGTGTGTGTGTGTGTGTGTGCGTGCGTGCGTGTGCGTGTGCGTGTATGTGAGAGAGACCTCACAGCGACCTGCAGAGCCAGATGATTGGGTCCCCTAAGGGAACCCCATCTGGGTCCTGATTGGCCGAGAGGGAGGCTTAACTCTGATGTCATCGATTGCTCAAGTTGTTGTTGATGTTCGAGTGAGAAGAAAAACTTTCACATGATCTCAGTCCACCGTGTGTATGTATGTATATGTGTGTGTGTGTGTGTGTGCGTGTGTGTGTGTGCATGTGTGTGTGTTTTGTGGCTTCAACACACTGACTGTAATGAACGCCATGAGTTTGGCGACGAACGCAAAACAGAGAAAACATCAGCGTCTTGTTCGGGAAGCAGAGGATATGACTGGGGTGGACAAAATATTCGAAACACCTGTCAATGACACCCTCCGAAAGATCCATAAAGTTTAACTCTAAATTTAGATTTATTGCAAGTTTTATTATTATTTTATTGTTTCTACGAAAAACTGAAGACAACTTGCTTCTCTTCTCTCCTGGCTGCAGCTGCTGCAGAATAAACCACCAGGGTGCTGCTATAAACACTGTTAATAAACACTGTTAATAAACACTGTTAACAAACACTGTTAACAAACACTGTTGATAAACACTGTTGATAAACACTGTTGACAAACACTGTTGACAAACACTGTTGACAAACACTGTTGATAAACACTGTTAACAAACACTGTTAACAAACACTGTTAGTAAACACTGTTTGTAAACACTGTTAATAAACACTGTTGACAAACACTGTTGATAAACACTGTTAGTAAACACTGTTAACAAACACTGTTGATAAACACTGTTGATAAACACTGTTAATAAACACTGTTAACAAACACTGTTAACAAACACTGTTAACAAACACTGTTGATAAACACTGTTGATAAACACTGTTGACAAACACTGTTGACGAACGCTATTGATAAACACTGTTAGTAAACATTGTTAACAAACACTGTTAACAAACACTGTTGATAAACACTGTTAACAAACACTGTTGATAAACACTGTTGACAAACACTGTTGATAAACACTGTTGACAAACACTGTTGATAAACACTGTTAACAAACACTGTTAACAAACACTGTTGATAAACACTGTTAGTAAACATTGTTAACAAACACTGTTAACAAACACTGTTGATAAACACTGTTAACAAACACTGTTGATAAACACTGTTGACAAACACTGTTGATAAACACTGTTGACAAACACTGTTGATAAACACTGTTAACAAACACTGTTAACAAACACTGTTGATAAACACTGTTAACAAACACTGTTGATAAACACTGTTGATAAACACTGTTGATAAACACTGTTAGTAAACACTGTTTACAAACGCTGTTGATAAACACTGTTAACAAACACTGTTGATAAACACTGTTAGTAAACACTGTTTACAAACGCTGTTGATAAACACTGTTAACAAACACTGTTGATAAACACTGTTAACAAACACTGTTGATAAACACTGTTAACAAACACTGTTAGTAAACACTGTTTACAAACGCTGTTGATAAACACTGTTAACAAACACTGTTGATAAACACTGTTAACAAACACTGTTGACAAACACTGTTGATAAACACTGTTGACAAACACTGTCGACAAACACTGTTCACAAACACTGTTAACAAACACTGTTGATAAACACTGTTAACAAACACTGTTAACAAACACTGTTGATAAACACTGTTAATAAACACTGTTAACAAACACTGTTGATAAACACTGTTAACAAACACTGTTGATAAACACTGTTAGTAAACATTGTTAACAAACACTGTTAACAAACACTGTTGATAAACACTGTTGATAAACACTGTTAGTAAACACTGTTTACAAACGCTGTTGATAAACACTGTTAACAAACACTGTTGATAAACACTGTTAGTAAACACTGTTTACAAACGCTGTTGATAAACACTGTTAACAAACACTGTTGATAAACACTGTTAACAAACACTGTTGATAAACACTGTTAACAAACGCTGTTAGTAAACACTGTTTACAAACGCTGTTGATAAACACTGTTAACAAACACTGTTGATAAACACTGTTAACAAACACTGTTGATAAACACTGTTAACAAACACTGTTAACAAACACTGTTAACAAACACTGTTGATAAACACTGTTGATAAACACTGTTAGTAAACACTGTTTACAAACGCTGTTGATAAACACTGTTAACAAACACTGTTAACAAACACTGTTAGTAAACACTGTTGACAAACGCTGTTGATAAACACTGTTAACAAACACTGTTGATAAACACTGTTAACCCAAACAATGATCTTTTATAAACCTAACCAAGTTGTTTCCTCTGAAGACAGAAGTTTATTTTGAAAAGATTGTAGATGTGTTAACTGTGCGTCACATGACGTGCAGTACCGGGCGTGGCCACCAAACCGAAGCACCAGTTCCTGAAGGCGACGTCTGTGTGTGTTCACTATAAAGAACCTGAAACAGTCGTCTTTGTGTTTTGTGTCTTCAGGCCGACCAGCAGTACGCCAGCAGTGTAGCAGACAACCTGAAGCGCCTGTAAGTTGTCCACCTGCATGATGGGATGCCGTTTCTACGGCAACAGGCCCGGGAGGAGACTCTCCACCTCCTGTGTGTGTGTGTGTATATGAGTGTGTGTGTGTGTGGTGTGTGTGTGTGTGTGTGCGCGTGTGTGTGTGTGCGCGTGTATATGGTGTATGTGTGTGTGTGTGTGTGTGTGTGCGCGCGCGTATATGTGTGTGTGTGTGTGTGTGTGTGTGTGTGTGTGTGCATGTACACGTACACCCTTTGATCGCTGCTGTGCGTGAACAGCTGTGTGAGCCATTGTTCACGGCATGCAGTCAAAGTGCAGCATGTTTATCTCTCACACACTCACAGTCACACACACTCAGACACACACACACACACACACACAGTCACACTCACCATCACACACTCACACTCAGACACACACACACAATCACACACACTCACACACACACACACACACTCACACACACACACACTCACAGTCACACATACACACACACATACACACACACTCACGCACACTCACACACACTCAGCCTGCAGGACGAACGTTCCAGCAGCAGGAATCTTTTTGTAAAAATACTTCTTTTTTTTCTTCCCCACCTCCTTTTACTTCCATCTTTCCTTCACTACATCCTAACTCCATCCTCTACTGCCTCCTCCTCCTCTTTCCTATTATTTCCCATCCTTGTTTCCTTCTCTTACCCTTTCATTCCTTCTTTTCTTTCCTTCGTTTACATTTCATTTACAGATCTTTCTCTAACCTACATCTTTCCTTCTCTACATCCTCATTTCCTTTCCTTTTATCCCCCTTTTCTTTCCTATCTACCTACTTCTTCTTATATTCTTCCTTCTTTTCTTCCCTACCGTCTCTTGTTCTTCACCTCTTCTCCATTTGTCCTTCTCTTCTTCCTTCTTTCCTTTCCTCTTTCCTCCTTCTTTTCCTGTCAACCCTCTCCTCTTTTTTCCTACGTCATCGTTTCCTTTCCTTTGGTCAACTTTTCTTTTCTTCTTCTCATATGTTTTTATCCTTCATTTTAATTTCTTCATCCTCCTCTTCCTCCTTTTTCTATTACTTACCTCCTCATCTCTATGTCCTTTTGTTCTCTCTCAGCCTCCTTTTTAGTCCCTACCTCTGTCTCCTACGTCCTTCTTTCCTTCTCTCTCCTCCTCTCTTATGTCATTCTTTCCTCTCTCTCATCCTCCTTTTTATTTCCTGCCTCCTCCTCCTCTTTCCTACTTCCTTCTCTCTTTGTCCTTCCTCTCTCTACCTCTTCCCTACTTCTCCTTTCCCTCTATCCTTCTTTTCCTGTTAACACTCTCCTCTTCTTCTCTACATCCTCCTCTCCTCTCCTCTTCTTCTGTCTCTCTGTTTATAAGTTCATGTTGTGTTTCACATTGTTGTCTTCCTGTTTGTCTCAGTTTCAATTAACTTTATTGTCCTGACATCGAGCACATTGTGTCACATTTGACAGTATGATGTAACATTACAACATAAAGGAATAATAAAGTAGCTTCTTCTTCTCTGTGTCTCAGTTTTCCAGCAGAGATCCAGTCGGGTCTTCTGGAAGTCGTCTCTCCGTCCGTCCACTTCTACCCCGACTTCTCCCGACTCCGGGAGTCCTTCGGTGACCCGAAGGAGAGAGTCAGGTTAGAGAGTGTGTGTGTGTGTGTGTGTGTGTGTGTATGTGTGTGTGTGTGTGTGTGTGTGTGTGTGTGTGAGTGAGAGAGTGTGTGTGTGAGTGTGTGTGTATGTGTGAGTGTGTGTGAGAGTGTGTGTGTGAGTGTGTGAGTGTGTGTGTCTGTGTGAGAGTGTGTGTGTGAGTGTGTGTGTGTCTTCAGGACAGGAAACTCCTCTTTCACCATAAAGTCTGTTTTTAATAACAGCAGAAGTGGATCATCAGTGTTATTTCTCAGCAGCTGTTTGTAGAGTCAGAAGAACATCAGTGAGCAGCTTTAAATCATTAACTCGTCTTCATTTCTATTTTATTCTACTTTCATAAATCGTGTTGAACGCTTTCCCAACATGAAGCAGGTTGTAACGCAGCAGGATCTCCTTAATTTCATGAGCAAAGCTCATTAAAGCCGGTTAAAAGAGAAACCCTTCATAAATCGACGGGTTATAGTCGACTATAAGAGTTTTAGTTGGTGTGTTGCTGCTCGTGGTCGCTTCCTGAGGGGCTTTAACCGCACCTCATGGTCTTCATCAGTGTGTAGATTAGACTTTGACACAAGGGACGAGGTCTACAACACAAAGCTACGAGACGGGAAACCCACCATCAGTGGAGACTGTGGAGACCTCAAAGTCTCTGCTCATCACGGGGCCCTTGCGGCCCTCAGGTGCTCATGTGTGCCGGCTGGTGGTCCTTTCTGCTGCGAACTCTCTCGATGTTTGAATGAAACAATAATGAAACAAGTTGTTTCACTCAAAGTCAGTTTATGAGTTTCAGAGTTTGTTGAGTTTTACTTTAACCTGAAAAACTGACTCTAACTTTAAGTAACTGCAGTTTATCATCATTAAAGCTCTCCCTCACACACACACACGCACACACACACACACACACACACACACACACACACACACACACACACACACACACACACACACACAGTCACTTACTGTTTTACCTGCGTGTGTGTGATTTATCAGCTCCAGTAATCAGAGAGTTGGGTAATGGTGTGTGTGTGTGTGTGTGTGTGTGTGTGTGTGTGTGTGTGTGTGTGTGTGTGTGTGTGTGTGTTTAACAGCTCCCCAGGCGTCTGTCAGCCTGTCATGGCTAATTCATGAGGCTCTGAACCACACTGAGCGAGCTAACTACACACACACACACACACACACTTAAATTAGTCCGCTCGCCTCCTTGTCTCCTTGACAGAGTCCTTCCTTAACAGAAACAAGTGTGCAGACCCGAGGTGACATCATCTTAGTTAATACACCGTCGCTCCGCCCCCTTTGGCCCCTGTTACCGTGGTAACACAGGGGAGACGGAGCGGAGGAGGTGAGAGAGAGAGAAAGGGAGGAAGACAAGGAGGGAATCTAAAGGGAGGAAAGGACTGAAGGAAGGTAGAGGAGAAGTGAAGACGGAGAGGAGGATGAAGGATACAGAAAGTTCATGGCGGGGAGGATAAATGACTAAATGTGACCTTTTAGGGGACGGAGAATCCAAAATGGAGGAATCTGTCACAGCGTATTATCGATCGCTTTTATTTAACCTCCTCTGTCCGAGTGAAACGTGTTGCTGCTGTTAGTTGAAGCAACAAATACGTCTTTGGTGAAAACGTGAGTGTTGTTTCCTCTTCAGTCTGTTTTTATTGAAGAAGACGAGTGAATCTGATGCTTCACGTGTTAAAGCTGCATTCTCTCTAATGACCACCAGGGGGCGACTCCTCTGGTTGTATAGAAGTCTATGAGAAAATGACTCTACTTCTCTCTTGATTTATTCCCTCAGTAAACATTGTAAACATGAGTTTATGGTCTCAATCTCTAGTTTCAAGTCTTCTTCAATACAGCATGATGTTCATTTAGTACATGATGGTCCATTTAGAGTCACACAGACCATAAAGCAGGGGATGCTTTAGGGCGGGGCTATACAGTGATTGACAGGTCTCTACCAGAGACGTATACGGCGTCTCTACCTCACTCCTCCTCAGTCCAGATATGGTCATGAGCTGTTTCATGAGAATACGTTGCTCTATTAGTACTTTTACTTCTGAGTACTTCTTCCACCACTGGATATGAACACAGGGTTTCCTTCAGTAAATATTGAGCACAGTGTGTGTTTTTCTCTCTTCTGTTGACTGAACTCGTCTGAACACACACTGGTTTCATTCGTGTGGCGATAAAACTTTAATCCTTCAGACCTTCGTGAGGGAAACAGCAGCAGGAACATTATTCAATATATTCAGTGTCTCTGCAGTCATTTCTTCCGTGACGTCCGGTAAATAGAGACGCTTTGAAATTATGCAAATTGGAGAAGAAGAGCTGCTGGTCGTCAGCCTGCAGCGTCTAAATCTACCTTCACTTGTGTGATTCATGATCTTTCATTGCTGCATTATATGAGTCCATTATAACATATTTAATACTTATTTGTATTGTTTTTCATTGCATTTGTTTTTTTCCCCATTTTTCTTCCAGTTGTGCTTCTTTTCGTCTCTAGATATTTGTCTGTTTCTACGTTTAAAGGTTTTCTATTTGACATTTAGAGCATTACGGGGAGACAAACACAATGCTTTTAATACATTCTCAGACTATTTTTTTCTTCCATAACTTGTCTTGTTTCAGACTCGACGACAGAAAACTTTTATTTTACTACTTTGTCTGTTTGTAGATTTCTGATAGAATTCAACCAAAATGTACCGTTACATAACGCCTCATTTGCATATTTAAACATAACATTACAACGTTACAATAAATATTCATCTTAATGTGAGTAATGAGCTGGTGAAGTTTCATGGTGATATTTAGCTTGTGTGTCTCCCTTTAATTCAAATATCATCTTCAACCTTTAGCGATGTAATGACATCGTGGAGTAACTCCTCCTCCTCCTCCTCCTCCTCCTCCTCCTCCTCCTCCTCCTCTTCCTCAGGTGGAGGACGAAGCAGAACCTGGACTACTGTTACCTGATGATGTACGCTCAGTCTAAAGGAACTTACTACGTCCAGGTAGGAAAGAAAGAAACCGTCACAATAAAAGCCTTTCCTCTGCAGGCTTTTATTGTGAAACATCTGCAGGAAGTGTTCATTAACAATAAAATAATGAATACATTATTAAATAATAAATATCTAATAAACTATATTATAATAATAAATAACATAAAAATAAAATTCCCATTTTATTTATTAATTCACATTTTTGATTTATTGATTTAATGGTTTCAAATAAATTACAACTTGTTTCAGCAAATGTCCCAAAAAAACCCGACACAAAACCTGAGCCTTTCTTGTTAAATAAAGATGAAATGTGTGTGAATCCTCTCAACTCCCCCGTGATACGATCGTATAACCACGTCAATAAAGTAAATATAAATAAAGTAAAGAACGTGGTGTAAAACCTCGCTGTGCTGAATCTATTTAAACTGAAGAGTCATTAAAGGAAAAACAGACTCTGATGTAAAAACCCGCTGGAGGTTTGAAGCTGATGAAACTGTTGCATTGTGGGTAGACTGACGGGGACATTAATGGAGGCGTTGAGTCTTTGTTCTCTTTAAAGATGAGAAGAAGAAGAAACATCTGAAGAAGAAAAACAGACAATCTGTGAGTCTGAAAACAGTCGATCGAGTTAATAAAGAGAGAAATATTATATTAAGTTTTTACCTGAAGAGAGAAAATAAACAGATTTAATCAGCTCATAAAGAACGTTTCCATATGCTGACCTATAATTATGAGACTAATATGATTTAAATAAAAAATTAAATGAAGACTTAATTTTTCTACACTTTTTTATGTCCTCAAGATGTTCGTGAAATAAAAAACTGTTGAATATCGAAAATAGATTTGTTAAATATTGAAAAGTATGAGTAAAATATTATATACAAATAATTTATATATATATAAATTATTTGTATATAATATTTTTTTATAATAAACTGATCTGTAAATTATCATCAATCATCATGAAAGTAATTTGTAAAATATATTTTTTTTTATTTGATCAAATATGCGGAAAAAAATGGTTTAATATTCAAAACCCGTAATAATTCATGAAATTGGTGAACATTTCTAAAAAAAAATTAGATATACAAAAATAGTTGTTGATGTACAGTATGCAGGACATATAATAAAATATTAGAATAAAACGAGTCTCTCTGCCCCCCCCCCCCCCCCCCCCCCCCCCACAGTTGGAGGACGACATCGTCGCTCGTCCGAACTTCTTCACCACGATGAAGAACTTTGCGTTGCAGCAGCCGTCAGAAGAATGGATGATCCTCGAGTTCTCTCAGCTCGGCTTCATCGGTGAGTCACTGCTGGTCATTTCTCATTGATAATATGAAATATTACAAATGTAAGTAATATTAATAATAATAATAATAATTTCAAATATAATATTTTTCAATAATAATAATAGTAGTGATGGTTATAGTTGTAATAATACACATAATAATAACAATCATAATGTCAATTATGATGGTGATGATGATAATAATAGTAGTAATAGTAGTAGTTATAATATTATTGACAATTATGATAATCATGATGAAAATGATAATAAATTTGAAAAAGAATAATAATAATTGTTATTATCATCTCATCATTATAGAACATAAGCGTGTTATTATCATGTCATCATAGAACATAAGCGTGTTATTATCATGTCATCATAGAACATAAGTGTGTTATTATCATCTCATCATAGAACATAAGCGTGTTATTATCATGTCATCATAGAACATAAGCGTGTTATTATCATCTCATCATAGAACATAAGCGTGTTATTATCATGTCATCATAGAACATAAGTGTGTTATTATCATCTCATCATAGAACATAAGCGTGTTATCATCTCATCATAGAACATAAGCGTGTTATTATCATCTCATCATAGAACATAAGCGTGTTATTATCATCTCATCATAGAACATAAGCGTGTTATTATCATCTCATCATAGAACATAAGCGTGTTATTATCATCTCATCATAGAACATAAGCGTGTTATTATCATCTCATCATAGAACATAAGCGTGTTATTATCATCTCATCATAGAACATAAGCGTGTTATTATCATCTCATTATAGAACATAAGTGTGTTATTATCATCTCATCATAGAACATAAGCGTGTTATTATCATCTCATCATAGAACATAAGTGTGTTATTATCGTGTTGTATTTCTGCAGTAATGAGATGAAAACATTTGTGTCACAGATTTGAGTTTGTGATAATCACTCTGAACTCTCTGCTCAAGGCGTCTCTTCCTCCATCAAGAAATTAAACATTTTAAGTGTGAATTATTGATTTGACTGGCAATCAATTATGTCATTATGTGTGTTATATTCTCTCTGCTGCTGAAAGCCGCCGGGACGCACACGCTGATTTATTTCAGAGGCTTAACCGACACATTTTAGATTTAATTGTATTATCAAATAATTGTGACCAACGTGTGCAAAGCAGAACATTTTTATTGTTGGAAAATAAGCTCTCGTTTCAGTTTTGGGGACATCATTCAAAAATAAAACCCTCAGATGTGATTCTCCTGGTGAGTGAGGCTGATGAAACTGTTGCATTATGGGTATTCAGTGAGTGTCCGTCATCACTCTCTCTTTGTTCTTCAAGAAGAGAGAAAGTATGTTGGACAGAAGAGCTGCAGGAAGCTCATTATTAGTCGGGCGACTGTGGCGAAGTGGAGAGCAGGGCCGTCTTTCAATCCGAGGTTCGATCCCCGGTTCAGGCTCCACTAGTCGCATGTTGATGTGTCCTTGAGCAAGACACTTAACCCCCAAATGTCTCCCGTAGCTGTGCCTACGGGGTAGAATTGTGATATAATCTGAATTGTAAGTCGCTTTGGATAAAAGCGTCTGCTAAATGACTGTAATGTAATGTATAGAATATATATACAAATATAACGTACAATAATAATAGTAAAAATAACAATCATGATAATAATCATTATGATAATAATAATCATAATAACAATAATTATGATGATAATAATGGTAATGATGATAATAAAATTAAAATAATAATAATATGAATGGTAATGATGATAATAATAATAGTACAAATAACAATAATTATGATTATAATGATAATAATAATTTAGGTATTTATTGTATTAATATTAAACATCATATTTCATAAACTCTTCATATATTTTGTGTGTAAAACTCTTTATTTATGTTTAAGTAACTAAAGGTGTCAGATAAGTGTATCGGAGTAGAAGTAGAAAGACTCAAATATAGTACAAGTACCTTGGATGTGTAGAGGTCTTGAATGTACTTGTAACTTTCCACCTCCACAACTTTCAAGTCCTCCTCAAGTCCTCCTCAAGTCCTCCTCAAGTCCTCCTCAAGTCCTCCCCCTGGTCCTCACTGGTCCTCCCCCTGGTCCTCCCCCTGGTCCCCCCCCTGGTCCCCCCCCCTGGTCCTCCCCCTGGTCCTCCCCCTGGTCCTCACTGGTCCTGGTTTCTGAGCTCACCAGACCTCTCCGGCCCCGTTGCAGACGTTCTGCTCTCATCACTTCATCGTTGTGAATCTGACTCACTGGATTAAATCCGACGGAGAGCTTCAGGCTCCGTAATTCAACTCTTCAAATCTGAGTTTTTACATTTTTGCTAAGTTTAGCTTTCTGTCCGGCTTCGTCTGCAGGGGCTCGTTTCTGTTGGTTTTTATTTTATTTTTTTATTCTGTTGCCTTCGGGGGCTGAAATGTCCAGACACATCGGAGTGGACCTGAAGGGGGCGGGACCAGAGCTGAACTCCTCATTGGTTCAGTCTGTTCACTTCACTTTATGACCTTCAATAAAAGTAATGTTACAAATACACCAAATTAAATAAAATGGAGGTAATACTATTTATTATTATTACCTTTCATAGAACCATTTCACCAAGTGCTTTACAATCATTAAAAATATATATATTTATATATAAAAGAGTAAAAACAATCAATAAAGGTGATTAAAAGTACATCAAATGAAAGTGAAACAAAGATGGAGGGCAGTAAACTAAACCCTCTTGTTCTCTGACAGGAAAGATGTTCAAGTCTCTGGACCTGTCGCTCATCGTGGAGTTCATGTTGATGTTCTACAAAGACAAACCCATCGACTGGCTGCTGGACCACATCATGTGGGTCAAAGTGTGCAACCCGGAGAAGGACGCGGTGAGCAGCCGACCTCCTCACACGTCACCTTCACCTGTGGAGCGACGCTGGTGTTCTTCTGCAGGAGGTCGTGTTGTTGAAGTGAAGGTTTTTAACAGATGATGAAAGTCTGTTTGTGTGTCTCCATCAGAAACACTGCGACAGGCAGAAAGCAAACCTGAGGATTCGGTTCAAACCGTCTCTCTTCCAGCACGTCGGCACGCACTCGTCTCTGGCTGGAAAGATACAGAAACTCAAGGTAATGAGTGTGTGTGTGTGTGTGAGTGTGTGTGTGTGTGTGTGTGTGTGTGTGATGACATCAGCCAGCAGCAGATTAAAATGTAGATGCTTTAGTCACTTTTCATGTCTTATTTAAAGTTTAAAATGTTTTGATTTCTCTTTCTTCTGCTACTTAAATACATTCACGAATTTCCATTTTCACTTGAATTACTATCACATTTAATTTTGGCAAATCATTTCAGTGCAAACATCTCGAAATGTGTTGTTGTTGTTTTTCAAATAAGGCCAAACATTACACTCTGTGAAGTATAGATTAAACCATACAGAGGTTCAATTATTATAACTATTATAATTAATTATTCTGTGACGTGCAAAACCTTGGATTATGTTCAGTGCTAATGTTTTTAGAAATATTAACTTTCTTTATATATATATATATATATATATATATATATATATATACAGCCGTAGTTCCCAACCAGGATTTATCTGCTCTGAGGTCAGATTTAGATCTGCACTTGTAACTAAAATCATAATAACATACACTTACTGGATTATTCATACAAAAGTCTGTAAATAAATTATTTTAAAAAGATTTTATTTTTATTTTGTCCTGCCTCTAAAACAGAAGGCTTAGTCGGCCACATTGTGCTTCAACCTGGTATTTCTGCACAATGATATCTAAGTTCTATAGTTACATAATATTATTAGTATTATACTGATTTAGATTCCAGTGTTGGATTGTTACAGACAAGTCTGATCCAATTATTTTAGGGTGATAATGTCAGAAAATAGGGGGGGGGGGGGGGGGGGGGTCATCTGTTTTTAGATATATATATAATATAAATGTAAGAAAGAATAAACCACGGTGGAGGTTCTGGATATCCGGGGTCGGGTCGCGGTGGCAGCAGGCCAAAAACATGTTCCAGCTCATTCTGGGATGGATGCTAATAAGCCTGTGTGAAGGTTTGGAAGAGATTGATGTTTCTGGCAGAAAAACTCATTTCACAGTCGTGCACTACTTCGACCTCCGACCTCTTACTTTTCACTTCGGGACAAACGGGACACAATATTTCACGTATCGGTACTGAATGTGCAAATCTGAGCCGAGCGGAATCGTCCAATGTGAAGGTATTCTCTCTCGGTGAAATGAAACTGTACAACGTATATCTGAGCTGTAGCTGAAGATCAAAGACTGGTTGCACTGGTCAGCTGTCAGAGTAAAGTTTAGTGAATTTGAAACAGAGGTTCAGTCGAAGTTCAGTCTCTGGAGAGATTGAAAGCCTCTGCAGTCTCAAACACAAACTGCAGTATCTCACAGCGGTGGCAGCGGGAACGTCTCGGCCTCGCCACTGATTACTGTGTTAAGAGCGATGGATATTAGCCGCAGCCGACCGCTGCCGCAATCCGGTCCGATCGATTGGATATTGATCCGGCCGTCCCCGGACCAGCAGCCTCCTTGATGTGGAGATTGAACCGCGGAGGCCAGGCCCGGCGTGGAGCCGTGTACAGACGGAGGTCAAACAAAACTATTACCCTCCAGCCTGAAACGCTCACCGTGGTTTTAGTAAGAAAATCAACCCTGAGTTTTAAAAGTTAAATTGGAAGAATTAAAGTTGCTTGAGTGATTCCCCCCAAAACAGGCTAAACAAGTTAAATGTTAAGTCAAGACTTGAAACGGTGACATTCACCTGGATAAATCACCGGGAAATGATTTTGAAGGTCAGTATTTGGTCACTCGGGGACAAAGAAATGCCTCTTAAAGTGCATCAAGATAACTCTCTCAGTCATGCTTGTTCTGCTCGTATCTTTAGTGTCTGTGCACTGAACTGAAACTGGATTAGTCATCAGCAGCTAGCAAGGCTGGCAATGATACCAGTCTGTGTAGAAGGCTAGTCCAGGATGACTAACTGTTCAATGCTGTCATCTTCATCTCTCAGAGGCAACACAAACATACAGTAGAACAAATCTCCCTGAAATCTAAATCTACTTATCCACATTAAAAGCATTATGCAACTGCATAAATTCACTAATTTAATAACATTTAAGCTCAACAAAACCATGATTTGTTCCAGGATAAGGACTTTGGGAAACAGACCCTCCATAAGGGTCACGCCAACCCGCTGGCGGAGGTGACGACCAGCCTGAAGACCTACCAGCACTTCACCCTGGAGAAAGCCTACCTGGGGGAGGACTTCTTCTGGGCCTTCACGCCCGTATTGGGGGATTTCATACGGATACGATTCTTCACGCCTGTCCGCATCGAGAGGTGGGTACCCGGGAGCTATGTGGTACTGGAGCTGTGAGGGGTACCAGATGATACTAGGACATGACAGGTTATTGAGGGTACCCCTAGGGGATTACACTGTCTCAGGGGTATCAGAAGGTGCTAAGGGTTACCTTGGCGGTGCAAGAGTTGTGAGGGGTACCAGAAGGTACCAGGACATTACAGGGTAATAAGGAGGTACTAGGTTGCTACATGGTATCGGGGGCAGCAAGGTGTACTAGAAGTTACACGATATGAGGGGCACCAGAAGAGGCCGGGGCAACACAGGTCACAAGAGGATACTAATTCACCAGAAGCCATTTTTATTTGTGGGTATTATAAGATAAAATGGGTACAAGCAGATATCAGAGCATTCTGGGTACTGTAGGGTACTTAGAGGGTACTCCAGGGGTCTAGGGTGTAAGGCAACAAAGAGTTACGGGTTGGGAGGGGAACCAGGGCCATACAAGGTACTGTGGTGGTATTAGGGTGTTTACACAGTCTCAGGGGTATCAGAGGGTACCAAAGATTACCTAGGAGTTGCAAGTGAGGGTAGGATACTAGGGTATTACACGGTACTAGAGGATCCTAGTGGGTTATACGGTCACAGGGGTGTCAGCCGGTACTAGAGGCAACCTAGGAGGTGCAAGAGGCATGAAGGTAGGATACCAGGGTATTACAGTGTACTAGGGGGTGCTAGTGGTTTACATTGTCTCAGAGGTATCAAAGGGTACTAGAGGTTACCTTGGAGGTACAGGAGGCATGAGGGTAAGATACCAGGTTACTGCAGAGTACTGGTGGATACTAGTGGGTTCTCCAGTCTCAGGGGTATCTCTGGGTACCAGAGGTTACATGGTGCTCACCTTCCCTGTCTTCGTCCTTCTTCTTCTCTCAGGTATTTCTTTCGGAGCGGGAACATTGAACATCCAGGCGACAAACTCTTCAACACATCAGTGGAGGTTCTGCCATTCGACGTGAGTCTGTGAATCCAGTTACTGAACCAGTTCACTTCACTAAGAGACGAACTGGATGTCGGGTCCGTATCTCATGTTATTGAGAACAGACTCAGTGTGGTGGATCGCGGCGTCTTCCTCTTCTGTGGTCGACTGTGAGACGAAGGCTGATTAAGACTAAATGTCAAAGCAGGACGGACGGAGATTTACTGAGATCAACCTTAGCGGAGAAGAGACGGAGGAAGAAAAAGAGAAATATCAATTCATCTAAACATCCATCCATCCATCACCCATCCATCAGCCATTATTCATCCACTCATCCATCCATCCATGAATGTGTATACTGTTGGAATACTGTTGGACAGACCTTTTCACATTTCACCATACTTGCGAGCCATAATGAAACAAATTACAAAATATTTGAGTATGTAGTTTTGACAAAGCAGCCTTTAATACATAATGTTTGTACAGAACAAACATTATGTATTATTTACTGTTCTCTTTCTGTATAATTAATAGTGACATGAATATGAGGATGTGTTTGTGTGTTTTTTCCAGAATATTCAGGCGGATAAAGAGGCCTTGACGGAGGGGAGAGAGAAAACACCAAAGTACCATCGGACAGAAGACGGATTCATCAGAATAGGTGAGTTAACGAGACACGTGGACACCGCGGGTTCAAATCCCACAGCAGCTGCTGAAGTGCCACTTTTCTTTGTACGTTTGTACCATTTTGAAGCCTCGAGTTTGTCTTCTTGGCCGTCACCATCTTGGTTTTTTGGAACCGGAAGTGACTCACGAGGGCGGAGTTATCAAACGCTGAAGTTTTAGGCAAATAAAATGTAACAATGAACTTTCATGAAGTAAAAACAGAATTTGAAAGGGTTAAAGTTATAAGATGAAAAAACACAGACAACTCTGGTAGAGACCTGTCAATCACCGTGTAGCCCCGCCCCTAAAGCATCCCCTGCTTTATGGTCTGTTTGACTCTAAATGGACCATCATGTACTAAATGAACATCATGCTGTATTGAAGAAGACTTGAAACTAGAGATTGAGACCATAAACTCATGTTTACAATGTTTACTGAGGTAATAAATCAAGAGAGAAGTAGAGTCATTTTCTCATAGACTTCTATACAACCAGAGGAGTCGCCCCCTGGTGGACACTAGAGAGAATGCAGCTTCAACACATGAAGCTTTGACTTCACTTCGTAGCGCCAGATGTTTCTGCCTGGGAGGAACTGATTAGATGTTGGTGGTCAAAGGTCACTGTGGCCCCAACAAAACACATATTTACCATATTTAAGGATTAAAATGATAATAATCACAATTCAACATGTCTAACCAGATAGATTTGCTTTTATATTCTCACTAGAACAGAATTAATACGACACACATTCTGTGTGAGATCTCAACATGTGACAGTTTGAAATGTGTCCTAACGAGCTCAACGATCCATGAGTTAACGAGAGGAAAGTTATTCAGGACAACATTCCTCTCCTTTGTTTTCCTGCAGCAATGAGGACGAACACACACACACACACACACACACTCATTCTGATGCACTCATATGACATCATCCTCAAACTTTACCTTTTAAAGAAAGTCTTGAACTACAAACAAACCTTTAAAGAAGAGAGGAACAGAAAACATGTCATCACACTTGAGCCTAAAGTCTAATTGGTTCTCACAAATAGAAGTACAGGACGACACACACACACACACACACACACACACACACACACACACGCACACACTGAAGGGTTTTGTGGGACATTTACAAGTGTGGCCGATGATGTAAAGTTCACTGTTTTGGGAAAAATCTCATTTTATTTTATGAAAGCAATAAAAACAGAAGTTTTAGCAGCATCTACTACATCTCAGAGGTACATGTAGTACTTTATACTGTACTACATCTCAGAGGTACATGTAGTACTTTATACTGTACTACATCTCAGAGGTACATGTAGTACTTTATACTGTACTACATCTCAGAGGTACATGTAGTACTTTATACTGTACTACATCTCAGAGGTACATGTAGTACTTTATACTGTACTACATCTCAGAGAGCCAACAGCATATAAAGGGTAAACTCGTACACATTAATGCAGCAGTAATATTAAACATTTTACTGATCTATCAATATGTACTTCCTTTAAGTACTGATAATACTTACATTCTGATAATACTTATACACTTTTACTTCAGTGAGGTTTTGAATGCAGGACTTTGTAGCTGAAGTACTTTTTATCTTATTTTACTTTATATATGAATGAATGATGAATTTGACAGTGAAGTGGTTTTATATAATGAACAGTGAAGGTTCAGCAGAATACAGGACTCCTTTTATTATTAGTTGAATCACTTTCAGCTGATTTATTGTTTCAATAGATGAATGAAGGTGTTCTCAGTGGACTTTAACACAAATATAACTAAATGAAATCAGCGGTTCTCTTTCCGATCAGAACCGCTGAATGAGATTCAACAGTTGGACGGTGAAGAACATCTGGAGGACAAACATCTCTCAACAACACTTTCTGCATATTTTAGTAACATTATTTTGTTTAAAGATGAAGCTGCTTTGTTTTAAGAGTTTTCATCGACGTACAGTTTTACACATAATCTCTAAAAGTGAGTAAAGAAATATGCAAATAATGACCCCAGCAAACGCTGTAATATCTGACTTTCAGCGTTTGTGTTTTTGCTTTTAATTTTGTGCAGAAAAGTCACTTTAAAACTATTGAGGTCAAAGGTCACTGTGACCTCAATGTAAAACAGTTTTTTCCATTAATCATGAAGTTTATGACAATTTCACACGAATGTTTCACAGGATAAAATGATGACGACACGTCTACAAACTATTGTTTACACTTATTTTCCTTTAACTCGTACTTATTTGTACATAATTCTCGGCTCGATACAGAAGTTTCTTCATCATCTTTCAGAAACAAATTAAATTGAATGAACTAAAATGTACTTTAGCACCATATTTATAAATATATATATATATCTGCGATATGTGATATTATATAACAATATATATCGTTATGTAATATTACATATCGCGGGTACACTTTTTCATGCACATCACCCTTTCAGAGGTAATCAGTGTAATGTGGATTGTGGGATTGGACGTGTGGAAAACCTTCCGGTTTAAACAGAACGATGTAAACATATGAAGCGTTTTCTGACCTTTCAGTCCAAAGTATTTGAATCCACGTGGAGAAATTCAGGAAGATGAGTTTTGTAAGAAACGAGAGGTATGAAGGGAAGGAGAGTGCAGCGGGCACGTTTTAATCTGACATCATAAATTACCAGCAGCTCTTTATCTCCCCTCATCAATTTTTCAGATGAGCCGGCGGATCGATCCGTCCGGCTCTCCTTCACTCTATTAATTTCAGCTGCCTGCCTTCAGACGTCCTGCACAGAAACCGCTCAGATCACATTATTGTGTCCCTTAAATTACCTTCAAATGTCTCTTTTTAAATTGTAGATTCAGGGGGTTTAATCACGATTTTATTCATGGACACCGAGGTATTTTCAGGCTAATTAATGGATTCATGATTTACACAAAGTCCATTCAATGACTCCTGATCAATTACTCAGTTAGATATTATTTTAATTGGCTGTAAGAGAAGCTATAAATTGTTCCACCACTTTGGTCCAAACTCATTTAGTGCACACGTTCATGCTCCAATACACACTCATTCTAACATGTGTGTCTGAATGAGCTCTGTTTCTGAGAAAAGCTCTCAGGCAGTTGTCTCTGGATATTGAATATAAGCCATAATACCCACAATAACATCAGATAATACCCCGTGATAAACAATAACACACACACACACAGACGCTGCTCTTTGTTGGGATTGCGGTCACACACTCGTACCTGGAAGCATCACTGCAGACATGATAATCCTCAGATTACTGCTCTGTTGAGGTGAAGTCGCACCGAAACCTTCACTGAGCTGCAATAAGACTGAACACCGGCGGGAAAACCAATGAATGCAAGAAAACAAAAGAAAAACATCAGTTAATGGCCTCAATTACCCATAATAACCATTTCATCTGCTCCAAAAGCATCAACATTGTTAACATTATTATTACATTAACATTGTTAACATTAAAACTAAACAAACAGTACACATTAACATTAGTACTAATACATTTACATTATCACTCAACATTAACAGTACTAATGCATTAACATTATTAAAAGTATTACTCATACATTGGCATTATTAACATTGTTAGTAACACATTAACATTATTATTAATACATTCACTTTATTAACTTAATTACATCTGGAAGCAACAAATGTTTTTACTGGAAAAATGTCTTCAACCATCCAAATATTTAAATGTTCTGTCAATTGACTAATTCAGTATTTCTCAACCTGCGGGGCGCGTCCCTCTAGTGGGGCGCAGTGGTATTACAGGTGGGGCGCAGGGGGAAATGCAGAATCTTTTTATTTCAAGAACTTTATCGAGAACTTCACATATTACAAAAGTACAAAGTACACTGCTTTTCTGCTGTTGCCCCTTCAAAACTAAATACAGATCTCAGCTCAACACTGAGCATGAACTGAGAGGCTGTATCGAGTCTGCTCCCCGTTTTAATAAGATTTGTAGTGGAAAGCAGCTCATTGCAGCCACTGCTCCTGATAAACCTGATGGCTCACATTAGGGCTGCAACAACGAATCGATACAATTTTTATTATTTTCGCGTCATACGCGCCGCCGGTATTAGCGTGCATCGCGTGCAAATAGTCCCCGAGATCGCGTTTGGTGGGAACACACCTCTTCACCGCGATGAACGCGGCCGGTATCGCGGGGACTATTTGTGTTCATTCGCGTGCATCGCGCTGGACGGGCCGGAGAGGGGGCGTGGCTTATCGACCTGAAAGCCGTTGAACTGTCCGTGATATCTGGGACTTCCACAACACGTACTGAGCAGAAATAGAGTTGATTTTTTCCACGGTTAATGGCGGACAGTGTGTGTTCACACCAAACACGATGAACGCGTCCTGAAATGAATGCTTTTTATTTATTTATTTATTTATTTTTATCCGATTCATCGATTAATCGAACAAATAATCGACAGATTAATCGATTATTAAAATAATCGTTAGTTGCAGCCCTAGCTCACATGTATCTGCACTCGTGGTTTTGTTCTGCACAGGTTGCACGTTATTGTTGTTTTGAAAAGATATTCAGTGCAAAACAGGTTAATTGCAGCAACAATAAGCTATTTTTTGCCAAATATGAGTTCTTTTTTGCACAGATAGAACTTTATTTGCATTGTTCTAACAAAGTGACTGCACATTGTATTTGTTTTTGTCTGATGGAGCGATCTGCTTTACTTGAAAGTGATTGCAATTTTCTTTATTCTATTATTTGAAAAAGCACAGATGGAGGAGTCACACAATGTTTTTTCAATAAAAGCTCAACATGGACCATTGTGCTTCCATTTGGTTGGGGCGGTGGGGCGTGAACATTGTTCTTCCTCCAGAGAGGGCGCGACAGAAACAGTTTGAGCACCACTGGACTAACTGATGAATGGACTAATTGATTAACGATTCAAGGATTAATGGACTACTGGTTCCAGCTTTACTTGTGATAACTTTTGGGGAGGTTAATTTATAACTACACGTTCTATTTTATAAATATGTTTTATATGTAAAAATCTAAATTTGTAAAGTAAGCCAGGCTTTCAGATACATGTAGTGGGGTAGAAGTAGAAAGTGCCATGAACAGAAAGTACCTCAAATCTGTACTTATGTGAAGTACTCAAAGGTCAAGAAAGCATCACAGATTCTAGTCCATCAGGTTTATTGAGCTCATTGATCTTCATCTCTTTCAGGAACGTTCAAGAACGGGATCGCGGAGGGGGAGGTGGACCCCACCTTCGGGCCCCTGGAGGCCATGCGACTCTCAGTGTTGACGGACTCACCGGTCTGGGTGATCCTCAGCGAGGTGAGACCACCTGGACTGGAACCAGATTAAAACCAGTGTGACCCAACTTGGTTGTAAGTAGGATATTCAACATCTTAAAGGCGTTCCAAAGAGGGGTTTGGAGGTTCCAGAGGTGGTTTGAGGGGTTCTGGAGGAGGTCTACGAAGGCTGCACAAGTTTCAAAAAGGTTTTCTGGGTTCTTGAACGGGTCTTGGATGCAGTTCAAAGCATCTTGGAGAGACTTCAGTGGATTTCAGTGATCAAGAGGCTCTTGAAGAAGTCCCAGGGACTTTGACAAGTTACAAAAGTGCTTGATAGGCCTCCAATGTGCCTCGATAACGTTTGAGTACTGGAGGATGCTGTTGGGGTTCTTGGACTGTCTTTCTTAATGTTCCATGGATCCATGATGGGGTGCCTGAGGAGGTTATTGAGATCAAACAGGTACTGAGGCTGTGATTGTGTTTAATCGAGTACCAAGGATCCTCAGATCCTGATTACTTTGACTGTCAAGGATGTTCCAACTTCTATGTCGAGATCCAAAGTGTTCAGTTCATGAGGGGGACCGGGGGGTTGTTTTTTGGGGGGTTGCTAAGGTGCTTTTAGCAGGTTTTGCTGTTAGGGTGTTCCAAATGTGCATTCAGAGGAATCATTTGTCATAAGGTTGTTTATGATGGGGTGCTGGTGTCCTTGAAAAGATCCCAGGGACTTCAAAGAGGGCTTCAAGTCTCAAAGACCAGGCTCTAGGGCTTGTTAGGAATGCCATTTTAGGAGTGTGTAATAGGATTTCAAGGTTTTTTTGGGTGGGGGGGGGGGGGGCGGGCTACAAGAATTCTTGAGGAGGTTTCAGTGGTCCCAGGCATCCTTCAAAATCAGAGGGTATTATGGACGATTCTTGTAGTGCTGGAAATGAATGTTTGATGGGATTCCAGGCATCCTTGAGGGGGTTTCCTGATGGAACTTGAAAGAGATTCATGAGATATTTCTGAGGTTATGGAGATGCTTCCAGCGGTCCGTGATGAAGTGTAAAGGGTTCTTGAGAAAGATCAGATGTTGAGGTAAGAACTTCTTAAACATCTGGTTTCTCTGCACATTCACATTCAGCCAAACAACGTAATCCTTAAAAACATCAAAGAGTCCAAATTAACTGGAAGAGTCTAATTATCTTTTGTTTTAATGGAAGCAAACTGCCCTCAAAGTAGTGCTGGTGTGAAGGATTAGTTCACCAAAGAGCAGGGCTGACCCCTGACCTTTGACCTTTCTTTGAGGAGAAACTGTGTCCATGTTAACCCTTTAAAGAATGCTTTAGTCTGAGAGGCTTTTTAAAAGTGGTGTAACGGACCGTTGTTGATCCGTACTGACCCCCTCACAGATTAATAACACGGCCTATCGTTAACCATCACAGTATAAATAAAGTTTAATCGTTAACCATCACAGTGTAAATAAAGTTTAATCGTTAACCATCACAGTGTAAATAAAGTTTAATCGTTAACCATCACAGTGTAAATAAAGTTTAATCGTTAACCATCACAGTGTAAATAAAGTTTAATCGTTAACCATCACAGTGTAAATAAAGTTTAATCGTTAACCATCACAGTGTAAATAAAGTTTTACTGACTCGGTAGAACTTGTGTTTCTAGTCTCTGATCTCTGATAATGTTTCTTTGTAAACAACCAATCAGTGTTTAAACCAATCAGAGGAGAGCTAGTAACGTTAGCAGCACCGCTAACGGCTAACCAACGGAGGTTCACTTCAGTTACATCATGATGCCTTCAGGCTCTGCTCAGTGAACATGAGTACTGGCTGAAGCTACATTATAACGTTATCATGATGTGTTCACATGTAATCTGTAAAATGTAGTTTTTGTGATAAACTTGAATAAATCCAGTAGTTTGAAGATGTTTTCACATGAATATAAAACAGATATTAGAGATGAATTATGAGCTCTAAACACATTATTATACATCAGTAAAGATAATAATGAAGAGATTTATTTTAATCAATAAAAATACAATCTATTATTTCATTATCATTTGAATTTTGTGTTTTTATGAAGAAAAAACACTATAAATTACTTTAACAAAGTAAAAGTATAACATTTAGAATGTTTGATGGTTTACTGACTTCAGAGATTTTTGGATGGTTGAAAAGAAGCCGAAAATATTCTGGATCTTTGTAGACCAGCTGCTCTAATAAATCAACAAAGGGATCTGTATCTGTTAATATGGATCATCGATGATCTGTAATAAGTATCAATGTGATTGTGGATCTTTAAAAGTTCTATTTGCGCTCTTTTTTCTTTTGTATTTAAAGTATTTTAAACCCTGTTGAGCTCTACATCCTCACACTGGTCTGAACTGGATCATGTACCTGCCTGCTGTGTGCCGACCCTGTTCTCATACCGGTTTCTCTGGTCTTTCCTGACTCAGATCTTCATAAAGAAAGCAGAGTGAAGCTCGCTGAGGCTCTCGGTCACCAGATCCTCACCAGATCCACACCGGTGGTGCCACAGCGCCTCCGTCTGGCCGGACCTCGCTGCTGCACGCGGATCACAGACTAAAAACTGGACTCAGACGATGCCGTTGGTTGAGAATCTTGTATTTATGTGTACATACAGGAAGGTAGATGTTGAAAACACTGGTAATCGCCACGTCCTCTGAAACCTGCTGCTTCAAAGACTCAAAGACTCAAAGGCCTCTTTCTTATCTGCAGACGGTTGGTCCGGACCTTTCTACCAACCCCCCCCCCCCCCCCCCCCCCACAGTAACCGTGTATATGCATAGAGATGTACACACTTCCATATGAATGCCCTCTCAGTGTGTCGATGTGTGTCTGTAGCTGCTGTTCAGAGGTTTGCCTTAACGAAGACGAAGAGCAGTGAGCCCCGGACAAAAGTACCCAGAATCCTTTGCTGCAACCTCGGCCTTGAAACTACTGACGACGCGGCTGATGTTTCACTGTTTCAAAGAAGTCTTTTAGGTTGTTTTATTCTAAGTTAACTGAGGCCTTTCTACTTCACAGTACTCTGATGTACTTCACAGTACTTTCATGTACTTCACAGTACTCTACTGTACTCTGTTCTACTTCACAGTACTCTGATGTACTTCACAGTACTTTCATGTACTTCACAGTACTCTACTGTACTCTGTTCTACTTCACAGTACTCTGATGTACTTCACAGTACTCTACTGTACTCTGCTCTACTAAACAGTACTTTAATGTACTTCAAAGTACTCTAATGTACTTCGTGGTACTCTACAGCACAGTGCTATTATATACTACAGCATTTTAACATTGCAGTACTTTACAGTACTATATATTACTCTAATGTACTCTACAGTACTCTACAGTATGCTACAGTACTCTGATGTATTCTACAGTACTCCAACATATTCTACAACACTTTAAAGTACTCCACAGTACTCTAATGTACTCAGCAGTACTCTATAATATTGTAAAGTACTTTAAAGTACTCCACAGTACTGTAGTTTCCTCTGCTGTCTTGAGAGATTCGCGGCTTTTCTTTCTTTACAGTTTGTCTCTTTTTTGACTCTTTTGGTGAAACAACAGTCTAGTTTAATTTGTATTTCTCTGTAAAGACGTCTTTTGTTTCCTCGGATTATTATTTTCTCTTTGTTTGTTCCCTCGGTTCAGTTATTCCCTCAAATGATGTAAATGTTTTTCATCGAATTCTAAACGATGATTCCTCAAGTGTTCAGACGATGAACAAGGTTTAAAATCCAGAATAAAATCAAACTAGTAACTAAAGAACTCAAACTACAATAAAGCCAGTTAAACGATGGTTTTATGAGACTCACGACTTAAAAACAGAAAGAATATTAAGTCACCTTCAAATGAACAAATCCATCATCAGTTATTGATTATTATGAATGTGTTGGATTAAAGAAAACATTTCTTCCAACTCCTCCATGACGTCACCTCTTCTGTCAAAAACACCGTTTTTGGGCTTCAGATGAGAAACTGAGCGTCTCTTCAAGCTTCAGCAACACATCCCGAGTCGCCTCTTCTTTTCTTAAGATGCACTGGAACGCATTGCTATAATCTTGTGTTTGTCTTTTGTATCCTTTAGATAAAACTATTTAAATGATCCCAAACTTCTATCCAATCTGTGACTTGTAATAAAGACGGAAATTTAAAATGATTTTCTTTCTATTTTTGGGGGTGTAGGTTTGTTATGGGGGGGGGGGGGGGTATATTTCTGTGAATGTCATCAGGTTTCATCAAAAATGCTGAAATGCCAACATCACTCCGCTGTGACGAAGCTGATTCATCTCAGGAGAAGCTGCGACGTATGAATGTGGACTTCACAATAAAAGTCATGTTTACTCAGTGGTGACACATTATCAACAAACTGTCCAAATAGAAACAGCTACTTGGTTAAAAATGTGGTCCGGTGACGTCATGGGTCACATGACTCCTAACAGCTCTGCACTGAAATGCTGAGAGAATTAAAGCGACATTTTTGGGGTGAAAAATGCTCATGAGATGGATTTAAGTCATATGTGTTCAGTACAAAGCTGGAAGCAGCATTCGGGTTAGCTTAGCTTAGCATAGTGACTGTAAGCAGAGGGAAACAGCTAGCCTGGCTCTATTTATAAGAAATACACAATAATAAATGTACTAATGTGTGGTTTTAAGGTAACCTGTTGTCACGGTGAGGCTGTCCAGTGTAATTGGGTGTAACATTTGTTATTTTGCTTTTATCTATGTAAAATGTACCACATACATACAATAATTTAACAAACAATGTGTTATATTCATCATGTTCAAAATGGATGACATCTTTACCCTCATTTTTAATACTATTATGGTTGGTTTTACATAATATATAAACTTTCATTTGAGTGCAAAAAGGAACAGAATGTTTTCGATAAAATAAATGCGCTAAAGATTCTGGTATTTTCCCCATGAAATCTTCATCGCGCAGTCCTTTTTGATCAGCCAATCAGCGCGCACTTCCTCTGAAGGCTCGACCAATCAGCGCTGTCCACGAGGTTCAGCTCTGGGAGGGGGGGGCGGGGCTAACTGTCTTGTCCGACCGAGATTCCCCCCCCCCTTTCGACCAATCAGCTGTTGACAGTTGACAGGAAACGTCAAACATTCCCTCCCGCTGGCCAATCAGCGACGTTGGTGGGAGGTGGCCTGTGCTCCTCCAATCTCCCATGTGACGCTCCTCAGTCGTTTACATCCGAGAGCACGGAGGTGAGTAAAGAGACCGATAAACGGCACTTATTCCCGGGGAAAACACAGCGCGTGAGTAGCGTTTTCTGATAAACTGTCGGTTTGTTTATACTCTCTGTGCGCTAATTATTCAAATAACGTCCGTTAAAAGCCGTTAAAATCAAAAAGCTCCGTGGCTCCAGCACGCCGTTAGCATTAGAGTGGCTAACTGGAGCTAATTAACTACAGGTGAATTAAGCTAGGCTAGTTAGCATGCTGCGTTGGCCTAACGGAGAAAAGGTTGATCCTCTGAGGACACTGAAGCGATTTAAATGAGCCGGTACTGGAACATAAATGTAAATGATAATTTTAAGGTAAAGGTGTAAAAACGACGAGCTGTCAGAACAAATGAATGAGTGAAGTGTCAAGAGGTCAGTTAGCATGTTAGCTTGTTAGCTTCATCGCTCTCGCAGAACCAAACTTGCAGCTAAATGTCAATCAGAAACATTAAAAACTGATTTACGTTTTTAAATCTATCAAATATGTGAGGCATTTTTTTTTTGTGGAAACCAATATAATATAATATATATATATAAATAATCTTCATCTCATATATATATATATATATATATATATATATATATATGTACGTATGGTGATGTTAACCATTGATTATTTTCAACCTGTCAAATCATCGTGATCAATCATTCACTTTTAAAAATGGAGGAAATAAATCTAATAAAATGATGCACAAGACGTCTATAGATGTGTTATTTCGGATGAAACAGGACAGCCTTTAATGGCTTTGTTTTCTTTCTTTATATTTTACCATTTAATAGTGTTTCATTGTAAACATGCATTCAATGTAGAGCATTGTTGAAACAAACTAGTACCATCAATTTGAGATGCTTATTAAATTAATAAAAACGCTCCAACTCAAATGCTGTCAAGGGACATTTATGTGGATGTTTTTGTTTAAATTATAGTATTTAAGTAGTTATTAATGTAACTTTACACATCCTACACAGGTCCTACACAGTAAGTAGAAGACAGTTTAATGTCTGCCTGTATTTAATAAATATGTACCTTGTGGTCTGAAGTCCTCATCAGGGATCCTCTTGATGTGTTCAGGACAAGTTGTCCTTTTTAAAACGAACCTGTTTGGATTCATTCTGAGACATTTGGCAGAGATTCAAGGACAAGAAACAACAGTTGTGAGAAGCAGTAATGAATTTTGGTTAAAGCTCCGCCCCTTTTAGAGTCGCAACCGTGTGACACATTCATGTGTTCATAAACATTCTCTAATGATGTGATTGATGACATCACGGTGAGCCGGTCTCTCGGGTGAATCCGGCTCAACCTGCTGTGTCGCACCGGCTCTGACGTTGAATTTATTCAAATACAAACGGTTAAAGTTTATAAGCTCTCATGCTAAGAAATGTACTTATTTAAAGATTAGTTTTAATAAGATACAGACACAGTCTGACTAACGGATGTAAAGATATTTAGACTTACGTCGCTGCACGGACACCAAATAAATCCACACGTTCAGTGACGTCGCTGAATCTGCATTTTATGACAAACGCCGAGAAGTAAATAATTATTTGTGTTAAAAATCAGCTTGGTAAACATCGTAATTGGTTGTTTCTGATGAGTTTCTGTAACAATAGATTTCTTTGGAAGTTTATTTAATTTTTCATTGTGACATTTGTTCATTGTTTGGAACACTTTTTAAAAATGTTAATATTTTAAATAAAAAATTGTTTTTTATAATAATATCAGTTATTTGTTGGTGTCAGAAATCCCTCAGATTTCACCGTTCAGACCGAGAATTTATATATAATCAAGAAGAAGAAGAGTTATTAAAATCATCTGGTCTCACATGGAAACAGATGAGTCACACATTGGTAGTTGAGAAGCTCCAGTCAATCATTCAGTGTTTATATTCACTGATTCCAGTTTAAATAGTAACCCGTCCGTCCTGTTGGGACATTTGAGTCGTCCTCCAAACCACCGCGTCTCCTCCATCAGAACCAGTTCTGTTATCAGACGTTGATCAGCAGACTCCACGTACTCCTAATATCAGATTAACTGTAAGATCCAGACCTTCAGAGAGGAGATGGACGGCTGTTATCGGCCAATCAGAGAGCTTCTAAGAGGTTGTGTCTGCAAACATGATGAAGTAAAAATGCATCTGTATTGACCCAATCACTCATACAGGACTCCAACAAGTGGATTCATCCGCCACTGAAAGTAGTCCCCAATAAGTCATCCTGTTTGATTGATTTAAAGAAAATCTCGTAATCATTTTTATGTAATTTAATTGCGGTATAATAAATATAAAAGAAGCCGCCAGACTGATCCTGATGAGCTGAAAGGTGATGTCTTTTACACAAAGATAACATTTGTAATGAAATAAAAGCAATTTATTCTGTTTTTAGATGACAATTTACTTAGTTTGTTCTTAAAATGTGCATTTAAAATGATTAATCAACTTATTGATTCACATATTTCCTGTTACAGTTTTACATTTTTTATATTTTCACTGTGAAGCTTTTTGCTGACGGCGTCTGTGAGCGCCAGCCAGGCGGCTTTAATGCTAAGCTAACAGCTAGCGCTGGTAGTCGCACTCTGTTAGCCGGGCATGCTAATCCCGCTGCAGGCTAATCTGATTAGCAGCAGGTTAACACACAAAGAGATCTGAAGGATTATTGACTTCTTATTCACAGAGAGGAGCTGATGTTCATAACGCAGCTTTTATTTAATAGATTTGATTTGTTCCCCGAACACAAATCACTTTTAAACTTTAAACATATTTTGTGCACATCCTGTATTTCAGTTGGATGAAAAATAATTAATTCAATAAAATAAAATATTTAATTATTTTGCGGTTTTATTTTTTCTGAAAGTGAAAAATATGAAATAAGATTTACTACAACAAGTTGATTCTGAGCCTATTTTAAGAAATGTAGAAACTATAAATGTAAAAACAAACATAACGAAATCTTAGTTCTAGCGATGTACGAAATGTTGGTAATAGATATAATAATGTAATTACATAATATCCTTCCTGGGAACATTTAAATGGTTGTTTTCCCAAAAATGGACCCTCGGTTGACGGTAACAATAATTATGTGAAGTTCTGTTGCGACTGAATTAATGTTTAAAGATAATAAATGGATTTAATTGTTTATGACGATGGGAAAATTAACTGCTCAGTTTATAAAGTTAGCTCTGTTATTTACCTGTAAACAGTGTGTGTGTGTGTGTGTGTATATATATATATATATATGTATATATATGTATATATGTATATGTATATATGTATATATATATATGTATATATATGTATATATGTATATGTATATATGTATATATATATATGTATATATATGTATATATATATATGTATATATGTGTATATATATATATATGTATATGTGTGTGTGTGTAATGAGTAATCTGCAGCCTCTCAGTGTTAATGTGCTGCAGAGTAAATTGACCGTGTGTGTGTGTTGTGGGGTGCTGCGCTGCAGTAATCCCTCAGGGGTGTAATCTCATTAAGGTTGCGTGTCCCGTGAGTGCTGGTCCGTCACCCGGACAACGTGTGTGTGTGTGTGTCTGTGTTAATGTGTGTGTGTGTGTTGTCACAGTTTGTGATGAAATAGTTATTTATATAAAAGTCTGTAGAGACGTGAACGTTTGTGAAACATAAACACAACATGAGGTAAAAACAAACCGATGTGCTCACTCCCTCGTCTCCTCCCTCCTCGTCTCCTCCCTCCAGACTATGGATCAGAAGGTCGGGTTGTTGGTTCTTCTTCTGGCCGTTGGCCTCCTCTGCCTCAGCTTGGCTCCTGTTTCTCAGGCTGAGGACCTGATGGAGGACGTTCTGGGGGACGAGGTGGACGTGGAGGACGAGCTGGATCTGGGTCTAGCTGGAAGAGAGGAGGAGGAGGAGGAGGAGCTAGAGGGAGACGTTCAGGATGAGGAGGCTCCTCCCACACCCAAAACTCCTCCGATACCCAAGGTAAGATGGAGTACTGATGCACTAAGCTCACACCACACAGAAAACAAGTAGCTTCTGTCCTCAAAATGTATTTTTAAAATCTTTCCTTTTGTTTGTCGCTCCACCATGAACACCTTTCTTCCTCCTCTTCTTCAGGTGACCTACAAGGCTCCAGAGCCGATGGGGGAACATTTCATCGCCGAGTCTTTTGACCGAGGGACATTAGACGGGTGAGTGTTTTATCTTTATTTAAAATAATAAAGATGTTATTGTCTCAGGAGTTTCTTTGAGATGTGAGACCTGCTGGTCGTCTCTGACCAGGTGTGTTTGTTACTGAACTCACCTGTGTGCTTACAGGTGGGTGCTGTCAAGCGCCAAGAAGGAGGAAGCTGACGAAGACATCGCAAAGTACGACGGTAAGTACACAAATACAAATACTGTGTTATTGTCCTCACATGAAGTACATGCAGTGATGAAGTATTCACTTCCGTTACTTCAGTTAAGGTACAAATAACCACAGTAAAAATACTCTGTTACAATAAAAACTTCCTTCAGTATAATCAGTAAAATGTAGTTTAATATTCAAACTGTGACTCTTGTACTATTTTATATTTTTATATATATATAGAAAAATATATATAAATAAAAAAATAGTAATATTATTCATGTAAAAACAGTATTTTACTGTTGTAATCGGTTAAACTGGAGTAAAAATGACTTCAACCATCAAACTAGTTTTTGATTAGTTTGCGTGATGATGATGACGATGGTGATGGTGATGATGTAATCTCCAGGTAAATGGGCCGTGGAGGAGATGAAGGACAGTAAGCTCTCCGGTGATAAAGGTCTGGTCCTGAAGACTCGAGCCAAACATCACGCCATCTCCGCTCAGCTGCTGCGACCTTTCACCTTCGACACCAAGCCCCTCATCGTCCAGTAAGAAGAAGACGAAGCTCTCCACGACTTCTCTCACCTGTCGGGTGTTCTTCATCGCTCTCATCTCTTAACATATCCGTCCTGTGTTCTCAGGTACGAGGTGAACTTCCAGGCCGGTATTGACTGCGGCGGCGCCTACGTGAAGCTGCTGAGTCAGACTCCCGACCTCAACCTGGTCAGTTTGACTCATTACACATCTGTACAGGCTGCTGTTGCTCTACTTTAACACATATTTGTATTTACTGTTGAATGATTTTAATATTAGAGTTGAATAAGAGATTCTTCAGACTCTAAACATGTCCCTTTGTGTGTCTTCAGGACCTGTTCGGGGATAAAACTCCGTACACCATCATGTTCGGACCCGACAAATGTGGAGAAGAATACAAACTGCACTTCATCTTCAGACACAAAAACCCCAAAACTGGAGAGTACGAAGAGAAACACGCCAAGAAACCTGACTCCGACCTGAGGACGTACTACACCGACAAGAAAACTCACCTGTACACACTGGGTAAGACACACCTGTACATGCTGGGTAGGACTTTCTAGGTAGGACACGCATTAATCAGCGTTCAGGTGTGTAACTCCTCACCTCTGTGTCGCCCCCCAGTGGTGAACCCTGACAACACCTTTGAGGTGCTGGTGGATCAGACGGTGGTGAACAGCGGCAGCCTGCTGACGGACATGACCCCTGCTGTGAACCCCGCCGCTGAGATCGAGGACCCCGACGACCAGAAGCCAGAGGACTGGGACGAGAGGCCCAAGATCCAGGACCCGGCCGCCACCAAGCCCGAAGACTGGTCAGTATACATGCTGAGTAATATAGAAGGCTGGTCAGTATACATGCTGAGTAATATAGAAGGCTGGTCAGTATACATGCTGAGTAATATAGAAGGCTGGTCAGTATACATGCTGAGTAATGTAGAAGACTAGTCAGTATACATGCTGAGTAATGTAGAAGACTAGTCAGTATACATGCTGAGTAATATAGAAGGCTGGTCAGTATACATGCTGAGTAATACAGAAGACTGGTCAGTATACATGCTGAGTAATACAGAAGACTAGTCAGTATGCATACTTTTATAATACAGAAGACTGGTCAGTATGCATTTGAAAACAGGATATTTCGCTGAAAAGGGTTACGAATTGTTTGATTATTCATAGCAGGCTGAGAGTCTGAGATTATCTGACGGATTGCTGTTGTAATCTGTGACTAATCTGTGTGGTTGTGTGTATGCATTTATTTATACTTGCATGTATTTGTGTGTCTTGTCTGCAGGGATGAGGACGCTCCTGCTCAGATTCCAGATGAAGATGCAGTGAAGCCAGACGGCTGGCTGGATGACGAGCCCGAGTACATCGGAGACCCCGACGCCGTCAAACCTGAAGACTGGTGAGAGTCGCGACATGACGACCTCCGATTGGCTGATTTTAAGTAGGACTCTATACCCCATGCTCACCTGTCTGTCTGTGCTTCCCACCTGTCAGGGACGAGGACATGGACGGCGAATGGGAGGCCCCTCAGGTCCCAAACCCCGCCTGTGAGACCGCCCCCGGTTGCGGCGCCTGGAAACGGCCGATGATCGACAACCCCAACCACAAGGGCAAATGGAAGCCACCCATGATCGACAACCCCAACTACCAGGTGAGTTTGTAACCTCGCAACCTGTAGTAAGGCGTTAAGGTGCAGCTGTGTCTGGACCGATGGGCGATAATCAGGTTAATTTATAAGATAAAATTTGTGTTTAAGAACACACAAGTTTATAAATATGTTCTGTTATACTTCATCATACAGAAGACTGGTCAGTACGCATACTTTATCATACAGAAGACTGGTCAGTACGCATACTTTATCATCAAGAAGGCTAGTCAGTACGCATACTTTATCATCAAGAAGGCTGGTCAGTACGCATACTTTACCATAAAGAAGGCTGGTCAGTCCGCATACTTTATCATCAAGAAGGCTGGTCAGTACGCATACTTTATCATACAGAAGACTGGTCAGTCCGCATACTTTATCATCAAGAAGGCTGGTCAGTCCGCATACTTTATCATAAAGAAGGCTGGTCAGTACGCATACTTTATCATCAAGAAGGCTGGTCAGTACGCATACTTTACCATAAAGAAGGCTGGTCAGTCCGCATACTTTACCATAAAGAAGACTGGTCAGTATGCATACTTTACCATAAAGAAGGCTGGTCAGTCCGCATACTTTATCATCAAGAAGGCTGGTCAGTACGCATACTTTACCATAAAGAAGGCTGGTCAGTCCGCATACTTTATCATACAGAAGGCTGGTCAGTACGCATACTTTATCATCAAGAAGGCTGGTCAGTACGCATACTTTATCATAAAGAAGGCTGGTCAGTACGCATACGTTATCATCAAGAAGGCTGGTCAGTACGCATACTTTACCATAAAGAAGACTGGTCAGTACGCATACTTTACCATAAAGAAGGCTGGTCAGTACGCATACTTTACCATAAAGAAGGCTGGTCAGTACGCATACTTTACCATAAAGACCGGTCAGTACGCATACTTTACCATAAAGAAGGCTGGTCAGTACGCATACTTTACCATAAAGAAGGCTGGTCAGTACGCATACTTTACCATAAAGAAGACTGGTCAGTATGCATACTTTACCATAAAGAAGACTGGTCAGTATGCATACTTTACCATAAAGAAGACTGGTCAGTACGCATACTTTATCATAAAGAAGGCTGGTCAGTACGCATACTTTACCATAAAGAAGGCTGGTCAGTACGCATACTTTATCATCAAGAAGGCTGGTCAGTACGCATACTTTATCATAAAGAAGGCTGGTCAGTACGCATACTTTATCATCAAGAAGGCTGGTCAGTACGCATACTTTATCATAAAGAAGGCTGGTCAGTACGCATACTTTATCATAAAGAAGGCTGGTCAGTACGCATACTTTACCATAAAGAAGGCTGGTCAGTACGCATACTTTACCATAAAGAAGGCTGGTCAGTACGCATACTTTATCATAAAGAAGGCTGGTCAGTACGCATACTTTACCATAAAGAAGGCTGGTCAGTACGCATACTTTATCATCAAGAAGGCTGGTCAGTACGCATACTTTATCATAAAGAAGGCTGGTCAGTACGCATACTTTATCATAAAGAAGGCTGGTCAGTACGCATACTTTATCATAAAAAGGCTGGTCAGTACGCATTCTTCATAATACGTGAGACTTAATCGGGTTCATTTTATTCTGTCCTCAGGGCGTCTGGAAGCCGAGGAAGGTCCCCAATCCGGTGTTCTTCGAGGACCTGCAGCCGTTCCGGATGACTCCGTTCAGCGCCGTGGGCCTGGAGCTCTGGTCCATGACCTCCGACATCTTCTTCGACAACTTCTTCATCACCGACGACCGCAGCACCGCCGAGCGCTGGGCCGCTGACGGCTGGGGGCTGAAGAAGGCTGCAGAGGGCGCCGCTGATGTGGGTGAACTGGAGCTGATTCATTTGTTGGGTCGAATATAAATACAGCTATTAAAAATAGAACAAATGACTATAAAGCAGCTTTAAACGAAGAAATTAAAACTAAATTAGAGATGGAAGAATGTAAGTAAAAGTAATTTAGTTTAGACATTTATGACTGAAAGGAAAAATATCAAATGAAATCATGACAAAAACAAAAAAGATTAAAGCAAATTTACGTATGACTAAATAATTAAAACAATCATGAGATCATTAAAAAAATGTAAATGTGTATATATGCATTTGCGTCGACCTCTCTCTAGTCAACTACTGTATGGAAGTAGAGTATACTTTCAATGGTGTGGTGATGATTATACATTACATTTTTCATCAGTATAAGTGTACACTATACTGTCAGACAGACTTATGTTATCTATTCTCTCTACAAAGACACCAGACTACATTCACTGAAACACTAATTTAACCTCTCAGAACACATGAGCTGCTGCTCTACTGCTGCCTCAGTCTGTTATTGAGTGAATCTGAACTAACTCTTTATTACACTTAAAGTCACACAATAACACTAACTAACTAATGGAGGCAGCAGTAGACTAGAAACGGGTCTTCTGAGAGGTTAAATCTGTGTTTTTGTGAATGAGGTCTGGTGGTTTTGAAGAGAGAACAGATAACGGCTTTGGTGTCCGGTCTCTCTCACCATATTATCGGTAACCCGGACAACATTTAAAACCTGTTGGCCGTGTGTTACGGTATCCATGTGTTGAATGTTTTATTCTTTGTGTTGTTGCAGCCCGGTTTGGCTACTCAGATGATGAGCGCTGCAGAGGAGCGCCCCTGGCTCTGGGTCGTCTATGTCCTCACCGTAGCTTTACCAGTCGTCCTCATCATCGTCTTCTGCTGCACCGGCAAGGTAACTCACACACACACACACACACTGGGTACGGGAGTCTTTATACCTCGAGGGAAATGCAGAGACGAGCTGACTTAAAGTTCAGAGATGCCAGGTTAATGTACCTGGATTGTTCTCTGAACCGTCCTCCGGCCTGATGTCTCAGTCTGGTGTGTGTGTGTGGTGTGTGTGTGTGTGTGTGTGTGTGGTGTGTCTGTGTGTGTGTGTGTGTGTGACTTTCACAGAGGTCTTCAGGATCAGATCAGGGTCAGTTGAGTCTCAGCAGTTTACAGGAAGAGTTTAACGAAGCCGGACGCCCAAACCTGGTGACTGCTGCCGATAGAGTAGCTTCACGTGTTTGTGTGATAGTTGTGTTTCTGTAGTTTAGACGTCTGTGTTCTCGTGAAACATCCTCACAAACGAACAAACATTTTAATTAAGAACTGCACTTAAATTTGAGATACTTTACTTAATCTATTTAATAATCTACTCTGATGCAGCAAATTAACAAGTTTCTCCAAGTGCACTTTTTGCTGCCTGACAGACAAAATGCAAATATAGTTATCTGGTTCAGTTTTAGTATTAAATAGATGGAAGCAGCTAAAATCTTTGGTTAATTTTTAAGGTGAAGATTCTCCACTGAAACGGTTTGAGAGGCTCTGAGTCTGAGGATCGAACTGAAGAGTTTTACCCATTTTTGTTCTGCAGAAGAAGAGCACAGAGACGCCGGCAGCAGAGTACAAGAAGACCGACGAAGCTCAGCCCGACGTGAAGGAGGACGTGAAGGAGGAGGACGAGGACGAGGAAGAAGAGGAAGAGAAGGCTGAAGAGGCTGAAGAGGCAGAGAAGAGCAGTCCAGGTATCTATGACATCTAGACTTCAGGAAACTGAGCTCACCTGTCTGTCACCGTCAGTCTCACTGACTTTAAATCTTTTTCTTCTTTCAGCTGCAGAAGAGAAGAGTGACGGAGAGGAAAGTCCTGCAGAAAACGAGGACGAGGATGCAGAGAAGGAGGCGACGTCTGACGATGTGAGGAGACAATATAAAGACTAATATAAGTGTAATGATGCATTTGTTTGGAGTTTTCTTCCCTCTTTTTGGTGATGCTTACAGACCAGAACTAACAAGCATGACGTGAAAACTGCTGGATTTTAGCTCCACAACATACAAACACAACGTTTTAGATTTACCGGTTTTCCAGCCGCCATCTCCTGCAGAGCCGACGTACCCTGTTGATATTAAAGTATTCAATATTAATTATTAAACTGACCCCATGCTGACGGGATGAGGTCATGATGGCATTTAAAACTTGCAGTTTACAACTGTAACACGTCACATTTGAGGGCGACTCTCGTCCCGATATTAGTTTGATTCTCACATTTAAATGACGTTTAACGTTAATGTCTTCTCTGCTGTTATTTTCTACTGTTCAAGAACTCGGATGGAGCTGAAACGTTTGTCTGTAAATGTTTTGGGATGAATTTAAACCTTAAAATTCCGTGTCTCCTCTGTAGAAGTTGGAGGACGACGTTCTGCGGAGATCTCCCAGGAACAAGAAGGTCAGAAAGGACTGATACCTCAGAATCCACAGCCCACGACCTCCACACCTCCCAACTCCCTCCCCCCCTCCTCTAAAATATCTCCCCCCCCCCTCCTCCTCTTCTTCTACTGAAGACTAAATGGAACCCCGTGGAAGCAGTGAAGCCGACTAATCAAGACCTCCAGCATATATGGACGCCTGCTCATGATGATGATTCCAGTATGAACAGGACTGAGTTAGTGTCATTTTTAGAGGATTTTTTTGTTTATAAAAGAGATTAATTGAGATTAACTAAAACTTCCTGCATCATTCCACCTGAGCAGACTCAAACCTCATGGGATCAACGCGTCCCGTCTGACGCACCACCACTACCATCACCGCCCGGCGCCGTCCTGAGCTAGCAGAGCGCCGCGCTACTAACGGCCCGCTAATTAGCTCTCAGCTACTTGCTACAAGTCTCCTGACAGATGGAAATTTGGTCTTCGACACCCGCTAGTTAGCCATTCATCTGAAGTAGCCATCTTCCTGTTTTGGGTGACCAACAGGATGCTAGTTAGCTCACCGCCAGGGTGCTAATTATCCAACAACCATTCAGAGAAGTCTTGCTAATTAGCATAGCAAAATGCTCCTAATTTGCCCGTGATCATGTGCTAATTGGGCTAACAGTTGTGCGAATTATCGAACCAAAAGTCTTGCCAATTAGCCTAACAGGCTGCTAACTAGGCTAACAACCGTCAGAATAAACCTACAAACGGTCAAGGACATGGAACCCAAACGTCTTGCTTACTAGCCCACAACGAGGTTGCTAATTAGCTTAACAGCAGGGTGCTAATTAGGCTAAAAGTAGTTTGAATTATCCAACAAAAGTCTTGCCAATTAGCCTAATAACCTTTCAAACAGTCTAGTTTGCAACTAGCTTGTAAGCAACATGTATATTCACCTGCTAACAGTTGATTTATTAGCCTACAAATGATCTGGGAATGAACCCACCCAAAAGTGTTGCTAATTAGTCTCCTAGCATGCTAATTAGCTCATAAAACAACTTGGTAGTAATCGGGCTACTTGTACTACAGTTTTAAAGCGATCGTCACACAAACTAATTAGCGTTAACGACGGGCTGCTAACAAGCCCACAAAATAGTGTAATTCACTTACCAACAACTAGCTAATTAGCCTGCTAAGCCGCTAATTCACCTACTAACAGTTGGCTCCTTAGCCTTCCTAGATTTATCAAATTAGCTAGTGATTAGCCACCATGCTAATATTTAAAAATGGCCACTGATACCTTTTTTTTCCTTTTTCATGTCTCGTTTTCTAGTCATTTAGTTGTGTTTTTGTTGTAAAGCTGTTAGCTCCACACACAGCGCTCATGTTTCCTCCGTATTTCTACTGTCGTGTTGTCCTGATGGCAGCGGGGGGGTGGAAGGTCAGAGGTCAGAATCACCGAACATAAACTGGCTGGAGACGAATCTTTGGATTTGACTGTAAATGTCAAATGTTTTTTTATTTGTCCAAACCAACGCAACAGCAGCTCTCAGGTGGACGGACACCCAGCGCCTCCTTCTTCAACCCCACATGAAAAAGGGCACTGAAGGGAGAAAGAAAAGCGCTTAAAACTACTGTTCCCTGAAAGAACTGACAAAATAATCTTAACTCAAGGGTCACTTACTAGCTTTTTTCCCCCCCCGGAACTTTCAGCTGCATCTCTTGGTCGTCATCCAGCGATGGAATTTGCCGAAAGATAATTCGTGACAGAAGTGTCAGTTTAGAAAATTTGTATCCGCTGATGAAGACTGAGAGATGCAGGTGAAGGCTCCAGTAAAAAGCTAGTAAGTGGACCTTGAGTGAAGGCAAAACGATAAACCCAACATATCAAACACACGGCTGACATTTATTCTGCTATTACCCTTGTTTATATATTTATAAGCATTGTACGTTTTTGCGTAATTTATGCGATTACGTCACGTAATGATGTCATCCGGAAGAGCAGAGTGTCGGCCAATCACAGAATAAACGAACCACAATGTGTCTCCAAAATAAAACCAGAGCTGAAAATATTGAACTAGTTTTATTTTCATCAACTTGATGACCACCGAGTCACAAGTTACCGTAGTTTGGACTGTAATCGTGACCTCTGACCTTTCCTCTAAACGTCACCATCGGGACAAAACCTTCTCGTGAGAACACGCGAGGAATAATCATGAAGTTTGTAAAGATCATGAATTATGTGTTCTCTTTTTTATTTTATTTTTTATTATCCATCCTGAAATCCTTCTTTAAGGGTTATTTATAATGCAGAAGAAACTACAAACTCCTGACTTTCTACTTCTGTGACCGAGCGAGAATCATTGTGTGGCATCAGTGTACAGCTTTGGAGAGCTTAAAAAAAAAAGAAATAAACATACAAAAGCTGGATTTGTGAGTCTTGAAGGTGTTTGATAAAAAGAGAAGTAACTCCACGAGTCTTGTTCCCTTTGATGTGTCCTCTTTGTGTCGTACGTTTTCTGTGGATTTTAAATTCAGGTCAGGATTCTTGATCAGCGTGCTGATTGGCCGATGGGGATGATGGTGGGCGGGTCTCTGGCTGTTGGTGAGGTCAGATTTTGGGGGCTTGAGGTGGACTTGGAGGTCCATAACCTTCATTTTCCTCTTTTTTAATATATTTTTGAGGGTAAACGAGAGCTAGTTACATGTTGGCTGTGAGCTCTGCTGCGTGTAGTCTTTGTTCTTTGAGGTCAAGCGGCCTCCAGCAGCAGTGTTGCGTTCACCATCCACAATGTTTCAGCCGTACTCTTCTTCGTCTCCTTTTTTTAATGTGGTTTTGTCTCAGAGAGTTATTTCTGTGCGTCTGGCTGAAGCTGCCTAGCTGAACCGACTGTAGACTGAACACTGTATCTGCTGGTAAACAAACTGCACGTGACTCTGTAACTCTGTACCTTTATTATTTGTTGACATTGTGTTTTCAACTATAACGGTTGGTCCTGCAGCCCTGTTTCTGATGTACACGCTATGTAGAGAGGTGGACTAAAAGGTCCAGCGTTGAATAGAAATACTGTGACGATGCAGCCGAGGTGTGTGTGAGTGTGAGTGTGTGTGTGCGCGTGTGCGTGTGTGGACACGCAGTCAACTTTTGTTTTGATGAATAAAAAGGCCAAATGGAAACAGAATGAGTGTTTCATTATCAATGTGACTTTCATTCATTTCTTTGAAAGAAAACTTTTCCCTTCAAGTCATTATGAAAAACTACCAAAGAAATGAACTTATTATGCTTAATTTGAAAATTATTCTTCTTCTATTAAATAGAGTAAAAATATAATGTAGAAGAAATTATATTCAATGGAAACTAAGATAGAAAAGTAATAAGCGTAATATTCAGAGATATGTTGTAGTTGATGATGAAAAAGTATAAAGTTATAATGCACATAGATTAATAAAAATATTGCAAGATGATGAAAATTGTCTATTATTATAGTATGTATATATATTATATAATTTATACATTATACATAGTATATTATATATTCATTACGCATTCATTACTCTCTGTTGTACGTTAAGTATTCCTCGCTCTCTACTGGCTATCTTATCCTGTCAATCACCGGTGAGGCGGGAGCAAGGACATTCCTCCTGTCGCTGATGGGAAGAAAAAAAAAGAGAAAGTTTCCAAGATGGCGGAGTAGCCTTGCCTGTCCGCTGGAAAACAATAGAAGCAGCACCGACGCGTTAGCAGCGTTAAACCCGTGCTAACTGGACTGAAACCGCTCTAAAACCACACATATCCCGACTCGGGCTCGGGTTAGGTGGGGAGGAATATCCGCACCGGGAGAAATTTATATAAATAATGATGCTTTTATTTAAACGTTTCAGGCTATTAGCCACCTAGCATGCTAGGCAAAGCTAGCTAACTGGTAGCCAAAACATAGTATTAGCGGCTAACGGCTACAAGGAGGCGGAGGATCAGCTGTTTACTAGACAGACAGATGCTGTAGGAAGGAGCGGACAGACAGCGACGCTTTCACAGTAAGTCAATTTAAATAAGATTAAATTATCTGGGGAAGTCTTGTCGTTTTGTTTTCTCGTAAGTGTTAAATACTAAAAACACAATATGGGTTTCATTAGCCAAGTTTGTGAAGTTGTTAGCCTAGCGCTAGCCAGCTAAGCTAACTAGCTGCTAACCAAAGCTAACTACTTTTTGTAATACTCGGGAGCAAAAAAATAAAGAAAGTTTCAGACAAGCTGCAGACCCGTTACGATGACGCTATCGCAAACAAACACATGTAAGTGTAGCTACAGAGCTAACGCGAGCTAGCTCCAAAAAATATATCTAATTTTGTGATTTTAAAGGAATTCTCGACGCTCCAACTTTGATTTTTTTTTTTAGTGGAGGAATGTTGCTAACTTAACTTAGCTCACAGGGAGTTCGTGTGATAGCGAGAGAGCACACTGGTTCATTTATATGAAAGTAGTGTAATTGTATTAACTACATAAAAGTAGCTTTGGTTTGTTGTTTTTTTATATATACCGCAGAGATTAATCAGAGGTTTCTCTGGGTTAATCTCGGGCGTAATGTGGCTCTAACAAGACTCCAGTAGCTCTGTTTTTATTATTGTATTGACACAGCAAGTTAAACGAGCTGTTGTATTTAATAAGAATATAGTGAGTAAAAAAAACCTTAATTTTCCGTTTTTTGGCAGTGTGACTGAAGGCCATTAGCAAGACAAAGGTCGCCTCCATGGAGCCAGTACGGGAGTCTTTGTAAAGGGAAGGGGGGGTGTAGCAAGAAAAAGAGCCCAAAAATCTGCATTAGGGGGGAGTATAGAGTAGCAAGAAAAGAGCCCAAAAATCAGGATTAGGGGGAGTATAGTGTAGGAAAAAAGAGCCCAAAAATCAGCATTAGCGGGAGTTATAGTGTAGCAAAAAAGAGCCTAACAATCAGCATTAGGGGGAGTATAGTGTAGCAAAAAAAGAGCCCAAAAATCATCAGCATTAGGGGGAGTATAGTGTAGCAAAAAAAGAGCCCAAAAATCAGCATTTTTATGGACGAAACCTGAGTCGGGGTAGTTTTTTTTTTTTTCTTTTATATATTGATGATGGCGGATTTTGTTACACCGCGACACAGCGCGGTGATGGAGAGGCTCCGCCGGAGGATCGAGCTCTTCCGGCAGCATCACAACAGCTGCGAGAGCCGCTACGAGAACGCGACGCTGGAGCGGCTGGAGCTCGAGAGGCAGCAGACCTTCGCTCTGCACCAACGCTGCCTGCAGGCTAAAGCCAAGCGGTCCAACAAGCACCGGCAGACCCAGCCGCAGGCCAGCGGAGACCAGGCCGGGCAGAGAGCACCGGGTGGTGGTGGTGGAGGTGGTGCAGAGCTCGGAGAGAGCGGAGGAACGACGGCGGAGCAGAGCCGGAACAGCACCCTGATAGCGGTGAGTGAGCTCTGATGGACACGGATGTTGGAGCTTGAACACACCACAACACCGACTCCTCTGGTTGTATAGAAGTCTATTAGGAAATGACTCAACATCTCTCTTGATTTATTACCTCAGTAAACTTGAGTTTATGGTCTCAATCTCTAGTTTCAAGTCTTCTTCAATAAATTATTACATTGCAGTCATTTAGCAGACGCTTTTATCCAAAGCGACTTACAATTAAGATTCTATCACATTCATACACCATAGGCACAGCTACGGGAGCACTTTTTGGGGTTAAGTATCTTGCTGAAGGACACATCGACATGCGACTAGCGGAGCAGGAGCCGGGGATCGAACTGCTGTTTGAAGGACGGCCCTGCTCTCCACTTAGCCACGGTCGCCGAGCCAGCTCTTCTTCCCCTGGTCTCCTCATTTACTTGTCTCCTTGTCTCTTCAGCTCTTTGGCTACTCCTCTCCTTGTCTCCAAATGTCCTTGTTTCCTCGTCTGCTGGTCTCTTACTCTCTTCTCCTTGTTTCCTTGTCTCTTCACCACAGGCTGATGGTGCATTAATAAACCACCTTGAGGAACAATCAGGGGCAGTTTAAATCAGATATTTGGTATTTTACAGATTGCGTTTTAATCAGGAATGTCACTCTGACTCTCAGAACAATACTATCACAAAAGGTTTCTCGTGTTATATGTGACCAGATATCAGTGGAGGGTAGCATGGTACAAATAGTGAACTCTTTATTTAAAGAGTGCGATTAGAACAGCGACGTCCTTCTAGAGATAATCTGGTTTACGGTTATTGTTGAAAGGAGACTTTTGAAGGTCTCTTTTGCTGTTTATTAAATAGTTTACATTGCAGAAGAGTCAGAAGCATAGTTTTTACATGACTAAATATTAGAAAGCCAACAATGCAACAGCACAAATTAGACTAAACACCTCTATAAAACAGTCTTATTATAATATGATATTGGAATAGACCGATATTAGCAAGGTGCACCTAATAGTGTATATGTACTTGAATATACAGCGAATGATAATTTAAGAAGATTACTTTTAATTTTAAGTCCAAATCATATACAGTCCATATATTATTTAACTTCACATTAAAGTGTGTACAACTCAAAAGCAAGAGAACCGTAGGTTGTAAATAAAGTACATTTTTGGCTTGATTTATCTAAAATAAATCTGAATATTTGATTCGTGACATTTGAAGGAATCTTGTTCCGTTAGTTTGTGGTGCTGCTCAGCTGTTAAAGATTAGATAATAAAATCCTGTTAAGATAATACTGATCACTGTCTGTGCTGTAGCTCCTATTGGTTGAAACCACTGGTGTGTGTGTGTGTGTGTGTGTGTGTGTGTGTGTGTGTGTGTGTGTGTGAGTGATTGACAGACAGACAGAGGAAGTGTTGTTTTGGGGTCTGTCTGGTCACATGATCTCCTCCTTTCTGGTTGTGGTTTTCTTCCAACAGACACAAACTGATCCGTTGAACCGCTTCATAACTGCTTTAGTGCCCTTGAGCAAGACTCTGACCTTTGACCTCTTTCCTCATTTGCTTCAGTATTTCATTTCTTTGTGCAGCGCTGAAAGCTCTATTTACATCACCAATATCTTAACGTCAGTGACACACACTTCTTATTTTTAAATGTCTTAAGTTCTATAGTTTATATGGCAAAAACTTTAGTGAGGCATCATATTTAAAGAGTTAAAACAAACATATATATATATATATATATATATATATATATATATATATATATATATATATATTATAGTGTGAGATAAATGTACTAATAAGTGTACTTTCAATGTTTTTTTAGAAATGCTGGCTTTAAAGTACATTTGTTTTGTTAAACTGTCAAAACATTCTCTTAATTTCTGCAGCTCGAACACGTAGAAAATATGTTCTGGAGTTTTTCTCTTGAGAAGTTTTTGCAGCACACCAGTTGTTGTTAGCATTAGCATGCTCGTCGGCTTTAGCTCTGTTAGTTCGAGCTCACTTCACGCTGACTTGCATTGAACTGAAAGCCGATATTGTTCAACGAAAAGTCGTGTATAATCTGTGGATACACTTCAAACATTTGATTTGCAACGTCGTCGCACAAATGTGTCAACGAGCAGAAATAATCTCGAAATCGTAGACGATACGGAATTAAAGAATACGGTCAAAATGTTTGAGTCGGCTACAATTTGCCTTCACTTGTGTATTTCAGACGGTTTGTTTTTCCTGTTCAGGAAATATCAACAGTTCTTTTTAAGATGTTCTAATGCTCACTGAGGAGTTTTTAGGGGTCCTTACAGGTGGTTCTGGTGACCACTGAGGGTTCTAGAAGGTCTTTTAAAATGGTCTTGTGTCTCGTCGTCCTTCAAGAGAATCTAAAGTCACTCAGGAGTTTTTAAGTGTTCTTTAAAATGTTCTAGTGGTCATTAATGAGTTCTAGAGATCCTGCATGAGGTTCTAAAGTCTACTGAGGATATAGGCCACGGGTATTTCATTCATATTCAACGAGGTTCATTTAATTCAGGTGTGACGTCAATCAAAAAAAGCCAAGAAATGATATTCTCTTCTGAAAAGATAAAATAGACTATCTGGTTATTTGAACCACTTGTTTCAGCCGTTCCTCTCTGTTAAACAGTTGAAAACAAAGTCAGGATTCTGATCATATCTGTGCCTTCATCTCACATGTGAGTCGGTACTTTTATTTTTTGTTGTACTTTGTCTCGTAGTGAATATCTCACTCGAGTCGAGCGCGACGTTTATCAGAATACACACATTTGATTGGCTGAGTGTCATCGCATGATACGGTTTGCAACGCATGTAATCGGTCGGCGTGTGTAATGTTTTGTGTAGTATTTAAATCTACTCTGTCTGGTTCAGAGTCGAGAGAGAATCTGCTCTCAACAAACGCTGACTGGAGTCCTGAGAGGTGACTCAGTACGAACAGAAACCCCCTCACAGCTGACTCATCTGTGTGTGAATACGAACGCTGTCAGGAAACGCCTCGCTGTGCTCCATGTCGCCTCCGCAGAGCTGTGATTGGCTCCTCTCTGTAGTGATGTCACTTACTTGCCGGATGTTAATATCAATACTTCATGTTTTCACAACTCATTAAGAGTTTAGAGGCACATATTGATATCTACTCTTTTGTTTTAGTCTTTTTTTTTATATCTAATATTTTAAAGTATTTAGTATTGTGAGTTTGTAGCATGAGAGGGTTTAAATTTGACAACATTTAGTGTTAAATGGTACATTTTAATGGTAATATTAGTAGATTAAGTATGTTTGTATAGATTAATAAATCTATTTATGATTTTGGATTAGCTAAAAAAAAAACAAGTTTTTTTATGGAAAATGAATTATATCATGACATAAATTGTGATGGAGGATGTAATCGGGTGTATGTGTATGTATATATATTGGAGCCTGTTCACTTTTTACATAAATAAACATTTTAAATGATTCCAAAGAGATTTACATAGATATGAACAGAGGTTTTTACTTCACTGACATCAATACATAGTAACGGTAAATATAAGGTTGCACAACATTAAACAATAAATATGTAATTGGAACACATTACAATGAAAATATTGGTCCATTATGGACAAAAAAAGCATCTTACAAACATTAATGTATTTAATAATATTATTTGTTAACATAGCTGCTAACATTTGTAAATGTATAGTGATTTATTTGTGATGATATCAATCAGTTATATATATATATATATTAAAAAAACTCAGTAAAAGTCAAATAAACACCAACGATATAAATATACAACAAGGATTGAGAGAAACAAAATATTCACGCTGAAAGAATGCAATCAGAGTAAACAGACTGGATATTTAGGATTTTTGTGGCAAAGCGAGAGACAAACCTTTGAGCGTGAGTCAGTCTGAAGATATTTAGAAGCTTTTGTTTATTTCTCTGTAATGTTAAATATGCAGACCTGGTTGTTTTAGACACAACAGAGACGTTCAGTATCTTGTGAACGCACTCCTCTGGGCTTTATTCATCACTCTAAAGAAACTGTTATCTCTTCTTTATTTGTGATTGCAGATTCAGTGCGTTCGTCATGTCATCTTAACCTCCGGCTCTCTGAATTATCTGTTTAATTTATTTAAAGAGGTCCTGACTTTATCATTTAGTTTATTAAAGTAGAAAAATACTGTGAAATATCTGACCAGCAGTCAGATCCCAAAGATATTAACTTTATAATAAAATTAAACTTATTTTTATTTTCAATAAACAAATCCTCACATTTTAAAATCTTAATTATTTTCAATGTCAACCACTCATTTCATTTCTATTGATAATCCAATGTATTTAATATTTTCTCAAATCGGTGACATTACTAATAGTATAAGTAATAGTGATATCATGAGTTAGTAATCTAGTATCATGAGTTAGTAGTCTAGTATCATGAGTTAGTCTAGTATCATGAGTTAGTAGACTAGTATCATGAGTTAGTAGTCTAGTATCATGAGTTAGTCTAGTATCATGAGTTAGTAGACTAGTATCATGAGTTAGTAGTCTAGTATCATGAGTTAGTAGTCTAGTATCATGAGTTAGTAGACTAGTATCATGAGTTTGTCTAGTATCATGAGTTAGTAGACTAGTATCATGAGTTAGTAGTCTAGTATCATGAGTTAGTAGACTAGTATCATGAGTTAGTAGTCTAGTATCATGAGTTAGTAGACTAGTATCATGAGTTAGTAGTCTAGTATCATGAGTTAGTAGACTAGTATCATGAGTTAGTCTAGTATCATGAGTTAGTCTAGTATCATGATTTAGTAGTCTAGTATCATGAGTTAGTAGACTAGTATCATGAGTTAGTAGACTAGTATCATGAGTTAGTCTAGTATCATGAGTTAGTAGTCTAGTATCATGAGTTAGTAGTCTAGTATCATGAGTTAGTAGTCTAGTATCATGAGTTAGTAGACTAGTATCATGAGTTTGTCTAGTATCATGAGTTAGTAGACTAGTATCATGAGTTAGTAGTCTAGTATCATGAGTTAGTAGACTAGTATCATGAGTTAGTAGTCTAGTATCATGAGTTAGTAGTCTAGTATCATGAGTTAGTAGACTAGTATCATGAGTTAGTAGTCTAGTATCATGAGTTAGTAGACTAGTATCATGAGTTAGTCTAGTATCATGAGTTAGTAGACTAGTATCATGAGTTAGTAGTCTAGTATCATGAGTTAGTAGACTAGTATCATGAGTTAGTCTAGTATCATGAGTTAGTAGTCTAGTATCATGAGTTAGTAGACTAGTATCATGAGTTAGTCTAGTATCATGAGTTAGTAATCTAGTATCATGAGTTAGTAGACTAGTATCATGAGTTAGTAGACTAGTATCATGAGTTAGTAGTCTAGTATCATGAGTTAGTCTAGTATCATGAGTTAGTAGTCTAGTATCATGAGTTAGTAGTCTAGTATCATGAGTTAGTAGTCTAGTATCATGAGTTAGTAGACTAGTATCATGAGTTAGTAGTCTAGTATCATGAGTTAGTCTAGTATCATGAGTTAGTAGACTAGTATCATGAGTTAGTAGTCTAGTATCATGAGTTAGTAGACTAGTATCATGAGTTAGTCTAGTATCATGAGTTAGTCTAGTATCATGAGTTAGTCTAGTATCATGAGTTAGTCTAGTATCATGAGTTAGTAGTCTAGTATCATGAGTTAGTAGACTAGTATCATGAGTTAGTAGTCTAGTATCATGAGTTAGTAGTCTAGTATCATGAGTTAGTCTAGTATCATGAGTTAGTAGACTAGTATCATGAGTTAGTCTAGTATCATGAGTTAGTAGACTAGTATCATGAGTTAGTAGTCTAGTATCATGAGTTAGTAGTCTAGTATCATGAGTTAGTCTAGTATCATGAGTTAGTAGACTAGTATCATGAGTTAGTCTAGTATCATGAGTTAGTAGACTAGTATCATGAGTTAGTCTAGTATCATGAGTTAGTCTAGTATCATGAGTTAGTAGACTAGTATCATGAGTTAGTCTAGTATCATGAGTTAGTCTAGTATCATGAGTTAGTCTAGTATCATGAGTTAATGTACAGTGTTACCAGGGACTCAAATTCCCAGAATGCACTGCACTGCTCCGTGCTTTGTGACCTCCCCCCCCCCTCAGTAGATCCTGTAGAACCCCCCCCCCCCCCTCTCAAGTCCTGTAGCCGTGGTACGTAGAAGGAGCCAGACCAGCGACTCAGTGAGTCACCAGAGTTGACTCTCTCCTCGGGGCAGAGACACGACTCTTTTGTTTTCCACTCATCTTTATCTACATGACTGTCACTTCAGCACGAACCACTGATTTTATAAATTCATTGATCAAAGTTGAGTCTGTATAAATGTCATTTGTTTTATATTTTAGTCAGTTTACTATCAACCCCCTCAAAACCAAAATATATTCACATTTTAGGAATTACTTAATTAAATAACAGTTAATTTACCCAAAAATAAATATCAAGCACCTGTCAATTAGATTATTTTAAACTCTATTTCATAGCAACCCTTTCTCTGAACTGGAGAGTCAGCGCTTCTTTACTTAAATACTTAAAACTGCTGACTCGACAAAGAGCTCTGTGACGCTTTCTGTTTCCTGTTTGTGCAGAAGAGTTGTGCTGCTGTGAGGAAACATTGCAGGCAATAAAGTCCTGACTAGAAGCAGAGAGAACGAGAACATGTCTTTACTGCAGAATAACAGTTACAATCACATCAATCATTGAAAAAGAAAGTTGAATTTCTTTAATTTATTTTACAACAATTGGCAATAGAATCTATATATCCAACATGTTTTTAAGTGTCCACAAGTGTTACCAATGTTGGAAATGTAATCTTCTCTCCTCTCCTCTCCTCTCCTTTCCTCTCCTCTCTCTCCTCTCCTCTCTGTGTTCACTTCCTGAAGTTCAGTCAGAGTTTCTCCTCTTGTGGTCACATGACTGCTGGTCTCAGATGAATCAATCATGACTTCATAGTTTCACAATTTAATGTTTTTACACAACCTGGTTAAAGGAAACTCTTTATTAGAGGAGACATTTATAATGAGAACATGAAGAATAAAAATGCTTTTGATGAAATATCACGTTTTTAAGCTTTGTTTCTTTTTCTGACGTAAGCTTTCTTCAAACGTCTTCAAGGACCCGGTTCAGGTCACCCAGCGTAGTATTCAGTGGACGTGAGGATCAGCTGATGTGGAGGCTGCTCTGAATGTTCCCATCAGATCCGGTGTGGAACCGATCTGATCTGCTGACTGCTCTAAAGAAGCTCTTTGTTATCAGCGTTATGTAAGCTCGCCTGCAGCTGATTCTATTATCAGCAGCTCAGAAGCTCTTCTCATAACTCGTGAACCCGTTCAGCTGCAGCGACCCCTGCAGGTGGAGAACCCACCCTGCAACGTACAGAAATAGTCATTCTGTCATGACAGCTGGCTTTGTTAGTCAGAGCTCCCAAAAGAACCTTGTTTCATGAAGCAAATGTCTAAAATAAAGACACTGTGGTGTGTTCAACTGGCAAGTTCAGAAATCAGAGGATCAGATAAATCTACATGTTCGCTATCGTCTAAAGCAAGAATGTCAAACACCTGTTTGAGCTTCTCAGATGAGTTTTTATCTATGAACCTTCGTCCCTGTGAAATTGTTCTGGTCATAAACTGAATGATAAACAAAAATAATCCACAAACTAATTGACAATTCTAATATTTGTTGATTGCAGCCTCTGAGGTAGTTTTAGGATTTAACCAGAGTCTAAAAAACAACAATAACAAAGACAGATTTTAAACGAGAAAGATTCAGTTCAAGAAAAAGAAGTTGGCAAAGAAAGCGGTAGTTTAGCAGAATAAACTTATTTAAAAAGCCTTAACTTGCATCAAAATATATCAGGTAGAAGCTATAAATATTGAAATCTTTTCTTTTTCTTAACGTATTCAAGTCCAGTGCTTAGCTTCGTCTCTACAGGGAGTTTAAATCACATTTTACTTGTTGATTACATGTTTTGATAATTAAAGCATTTGGACTACAACTGTCAAGGATTCAGTTTATTTGCACAGTGTTGGTGGAATAGCAATAACTTGTTTTTAATTCTCTGTGTCCGTTTGCTCCTCCAGCTGCAGGAGACGGTGAAGAGGAAGCTGGAGAACGCCGGTTCTCCGCTGGGCAGAGATCCGGTCAACGGGTTCGGCGACGGCTTCCCCCCCAACAAGAAGACCTGTCTGGACAACGGCGCCGTCAACGGCTCCCCGCTGGACTCCAAGCTGGGCATCAGCGACTCTCTGAACTCTAACGGGACCCGCGGGTCGGCCGGAGAGTCGGCGGACGGCGGCGGCGGCGGAAGGGAGTCGGGTTCTGACTTCCATCGTAAGGAGATGAAGCAGGAGCCCGACGACATCCTGCCCATCATGCCTCCGTCGGGGGGAGGAGGAGGAGGCAACAACAGCCTGTTCCCCGACCTCAACCTGAACGAGCAGGAGTGGACGGAGCTGATGGAGGAGCTGAACTGCTCCGTGGCCTACGAGGACATCCAGGACATTCTCAACGACGGCTTCGAGGAGGACCGCAAAGACTCTCTGGTGCCGACTCCGGGTGGTGCTGGAGGAGGAGGAGGAGGAGCTGGAGGTGGAGGAGGTCTGCTTCCACCAGATTTAGTCCACGTTAAGACCGAGTTCTCTCCCTCCTCCGTGGCTTTCGAGCAGGACTCTCGGACCGGGTCCCCCCACGTCAGGTCCTCCTCCGGGCCCCCTCCTCGCTCCCCTGTCGCCTCCTCCTCCGCCTCCTCCCCGGCTCCTCCTCCTCCTCCACCCAGACAGCTTCAGCCCCCCCCCAACAACCACCTCCTCCCTCCGGGTGGCCCTCCGGTTCCCAAAGACCTTTCCCCCGCCCAGCAGCTCCAGCAGCTGGCCGCCCAGCAGCAGAGAGCCCAGCAGCACCTCCACGGCCACCAGATGCAGCACAAACAGCCACAGCCTGGTGGGGCCAAGTTCCACAACCAGGGGCCCCCCCATGCCCACCCGCCTCCTTCTTGGCCCCCGATGGCCAACACCTCCCAGAGTCCACTAGGGGCCGCGTTTGGTATGGACAAGCAAACAAGCCCCTCTTTGTACCCGCAGGACTTCAACCCAAACGCCCAGAAGCAGCTGCTGATGCCCGGTCAGCCCAACAAAGGCCCCCCCAAGCCGGGGTACCCCAACATGATGGGTCACCCGACGTCGGCGGGGCCGGGGGCCCAGGCCACGGCCGCCATGCTGAACTACAACAACACCAAACCTCTGTCACACTTTGAGGCGGGACCCGGACCCGGACAGCCGAGGCCCCCCAACACCCAGAGCCAGAACAAGGCGGCCCTGCTGACGCTGCTCCGGCAGCAGCAGCAGATCAAACAGAAGAACAGCATGAACTTCCGGCAGCACATAACACAGGTAAGAAACACGCACACACGGGTAAGAGAAACACACACAGGTTGTTTTACCAGCGATTAGTTTCGTCATCCATCAAGGGGTTTATTTTAGTTTAACCGAAAGAGGTTAAAGTGACACTGCAGCATCGTCCCGTTAGCATGCTAACAAAACGGGAAACTTTAAATGTTTCATCCAAAACGGTTCCAGGTTGATCAAAAATACACAAGTTATTGAATGTATTAAATAGTATAATTTATTATGTTTAAGCTGGCGGTTATCTTTGATAAAATACTTTATTTTATATTCGTGATGCTGTGCCTTTTTATTTCTTTGCTAATAGTTTTACTGTATAAAGTGAAAGAAAAGGCAGTTTTCTGTGAATTTAAAGGGTCAAAAGTTGGTTAAATAGTCGTGATAATAATCCACTCTGTCATTAATCGGCCGTGAAGAGAACATTAAACACAAAGAAAACGAACACATTATCTGGTAGAATGATGAGGAAGTAAAACACAAACCTGTGGACGAGAGTCTGAATGTGACTTTAGAAGGTCTCAGCAGAAGAAGCTAACGTTAGCATCTGTGCTAACAGCTACAGTATGGACTGATCAGAGTGTTGCTGTTTGGCTTTCATAACCAGGCCGACAGCACATTCCTGGACTACACACACACACACACACACACACACACACACACACACACACACACACACACACACACACACACACACACACACACACACACACACACACACAGACAAAGGCACAGACAAAGGCCTTCATACCGCTTCAAACAGAACCATCATGACTAGAAGTAGAGAGAACGAGAACATGTCTTGAGTGCAGAATAACACAGTTATGATGACATCAATCATTAGAAGAAGAGAAATTGATCATTTATTTCACAACAAATGGCAAACAATGGAGTCTATATATCCAACATGTTTCCAAGTGTTACCAATGTTTGGGGAAAAAGATGGAGGCTTTACATGCTATAAATATTAAACTATTCACATGTTCCAGCCTCTCCTCCTCCTCCTCTTCCTCTCCCCTCCTCTCCTTTCCTCCCCTCCTCTCCTTTCCTCTCCTCTCCTAAAATGTTTTAAGCTCAGTTTCGGTTGCTGTTTTCTGACTAAAACAGCTTCTAGCTTGAATAATAAGCAGTGTAGTTTAGGCGATTGTGTAAAGAAAAACGTGCTCTTCCAGCAGGTTTTTTGGGGTTCAGAGGTTTAATATTTAATCTATCGTGGACCTTCAGAAGGTATCTAACAAATAAACCCAGTTCCACACTCCCACGCAGCTGTGGTGGACTGATGCATGATGGGAGTCTGAACAATGAGAGTCTGTTACTGCAGCACGGTCTCCTGCTGGCTGGTTCAGTGTCGACACAGCGACGGCTTCTTAGAAAACTCTCTGTACCAAAAGAAAAGACGTTTAGCCTCAGATTCAGTAGATTCAGAGTCTGTGTGCAGGACTCGTGGGGGGGGTCTATGAGGGTTTAATGACTCCAGGCTGTTGTCTTTGACTGCTGGTCAGAGCTGGAAGAAACCGGCTTTCTCCATAGAGTTCAACTGTAACTTGTCTGGACCAAGAGATGAGTCTTTATGCGAGGGTTTATTTTCAGACTTAGTTACAAGGCTCTAAATCTCTCTCACACACATCAAATGTACGTTAAAATGAACACTTACAAATCAAAGTTCACTAGATTATGGCTCATTGAATGTGGTCTCACTCGTTTCCTCGGTTTCGTTGTCTGTTCTCTTTATGCTTTCGTACCTCGACGGTTTCTTTGTGAACGTCTTTCGGTAGCATTTCTAAACTGCTCTAAAACTCTGAGTAGTGTGGACGCTCCGTGTAAACGTAGCAAAGAACATGCATTTCAAAATGGAAACGTAGTAGTGTGGATGTAGCCTCAGTCATAATTTGGATTAGGTTTGGAGATTTGAGTTTGGTGGATATCCGTGTTTTCCAGTGTGTGTGATTTTTAAAACCAGTTTGATTTTACCAAAAACCGGCTGATTCGCAATTTGTCATCAAGACACGTTCTGGCAAATAAAAAAAGTAGCCTCCGTAAGCAACATGTGCTGACGGTGTCATGGTGCTAAATCCAACTTGTATCTCTGCTAGAGACCTGTCAATCACTGTGTAGCCCCGCCCCTAAAGCATCCCCTGCTTTATGGTCTGTGTGACTCTAAATGGACCATCATTTACTAAATGAACATCATGCTGTATTGAAGAAGACTTGAAACTAGAGATTGAGACCATAAACTCATGTTTACAATGTTTACTGAGGTAATAAATCAAGAGAGAAGTAGTCATTTTCTCATAGACTTCTATACAACCAGAGGAGTCGCCCCCTGGTGGACATTAGAGAGAATGCAGCTTTAAGACATGAAGCTTTGGCTTGCCGCCTGATTGTGGCGCAGCTTCTTCTTCTTCTTCGTTAGTGTTTTATAGCGGTTGATAAACCAGCTCTTCAGTCTCATTGTATTCGGTCGGCTGTTGATTTAAATAGATATGGAGTGAGATGGAAGCAGCTGTACACAGGTTGTCGTACGCTGACCGGCATGGATGAAGGTCACGACGTCATACTGGTCTGAAGCCAGTTGTACTGGTTTCAGATGAAGACCCAGAGCAGTCTGCAGCAGGGAGGCCTTTTGTTCAGCTGCTTCAGACCGGTCTGGGCCCCACGCTTTAGTGTGTGTGTGTGTGTGTGTGTGTGTGTGTGTGTGTGTGTGTGTGTGTGTGTGTGTGTGTGTGTGTGTGTGTGTGTGTGTGTGTGTGTGTGTGTGGGTGGGTGGGTGGGTGGGTGGGTGGGTGGGTGGGTGTGTGTGTGTGGGGCAGCTGGTTGCTAAGGCTCACACGGGGAGGGGGGGGGGGGGGTGCCAGTGACAAAGCAGCCTTTCATATTCTCTGTATTTAAATATAGCTGCGTCTGCTGGTCGTATTTTCTTGTCTGCAGACGGGACGCTCTGTTCCTGCTGAACTAAACTTAAAACTTGCACTCGCTGTAGTTATACATTGTACAAGTACCTCTACTTGTATTCGTGTTTTGCTACTGTATACGTCTACTCTACTACGTTTCAGAGGGAGCTGTTGTAGTTTTTACTGCTCTCTAATTCTGCAACACTCAGATCCTCATTTAATTTATTCATACATTTTTTATCAATACATCTAGTTTCTAACCTCTGTCTGTTATTAACTATATTTAACTTGTTTTTTACATTATTATAATAATAATACATATATTTGTGTTTCACCTTTTTGATCCATAAAATGCTGCTAAAATATAATTTTGCACTTAAAAAAGCAGTTTAATAGTGAAAAATGTAATAACCAATAAAAGAACTGAAAATAAAGTCATTTAAATGAGATTCAATGAAATACTTTACTTATAATAAAAACTTTAAAAGAAGTAACAACAAGCAGATTCAGGTTTGGGCGTTTTGGAAACTTCATTTTTTCCACTTTCATTTTTATTTTGTTTATTTTTATAATCTATATAATCTATACATTTTTTATATTTATAATCTATATAATTTATTTTTTTATATTTATAATCTGTTTAATATATTTATTTTTTTATATTTATAATCTATATCATATATTTATTTTTTACAACAAAACAGGAAATCAACACACGTTCAAATTAAACCACAAAGATTTTCTTTGAATGTTGTTCTGAGCATGAACAGAAAGGAAAAAAATATTAAAATGTGTGAAAATGTGAAAATATGTATATAAAAGAAAAGTTAAATACACAATAATAACTATTAATAATGAACAACGATTTGTTTCTATCAGGACCAGAACTCGTACCCTCCTCCTGCTCACGGTCCGGCGTCGGCGCCCGTAAACAACGCCATGACGACCCAGCCGGGGCCCAACGCCATGTCGAGTAACCACGGTAACGCAGCGTACCTGAGCAGCCAGGCGGCGGTGGCGGCGGCGCTGAAACAACAACAACAACATCAACATCAACAACAGCATCAACAGCAGATCCTGGAGCAGCAGAAGCAGCAGTACATGCAGAGACAGCAGCTGATGGCTGAACAGGTAAACGTGTTACACAAGAAGAAGAAGAGTTTAGCTCATTGTTACACAAGAAGAAGAAGAGTTTAGCTCATTGTTACACAAGAAGAAGAAGAGTTTAGCTCATTGTTACACAAGAAGAAGAAGAAGAGTTTAGCTCATTGTTACACAAGAAGAAGAGTTTAGCTCATTGTTACACAAGAAGAAGAAGAGTTTAGCTCATTGTTACACAAGAAGAAGAGTTTAGCTCATTGTTACACAAGAAGAAGAGTTTAGCTCATTGTTACACAAGAAGAAGAGTTTAGCTCATTGTTGCATAAGAAGAAGAAGAGTTTAGCTCATTGTTACACAAGAAGAAGAAGAGTTTAGCTCATTGTTACACAAGAAGAAGAGTTTAGCTCATTGTTACACAAGAAGAAGAGTTTAGCTCATTGTTACATAAGAAGAAGAAGAAGAGTTTAGCTCATTGTTACATAAGAAGAAGAAGAGTTTAGCTCATTGTTACACAAGAAGAAGAGTTTAGCTCATTGTTACATAAGAAGAAGAAGAAGAAGAGTTTAGCTCATTGTTACACAAGAAGAAGAGTTTAGCTCATTGTTACATAAGAAGAAGAAGAAGAAGAAGAGTTTAGCTCATTGTTACACAAGAAGAAGAGTTTAGCTCATTGTTACATAAGAAGAAGAGTTTAGCTCATTGTTACACAAGAAGAAGAGTTTAGCTCATTGTTACACAAGAAGAAGAGTTTAGCTCATTGTTGCATAAGAAGAAGAAGAGTTTAGCTCATTGTTACACAAGAAGAAGAAGAGTTTAGCTCATTGTTACACAAGAAGAAGAGTTTAGCTCATTGTTACACAAGAAGAAGAGTTTAGCTCATTGTTACACAAGAAGAAGAGTTTAGCTCATTGTTACACAAGAAGAAGAGTTTAGCTCATTGTTGCATAAGAAGAAGAAGAGTTTAGCTCATTGTTACACAAGAAGAAGAAGAGTTTAGCTCATTGTTACACAAGAAGAAGAGTTTAGCTCATTGTTACACAAGAAGAAGAGTTTAGCTCATTGTTACACAAGAAGAAGAGTTTAGCTCATTGTTACATAAGAAGAAGAAGAAGAGTTTAGCTCATTGTTACATAAGAAGAAGAAGAGTTTAGCTCATTGTTACACAAGAAGAAGAGTTTAGCTCATTGTTACATAAGAAGAAGAAGAAGAAGAGTTTAGCTCATTGTTACACAAGAAGAAGAGTTTAGCTCATTGTTACATAAGAAGAAGAAGAAGAAGAAGAGTTTAGCTCATTGTTACACAAGAAGAAGAGTTTAGCTCATTGTTACATAAGAAGAAGAGTTTAGCTCATTGTTACATAAGAAGAAGAAGAGTTTAGCTCATTGTTACACAAGAAGAAGAGTTTAGCTCATTGTTACATAAGAAGAAGAAGAGTTTAGCTCATTGTTACATAAGAAGAAGAAGAGTTTAGCTCATTGTTACACAAGAAGAAGAGTTTAGCTCATTGTTACATAAGAAGAAGAAGAGTTTAGCTCATTGTTACACAAGAAGAAGAGTTTAGCTCATTGTTACATAAGAAGAAGAAGAAGAGTTTAGCTCATTGTTACACAAGAAGAAGAGTAGCTCATTGTTGCATAAGAAGAAGAAGAATGAATCAGTAGATGAAGGATAACGATAGTCGGTCTGAGTCATTTTTTTAAATTCATGTCATGATTGATGTTCAAACGTGCAGTCGAGCTGAGAGGAAGAGGAACACTTTACCTGTGAACACTCACTTTAACCACTAGAGGGAGCTGTTGTGATGTGAAGCAGCCGGAGGATTAGAGACTGTTGTTTTCTAGATAAAATGTCTGATGAGTTGTCCGTCTCTGTGTTTTAGGAGAAGCAGCGGCAGCAGGACCAACAGCTGCAGAGACACCTGACTCGACCCCCCCCACAGTACCAGGACCAGCCGGGTCAACCGGCCAATCAGAACCCGTTCCCACAGCCGCCAGTCAACCAGTTTACAGGTAGGACAGCAGGACGTCATTCATGACTTCATAGTTTCACTGAGGAGCTCACAAGTTATTGCTTTTAAACAATCTGGTTAAAGGAAACGCTTTATTAGTGGAGACATTTTAAATGAGAACATGTAGAATAAAATGATTTTGATGAAACATCATAATTTTAAGCTTCGTTTCGGCTGCTTTTTCTGACGTAAGCGTTCGTCACACACAATGTGTTCAAGGAACGATAATGACGTGTTGAAAAATATGCTTTTCCTTCCAACCAGTGGGTTTTGGGGTTCAGAGGGTTAAGCTGTATACAGCCTGCTTTTATTGTTTTATTTTTCTATAAATTAATTGGAGAAATGGTTCACAAATCAAGATCACCGGAGAGAATTCAGGAACCTTAAATGGAACCCCCCCATGCGCACGCACGCACACACACACACACACACACACACACACACACACACACACACACACACACACACACACACACACACAGAACACACACACACACCTGTTTAAATTATTAATAAAGGAATATTAAACAGTTTATTTTATAAATAGACGACCACAGAAAGAGCTGCTGTTTGGTAAAACTAATTTAAATTGAACAGAAGTTTGTTTGTTTGTTTGGACCTTCATTAGAATACCGATGACGTTCAGAACAAACGTTTCTCTGTCTGATTGTAAATGAAGCTCACCGCTGATTTGAAAGTTAAATAACAGCAGCTGAACGTCATGTTTATCACTTTAAGTCTGTTGAGCTCAACGATCTTAATGAACTCAAACTGATGTTAAACTTAAGAGCTGCAACATTAAACTGTCTTCTAAAGATAAAGTGGTGACAATAATAATTTACAGCTTCCACTGCTGGATGATTATTAACTTTATCACACTTTGTAAAGCACTTAAGAGGAAGTATGAGTGGGAGTTGGTTTTTAAATCCATTACTTTATCCTCCTATTGTATTATGAGGGTATTATGAGAGTATTATGAGGTAATCTAGGGTGAGTGAGTTAATTGATAGAAAATTAATCTGAAACTTTGAGGATTTTCTTTGTTTAATGTGACCGTAATAAACTGTATAGAAAGACATTAAAAGTTTAGAATTTGAAGAAACTAAAATGGAATTATTTCATAGGCAAATCCAATGATTGAGAAAGTAATTTGCAGATTTATCACAAATTAAAATAATGAAGTTGTTCTACTTCACATTAATAAATTAAATAAACTTTCTCCTTCACAGCTTCCTCTCAGCCAATGGGCAGCGTCGGCTCCATGGGAGGCCCCGCCCCCGGCCCCCAGCGCATGTTCCCCCAGAACCAAAGCATGCTGGGTATGAGCATGCCGACAGGTGGTGTAGCTCCGCCTCCGACGGGCAGTCAGGGCGACATCGGCCTGTCGTCCTGTGGAGGAGGAGGGGGCGGGGCCAATGTGGACGTGCAGCAGGTGCTCTACAACAACATGAACCTTCACCCGTCGTCTCACCCGTCGTCTCACCCGTCGTCCCACCCGTCGTCCCACCCGTCTCACCCGTCCCAGCAGCGCCAGCCTCTGGGCGCCATGAGCGCCGCTTACAGGCAGAATCTTCTGGCTCAGCAGCAGCACCTGAAGTCTCAGCCCAACGCCGCCATGTTGAAGCAGCAGCAGCAGCAGCAGCAGCTGGTCGCTGCCGCTGCTGCCGCCGCCCGCATGCCGGGCTCCATGCAGAACAGTATGGGACCCACAATGCCTGGCGGCATGCAGGGCGCCCAGAGCGCCGCTGCTGCTGCCGCCGCCTGGCAGCAGCAGCTGGCCAACCAGCCGCCCTCCAGCAACGCCGGTCTGCCCTCCAACGCCTTCGGCAACCCGCCCAACGCCTTCCACATGCAGCAGCAGTCTCGCCTCCCCAAGATGCCGCCGGGCGCCGCACCCTTCGGCACCAACCCCAACGGGCGTCCGATGGGAGTCCTGAACCAGATGATGCAGACAAACATGGCGGCCGCCGCCCAGCAGAGGGCGGCCCCCAACCCTCAGAGCCTCGCTCAGCAGCAGCAGACGACTCAGGCCGGTCAGAACCAGGCCGTCTTACCCGACCTGGCGGCGTTCGGACCGCCGCAGGGCAACGGCCGCCAGGGCCTGCAGTGTAACCAAGGTTACCAGGTGAGCAGGACCCCCAGTCAGCAGCAGCAGGTGTCCTTCGGGTACAACGTGGCGTCGGGGAGCTTCGCCGGAGAGAGCGAGCTGGTGGACTCTCTGCTGAAGGGTCAGAGCACACAGGAGTGGATGGCCGACCTGGACGAACTGCTCGCCAGCCACCACTAGTCCCGCCCCCACGCACACCTGTCTGCACACCTGTCTGCACCTGGACACCCTGCTGAGACCAGCCGAGAGGCTGCACCTTGGAACACGAGTCCTTGAAGGACGTTCTGCAAGCAGCCATGTTGGAAACAAAAGGTTTCAACACTGTTGTGATGAAACGATCCAGACGGGAGGTCGGAGCGTTAGCATTAGCCACCCGGCTAACAAAGTCTGAGCTCTTTAAAAACACACATCTGGCAGGTAAACTAGTGAAGGTTGTCGGTTAAAGAACAGTTGAGTTCAGCAGACTGGATGTTCAAAAATCCAGTTTCATCCTCTTTGTTCTGAGGAGAAACGGCTTCATTCAAAAATATGACAATTTAAGGATGAGTTGGTCTTTGCAGAATTGCACACGTGGTAGAAAAGTAGCGTCTTCAGGTACGTTCTGCATCTAAAGGTGAACAGGAAGTTCATCCATTAATGTCTAGTTGAACTTTATAATTCTATATCATGATATAAATTACTTTGGTATTTTCATTCGAGAAACTGTTGGAAAGTTTTGTTTTGGTGAATTGGAAGACTTTAAAAAACAAATTTATAAATAAAAAATGTATAAAATCAACCACAGATAAAAACGATGATAAACAAACCTCGGTTTATACGTTGTACAGTTATGATTCACCAGCTTACTATTGTCTCGTAGTTTCATAAGCACGACTTTAATTTAGTAAATTTAACAGAATAACTGTTTATTTTATGAGTGTAATCTCCCAAATGTTTGACTTGTTTTCACCTCGTGTGCAAATCTGTAAAGAAGCGACTCGTCTGATGTCGGTTTACTTCCTGTTACTCTGCTGTGTTCGTGAGACTGAACAGAGTCGTATTAATATTAAGACTACTGAAGCTGTGGTTCAGTGATGAACCACTGTACCCCCCCCCCCCCCACACACACACACACACATACACACACACACACACACACAGCGCCACCTACAGACCGCCAGCGTTACAAATCCTTGGAAAAGTTTTAGTTTTTCAGCGGAGATGAAGTGAAATCACTCTTTAAAACACATATTAGCTTTATGTGAGCAGCTCATCTTAAAGGGAACATAGCGGTGTTTTTGCTTGTTTTACTACCGTTTACCATGAAGTACTTCTCAAATACTGCGACTACTTTCCAAAACGTCATGTTGTGTTTTTATGATTTCTGTATCAAGTCGATGTCGAATCTCTGAAAACGTGACTCTTGTTTTCTTAAATACTGAAAACTAGAAAACTTTCCTTCATAAAGTTACATCGTGAACAATAAATCTTTGTTGCTATCAGCACGAGGAGAGCTAGTTAACGTTAGCCGTTAGCGGCACAGTTCTGCTCGGCTAAATAATGGAGCTAACAGCTAACGTTAACGGAGGTCGCATTGAGTTACGTTACGATGCGTTTAAGCTCTATTCAGTAAGAAATATCGTTATCGTGATGAGTTGAGTTTATCGACTACTAACATTCTGGTATCGTGACGTTTTTCATTTCACTTTAAGTTCTTAGAGAGAAAATCCATCACATTATTTTATTGTAATAATTTACCAGAAGATGTTGCTGTGAAAACACACACATGATAACTGAGTTCATTTTCATACTGCAGGGAAATATTATTCAAATATCTACAACAAACCAGCTGGATTTGTTTAGGGAAAGTCTTTCGTACATTTTATTTTCTGAATGGATCGACGGATGAATTTCTTTTGTTTGCAACAAAAACCTAATTTCAGTCGGCGTTAAAGAAAGTTTTGTTATCACTCACCAGTCCGACGGATGAAGTCTTTAAATACTTAGTTTACATCCTAAATGAAAGTAGTTGCAGTAAAACGTGCAAAAACATTTATATGTTCCTTTTTTAAATGTCTGAAGTTTAAGAGTTTGTTTGAAGAAAACTGCAAAAGGAATCGTGATATGAACCTCTGAGCAGCAGAGACACAGAGCACACTGTAGATCCATTCAGACCTTTGTTTAAAATGTAAATGTTCCACTTCCTCTTCACAACAGACTCACCTGTGCGTGCGTGTGTGTGTGTGTGTGTGTGTGCGTGTGTGTGTGCAGGTGAAATCCATTCATTAGTTTGAAACTTTCTGGCTTTAAACTTTATTTTGTAACCTGTAAATCTCTAAAAACAACTGTTTCCTCGTGACAGAGACTGACTTTTTAAACCAGATGAAGCATTACATCCCTGAGCTGCACATCGGGTCACGTTTGACGTTTCCAGTTGTTTCCTCAATATTTCAAGTTTTCGTGACTCTACGTCTTCCTGTAGATTTTATGTAAAAGCAGGAAACACAGTTTTAGTTCATAATACATGTGTTAAAACATGTTCTTCATCTTGTGATGTTAAAATTTATATTTTCCAAATAATATGAAAATTATTCAATGAAGAAAAACATTTCTGCTTGAAAATCAAGATTTGTATTTTTTTCTTCAGTGTTTCCCAAATTCAAAATGTCGCCAGATAAACAAGACCAGACTTTAAACTACTTCCTGTCGGGTCCGACGGCGGACGATGAATTTAACGCTGAACGCAAAGTTTTGTCCTCATGGCTATAGTTCTATAAATGGAGACGGTCGTTCGATTCCTCGTCTGCCGTCCGATCTTTTTTTCTGACCTCCAGTCGGCGTCTCCATCTTCTTTTTAAGGCGGATCTGTGTGACCGGGCTCCGCTGTTCTTTTAAGGTGGAACTGTGACCCGGTCGTTCTATCTACTGTACTGTTTTTGACTTCTTCAAAGAGTCGTTTGTGTTTTACAGACATGTTGTGTATTTTATTTGTAAAGTTATTATTGATAAACCGATCGGAGCTAGTTTCACGTGTTCAAAAATCCAAAATGGCCGCCCATCTCCTGCCCGAATCTTCAGCTTCCAGCGTCGCTCGGCCTCCCGGGGTTTCTGGGTTCAACTGTGTAAATGTATTATAAATATATTTTTTTGTATGTATGCCTTTCCTAATGATCTGGAGAAGATAGATGTTATTTTTATATATTGCAGCGTTTTTGTAAGTATTTTATACTTTTGATATGGTTCTCTGTAAAACAAGAGTATTATGTAAATATAGTTCTTTAGAAACACGTCTGTTGTCCGTCTTCTTTTGTGTTTCTGTTGTGTTAATTTTAGGATTAATAATCTACAACTGATCCAACGTCGGCTCACACATTCTGCATATTTAATGTTGATTTAACAGTTTTGCTTCTTGTGACATTCTGTGTAGTTTTGCCTCCAGTACTTCAGACGTTTAGACAATTTTAAGAGTTGTTGAATTGCCATTTGCAGTACTTAAGGAAGTACTGCGTCTACTGAGGTAAAAGTAATGACTATAAATACTCCATCACGAGTAAACAAGTCCTAAACTCAAGTAAAAAGTAAAGTTACTCATTATGCAGAACAGCCAATGGAAATCCTCAAGTACAGTACAAGTACGTCAAAAGTGTACTATGGTCCAGTTAATGTAGTTACATTCCACTGATATCATATAGAAAACAGGAATGTTGAATAAACACTAGTTTCACTATAATTAGTACCAAGTTACATAATCGCTCATTAACCTGGTTAACTGTTTAAACTAGCCGTCTGTGCTCCGCCTCCTTGCAGCTTCTCTCTCTCTCTCTCTCTCTCTGTATATTACCTGTCTCTGTTGTCAGTGTTTCAGCATTCAGGTGTGTGTTTGCTTCCCACCTGTCGCTCTGACTCGCTGCAGAGATGTCGGAGGAGGCGGTGGTCGGCCTCGCCGCTGTGACCGTGCTCGGTGTCATGCAGCAAGGTGAGAGTGCATGCTGGGAAATATGAGACCGAGGGAACTGCTTTCATTTGAAGAGAAATGACTGGAGTCTGGTTGTATAATTTAAAAAGGCTTTTATATGATGCTCAGACTGCTTAAACTATGTTCTGTTCTATCTTTTATTCCTCTTGATTTATATTGAGTTTAATATTCTTTATGTTGTTGTAATCAGCCCGTCTGCCTTTTTTTATTCATCAGATTTGCATTTACTACAAACACAAGTTGATCTTTGATCTTTGCAGACAGCTGCTGTATGAAGAGTTTGATGTGTTTCCTCTGTAGTTATTCAGCAACATCCCTTACAGAAATACATATTATTATTTATATATGTGTGTGTGTGCGATTGTGTGTTTTTGTGTGTGTGTGTGTGTGTGTGCAGCCTATTTCTCCCTGCAGGTGATCTACGCCAGGAGGAAGTATTCGGTGTCTCCGCCCACCACCGCCGGACCGCCGGAGTTTGAGAGGATCTTCAGAGCTCAGTCAGTCTTTATTCTTTATTTTGGTTTTACAAATTTCATTACAAATCTGCAGCAAATTAACAAGATTCAGGATTATTTTCTATTTTCACGTTTAGTCCTTTAGTTCCCAGTAACCCAGGCAGCCTAACGTGTAATAATACTCAGAAGTTTGACCTACTTTAGTTGGAACATGCAGAAAAGATCAGAGACTCCTGGTGTCTGAAAACAAGCTGATGGTTTCATGTTTCAGGAGTTTCTTTTATCAGTTAAAACTCTCAAATATGTTTTATTATATTACATAATAAAATAAGATCGCAATCGTGGTTTTTGTCTGACACAGTCTTCTTATAGACTTCTATACAACCAGAGGAGTCGCCCCCTGGTGGTCATTAGAGAGAATGCAGCTTCCTTTCTGTCCTCACATTAACTCCAGAGTCTTCGGTGTCTTCAGGGCCAACTGTTCAGAGTATTTCCCGATCTTCATCGCTCTCCTGTGGACTTCCGGAGTCTTCTTCAGTCAAGGTGAGCCGACACAAAACAACAACAACAACAACAACAACAAACCTTAATCTCAGTTTGAGCTTCAGCTGAATGTTTTGTGCTTCAGGTTTGGCTTCAGTCTGCGGTTTGCTGTATTTACACGGACGCCTCCGATACTTTCGTGGATATTCTGTGTCGGCTCAGAGACGGTATGTATATTAACTGTTATTTAAAATCATCAACACTTTATAATAAACATCGTTATTAAAGTTAATACTTAGTTCACTGTTAAACAAGATCAATAACTTTTACTGATTATAAGTCATTTATGTTATTTTTTGGTTGCTCGATCTTCTCCCTCTGCAGACTGGCTCCTCTGTATTTCAGCGCTCAGGTTCTGTGGGTTCTGGTCGGGTCCTCGGTTCTCGGCGTGTTCCTCTCGTTCTGCAGAGTTTACCTTAAGGTGGACCTGCTGCATGGGCTCGGCTCTGCCCTCGGCCTGGTCTGAAGGACAACCCTCAGGGGTCAAAGGTCAGACGTCACAGAAGACAAAATGGGACTTTTGGGATAATAAAATATCAAAACTCTTCACAGGAAATGTTGTTGTGTTTTTAATCCTCAATAATTGTTATAAATGCCAGTTTTTCTGCAGGAAGTTTTGATTTGTTTATTAAATTACTCAAATAAAGTTGCTCATTCACTCGTCTCAATATATTTATATATATATATATTTAATGCATTTGCAGCTGTGATGATTGATGAAAGACATGTATATTTTATTTTACTTTGCTTTACTTTACTCTACCTTACTTTACATTATATTATATTTAGTTCTGGGCAAGTTATCGAGTTAATATCTCGTTAACGCATTAATTAATTAACGCAGACAATTATTTTATCGTGCGTTAACGCAGTTCATTTTAATTTTTAAGCAGACATTTTTAACACGAGAACCAACCGGCAGCGAGCGGTGAACAGCTGTTTGTGTGGCGTCACTTCCGTCTCTTCCTGTTTCCTTCACCTACATTCCCCTGGGTCCTAAGTCCCTCCATGTACAGCTTCTCATCACCCTCTATGTACCAACGTACATTTATAACAAACACCACACATATTACGGTAATCAGCGTTGCATATGTGTCGGACCAAAATACCAAAAAAAGCAAAAAATGGATGATTCTTTTAAATAATTTTTTGAGTTTTTAAAGTGTTTTTGTTTGTAATATGTATAATAAGAATATCATTTAGTTATCACTACTGAGAATTTAACAAACACAAAAACATGACGTAGATAGGTTTGTAGTTTTCAAGGTTTATATTTAAATTTATCTCTTACACACATGAAGATAAAGTTGTGAACACCGGCTGAATATCTATTATCAGAATCATAACTGTGTTATAACTGCTACTGTGTAAAGGGAATGCTGCTGTTAAAAAGCACCTTATTTGTTTAAAGTGTTTGCAAACCAAATGTTATTGACCTTTTATTCATATAGTACTTTTAAAATACACTACTTTTGAATTCATTATTGAATGTTGCGCATAACAAAAAAAATCATGTGATTAAAGATTGTAATCGTTGCCCAGCACTAATTATATAATATAATATAATATAATATGATATTCCTTCATTAATAAAGTAACAGCTTCAGGTTTCACCACAAGGTGGCAGCAGAACGTCACATAAAACACTGAAGAAGATACTTTTACTTCTTTCGGAGGGAAACGTTGTACTTTTTACTGCAATACATTTGTCTGATAACTTCACTAACTTTACAGAAGAAAATATAATTTACAGATTCAGATAATTAAAACTAAATATGAACTAATGAATGATGTATTCTTATAGATTAAACTACCAGCAGTATATAAAGTATTTTAAATGAGCTCCATCAAATAGACCATAAAGTAGTGTATGTTTTATTTTTATTTATTTTTTTATCCGTTTTCCCTCTTAGCATGTTTTTATTTAAATATCTATTTTGAGATTTTAAAAAATTCTCCAATATTTCACAGAAAACACAAAGTTGAGAGAAAAGTCTGAACATCATCTCAGGACCCCTCCGATTCACCTGGGGGCCTTTGGAGGGGCCCGACCCTCATGTTGGGAACCACAGTCATATAGCAAAAGTATTACTTTAAATACTTTAAGTATGTTTAACTGTTAATACTCCTTTATGATCATCGAGTCGATTGAACTTTCCATTAAAACAACTTCATGTATTTCAACTAAACTCCTGTCTGAAGTTTCACTGAAAACTTTCACTGTCAGAGGAGGATTGTGGGTAAATAGTTGGTGTGTTTGGACACACACACACACGCGCACACACACACACACACACACACACACACACACACACACACACCCACACACACCCTGTACTGTAATCTTCTGCAAAATGAACTGAAGTCTATTTAAAGAGCAGCTCGTGAGTTTATATTTAGATCTACAATTCACACACACACACACACACACACACATTTATTCATACACTCTCACACACACACACACACGCATCAGTTCATGTGTGGAACGTGTATTTGTGTGTATTTTTAGCGTGTACTCGTCTGACAGCAGCAGTTGTTTCTTTTCAGAATAACTTTTCCAACAAACAGCTGCTTCGCTCTCCGTCACCACGGCGACAACATGCATGATGATGTCATGACGTCATGACATCACACGCGTACTGTCCAGAAGTCTGGTACTAATACACAAAAGAGTACTTATTGTAGTATTTATTGAGGAGGTGACTGAACATCGTCATAAAACAGCAGACGGGATGTTTCATCCTGATGTTGATGACATCAGTCATGACATCATGATGGTTGATTGATGATGGTTGATGGTTGATTGATGATGGTTGATTGTTGATTGTTGATTATTCATTATTCACTTCCCTCTGAAATTAAGCAGAAAATGCTTTAAACTACAAATACTCAAGTAAAGTACAAGTACTTTGTTCAGATGTTTAGATGCAAAATGTTCACCTAAACTACAGTACTATTACTTCAAATCAACTACCGTACATATACTTATACTACAACACGACTTTACTTACTGTTTACATGTCAGTAAAGGTGTACTTAGGTATACTGTACTTCAGTACAATTTAAAACTATGTGTACTTTACTTTAGTATTTCCATTTCCTGCTTCTTTATACTTCTACTCCACTACAATATTGTACTTTAAACTATACTACATTTATCTGACAGCTTTAATGATGTGTTAATATATAAAGACCACCTTTAAACTCATTAATGTGTCAATAATTTAAATACAATAATATAAACTTTGATATTATTCTGAGTAATGAGTGTTTCTATGTTTGGTATTTTATGTATATTTTGATGCTAGTACTTTTTTACTTTCACTTATGTAAAATCTTGAGTATTTTTACGCTGTGGTATTAGTACTGTACAATTTCAAGGGTACTTTACTTGAATATTTACATTTTCTGCTACTTTCTACTCCTCCCATATATTATTCTGCACAATGAGTACTTTTACTTTTGGTACTTTAAGTATATTTTGATGCTGATACTTTTGTACTTTTACTTAATTAAGATTTTGAATGCAGGACTGGAGGTATTTATACTTCTTCCACCTCTGAATGTCAGTTTATATTAATTATATTTGTACTCTCAGTATATATATATATTTATATATATATGTACTATACTAACTAAAAAACGACAGAAAAACTAAAACAAATCCATCGAATTCTTTTTTCCAGCTGCTCCGACTTCCTGTTTTTTCACTCCAGCTCCTGCTCACCTGATCCAATTAAGAGCTTGCTTCTGATTGGCCGATCCAGAGAACCACAGCTAACATGTTGAGGAGCTTTTAATCAGATCAAGTGTTCAACAAAACAGATTAAAGTGACACTCGAAGAGAAGAGAAGTGAGTTTCACCTGCAAACAAACACAACTTTAAACCTGATTACAGTGAATGACTGGACTGTTTATTATTTATATATCTATGTTGTGATATAATAACTGAATACAGGCGTAGATTTTCATATTGCAATATTAAACGCATGCATTTATTCCCCCAATAAAAACAACACAAGTAGCAGAGGACTTTTATTTTGACGAACCGGAGGAAATAGAAGTTGCTGGATGTAACCCCGGTTCTATGAGTGAAACCACAACGTTGAAAAAAAACATTAAAAAAAACATTGTTTTTCCTGCAAATCAATTTAGAGATTTTCTTCTATTTTTCTTCCATAACGCGTCTTCTTTCAGACTAGAGGAAATAAAACATTAATTATATTACTTTGTCTGTTTGCGTCTTTACATTTCTCATAGAATTCAACCAAATGTTACCATTACATAATGCCTCATTTGCATATTTAAACATAACATTTAATAAAACTTGTAATACAATAAATCCTCCTCTTAATGCTCTTGATGAAGTGGTGAAGCTTCATGGTGATATCTATGAGTTCATGTGTTGACCCTCTTCACCTGTAGAGTCTCTAAATGTCTGTAATGAACTAAACGTCTCTTTAAAGGACGTTTTCTCTGAATGAGTTTGTTCTCAGACTCTGATGATAAATCTCCACTTCAGCAGCTCTTCACACACCAAACTCTACACGTTCATTCCTCTCTATGTGCTGAAGGTTCACACAGAGCGGTTAGTTCACACATCATCCAGAGACTCATTTATACTACATTTAATAATAAAATCATGGAGTAAATGGATGTATGTTCACAGTATTTTTTGATGTATGTTCACAGTATTTTTTGATTTATGGAGTGAAACAAAAATGTAATAAATCCCCTATATTTAATAAGATAATGCCTCAGTTGCAAATATAAACATAACATTTGAAAAACCTTGTAATATAATAAAGTAATTGTCTTAAACTCTTCATACAGCAGGTGTTTGTGCTGGCAGAGAAACAAAAATGGCCGCTGGTTGCGAGGAATGTATCTCCTCAGTGTTCGGAGATAACGAAGTCTGTTTATTGTTGGAAACACAAAAAAAGAAGGAAGAAAAGATTTTCCAACAGCTGAAAGATAAAAGATTTAGTTGAAGTTCCATCTCTGTGTGTAAACAACAAGAAAGGGCTGATGGGAAATGTAGTCTACAATTAGAGAAAACCTCAGTGGATGTTGAGTATAAATGTTGACGTTGTTCTTCCAGTAAAACGAAGTTAATCATCTCACATCCTGCTGATTAACTGTGTGTGTGTGTGTGTGTGTGTGTGTGGGTGCGCGCGTCAGAGCCCCCCCCCCGTCCTCACAGTGGAAACATACCGTATGTGCGTTTTTCCCGTGTTTTATGAGTTTCACTCATAAACGTCGATGAAACAGAAAAATCCTGTAATTAAATCTGCAGCTTCGCCCTTAAAACTACAAACAAAAAACTGCAGCCGCCATTTTGAATTCCCACCTCATTTACATTAACTTTATGTGTATTTCAACCTCGAGTTTGTTTTCCAGTTTGAAAGTTTATTATTATATTCAACAAATTGTTTGACTTTACATACCTTGTTATTCTAATTTGTTTATTTTATTATTTATTTTTGTTTTTTTGCAAATATAATACTCACTGAATTATTTATTATTGCATTTTATTTTTCTAAAATCCACCAAATTATTGTATCCATATTGGTTTTAAAATTGTATTTTCTTGTTTGTAATAAATAAATACCACTTACTGAATTATTCTATTTTATTTCCATGTACTTATTTAATTATATTTTACGGTAATTATTACTATTATTATTTTTCTAAAATCCACCAAATATATTGATCTTATTTTTGTTACTTTTATTTACTGTTCTTCACATTTATTTTAAATAATAATTTAAATATCATTCATCACTGCTGTATTTTTTGTCAATATATATATTTTAGTTTTCAGTTTGTGGTTGATAGATTTCATGATCATTTATTTATGTGTATCCTGTTCCTCTCTGGTTGGATAAAGTTTTATCTTATCTTTTACATTTTTTATATTTGTTTGTGTTTTATTTACATATTTTAAAAACGAATAAAAGTGGGTTTTGACGACTTTCTGAAGTGTCCGTGAAGGAAGCACAGATAAGCCACGCCCCCTGTCCCGGGCGGTCTGAGCGATGCGTTCAAGGGACTGTTTTTTTGAAAGTTGTCAACAGAGAGGCGAAGAAGAAGAAAACGAAGAAGAAGAGGAAGAGGAGCAGTGAGCGGCTTGTAACCGACAGCAGAGCTCCGGAGGAGGAATGGGCTGCAGCCACAGCAAGGTGAGCCCCACTAAACACTAAACACGGTAGAAAACAGTAGAGTCCGGTAGAACTCTGTCTGTGCAGGAGGAAGTTCATTAGCATGCGGCTTCTTCTTCTTCTTCTTCGGCTTCAAAACGTGCCGTGAATGAGCTCCGGATAATAATGGACCCACCAAAACACAGCGAGATTTAATCATAATCAATTCAAACTAAACTATTGTTGTTTTTATCGCCAGTCAGACAAAGAAAGTCTTTAAGGTTTAAAAGAAATAAAACTAACAGAGTGAACGTGAACGTTACTTTTCTTCTTCTCTGAACATCTGTTTCTAATCTACCGTTTGAATCTGTTCTCACGAGCTGCAGGAGATACTGAGTTTATATGAAGTTTACACGGTTTAATGTAGTTTATCACAAGCTTTAATCTCCTTTAGTGTCTGTAGAATACTCTTTAGTGGAGATAAAGTCTGTTTTTATGAGTTTACTGTGATTTCTACTCACTTATGACACGTTTTAATCTCCTTTATCATCTCTAAATTCATCTTAATTTAAGTTCAAATGTGTTTTTATGAGTTTACTGTGATTTTTACTCACTTATGACACGTGTTAATCTCCTTTATTATCTTTAAATCAATGTGAATTTGAGGTGTAGTGTATTTTTAAGAGTTTACAATGAGACTCTACGGATATCTGTGTATCTGTGTACACGGAGTCATAATCCTGAAACCTTATGACATGTCTGGCTGTGATAAGATTAATATAGATATGAGTTATTATTCTTTATATTTCTAAAGATCTAAAACTCTTTATTTGTCAGTTGGGAGTTCATGTATTTAGTGAAGTCACTGTGATTCATTTTAATGACTTTAACACAGAGAGGGAAACGTTCAGCTGTTGTCTTCACGGTTATTGATAGAAAGTGACGGAGCGGCTTCATGTGGCTCACTGGGGGGGGGGGGGCATTTAAAATCATTTCTAAATACTTTAAGTTAAAGATTCACAGACGTGTTCTCGTGTCTGAGGATGCAGAGATGATCACATCAGTTATTGTTTGTTTCATCACTTCTGTTGTTTGTTGTTTTCTTCTCTAACAAACAAACAAACAAACTCACTCGTTTGTCTTCAGAAAGTAAAGAGACACGTTTCTGTTTCCACAAGAAGTTTAACTCTCGTCTTTGACAAAAGAAATAGATTTAAAGTAGTTTGGAGTAGAGATGATGTCGAGAAGATCAGAAGGAGAAACATCATGGAGGACTCGGACATCAACAGGTTTATATGAACACATATGTTCAGAGAAGCTGTTTGAAGGAATGAAAGAGGTCCAACACGTCCTCCACCTCTGGACCACGCTGAGAAACATCTGGTGGCTCCTGATGTTCACGTTCAGACGAGATGAACGACGTGTGAGGACGTCAAACAGATTATTAGTGTTGTCTTTTTCTGAATGATGCAGTGAGCTGAATAGTTGGTCGTTGTGTTGGACTTGTTTGTGGAGACGAGGTGTTGGATAGTTATTCATAATTATATCAAAATATAATGTAACGTTTTTAGAAAGCTTAATTTATTCACACACTGACATTAACAATAAAGTCTGTAGTTGTTTCTTTAATAAAATGGCAGAAAATATCTTTTGAATTTGTTTTAATGGACCAAATGTCCAAAAATAAATATAAAACATTCAGTTTATAACTTTCACGTCAGAGAAGCTGACTAAGCACTAATAAATAAATACATATACAAATATTTATATATAATAAATATCTATCTAACGTATTAAAGCATCAAAACATTTGCAGATTAATCGATCTACAGAAAATGTATCAACATTTGAGTTTAGGACTCGTTTCTCTTCACATTCACATAAAGCTGGATGAAGCTTATTGAACGGCATTCTGGGAAATGTAGTAAACCTCAACAGGAAGCATCTCCTTCCTGCTGGAATAAATGTGTTTATTAAACAAAAGATGTTTTAATAAACCAGTTAGTTTCCTGTCTGACCAGTTCGAGGACCGGTTACACAACATGAACTAAAGCTTCTAATGGTCTCAGAATAGAAGCGACTTAGAGGCTCAGAGTCTGAGCTGCTGCAGGAGATCAATGAACTACAACACACGCATTAATATCTACACATGTTCACACACGCATTAATATCTACACATGTTCACACACGCATTAATATCTACACAACACACGCATTAATATCTACACAACACATGCATTAATATCTACACAACACACGCATTAATATCTACACAACTCACGCATTAATATCTACACAACTCACGCATTAATATCTACACAACACACGCATTAATATCTACACAACACATGCATTAATATCTACACAACACACGCATTAATATCTACACAACTCACGCATTAATATCTACACAACACACGCATTAATATCTACACAACTCACGCATTAATATCTACTCATGTTCACACACGCATTAATATCTACACATGTTCACACAACACACGCATTAATATCTACACATGTTCACACACGCATTAATATCTACACATGTTCACACAACACACGCATTAATATCTACACATGTTCACACACGCATAATATCTACACATGTTCACACACACATTAATATCTACACATGTTCACACACGCATTAATATCTACACATGTTCACACACGCATAATATCTACACATGTTCACACAACACACGCATTAATATCTACACATGTTCACACATGCATAATATCTACACATGTTCACACACACATTAATATCTACACATGTTCACACACGCATTAATATCTACACATGTTCACACACGCATAATATCTACACATGTTCACACAACACACGCATTAATATCTACACATGTTCACACACGCATAATATCTACACATGTTCACACACGCATTAATATCTACACATGTTCACACACGCATTAATATCTACACAACACACGCATTAATATCTACACATGTTCACACATGCATTAATATTTAAACATGTTCACACAACACACGCTTTAATATCTTTTTTTACCTCTTAGAACACTTTGAAACATCTTTTGTTCCGTAAAGATCTTTAATTGTTTTTAAAAAGAATGATTTCAGATTTCTTAATATTTATTGACCGTCTACATTAGGGGTCACTAATAGGCGGACCGCGATCCGGACCCGGACCTAGACTCTGTTGGATCCGGACCCTGGATCTAAACCCATAGATAATTCAGAATTATTAACTTTTGACGAAGCGCTCCTATTTTAACCAGCGCAGCTTTTCTAGTCTTTACAGGAAACGCATCGACCAATCATATGCGTTGTTATACGTTCTGTTAACAGAGAGGAAGTAGAGCTGAACCAAGTTTAATAACCAGATAAAGTCTTATTAGAAGAGGAGAATATTATAATATCATGTTATATGTTGACATCACTTCACACCTGAATTAACTGAATTTAAAGCTTTAAAGTTAAATACATTTTTCTAAAATTAAGAACTTTATTTTCAGACGCACATTTTTTAAACAGCTTTCTGTTATGTATTTTATTTATTAATCCAGACTTTACTTGAAATCAGAATAATGGGTCTTGTGGCTAGTTAGCTAGCTAGCTTGTCCATCTTGTCAGCTCATCTTCATAACGAGTGTAGCATGAAAGCATGGTGGAATTATAAAGGTAGCTAGCTATCTAGCCAGCCGCTAAATTAGTAACATTTAGAAACTTGCTCTATCCACACACTCTTGTCACAGCGTAGGAAAGCGTTCTATCAGCAGATAAGAGACATCTTTGTTCGGATCATTTGCTCTAACCAGTGTAGCATGAAAGCATGGTGGGTTTAGCAAGCTAGCTAAGCAGCTAGCCGTCCGCTAGTTAGCTTGCTGGGTCCGCCTTGCTTTAGGGCCGCACTGGTTAAAGAACATAAGATCAACAGCGAGCTTCATCTCTCTAATAGTTTATCCTACATAGCAATCATCAACGGCGTCAATCAACGGCGTCATCTCTCTAATACTTTATCCTGCTGGGGATGTTAGCAGAAGGCTAAGCTAAACTATTAGCAACATAATTTTTCTCTCCATCACCGAAATACTTTGCCTCAAATCAAAGTTTATCGTCTCTATCGAATATTGATTCTGGCCTCCAACAACACAACAAGAGGACATTTTAACGTGTAACTTTAGCCCACGGAGGCGCTTCATGTTTAGCCTCCAGCTAACTTTGTGACGTATTCATGATGTTTACTAAAGTACTCGTGTTCATGTGGACGAGGCCTAAGAGACAAAAACGAGCTGTGTTGTGTTATTATTTTTCATGTGATGTTTTCAGCCTCGGGTTCTTTCTTGTGACTTTTTATTATTACACTGATGTTACCGTGGCAACCAAACTAAACATCACATTTGTTGTCTTTTTTTTGGCCATCGTTTATCCTACGAAATAATCAACACATGAACACCATCAGCAGATTATAAAGTATTGGTAGTAAAAGTACACATTCTGCTGTAATGAGCATGTTCCTGTTGTGGCTGCTTCAGGTGGAGATGCTTTGTACACAGCTAGTTTAGTCCAGTGGGTCTCAACATAAGGGTCGGGCCCCTCCAAAGGGTCACCAGATAAACCTGAGGGGTCCTGAGATGATTAGAAGAAAATGTGATTAATTTTTATACTTTTCTCCTATTTTTTGGGCCTGGAACTGATAATAAAATGATTATTATTATAACATATATTAATATGTATTATAAGCTTATGTGTTAAAATGTAAATCTGAATAATAACTATATTCATACAGCTAAATGCACCCTTTTTATAAAAATGTAGTGCAGTAAAAATGACGACATTTACGTCTTATGTGTAGAAGTATAAAGTACATAAAGTCTGCAGTGTGAACAAATTAAAACAAAGAGAACAGAATTTAAAGGACCTTATTTATCACCTCCCGACCTCCTGCAGGGCCCCGACCCCCATGTTGAGCACCGCTGCTCAGAAGCCACTTCCTGCCACAGAGCTGCAGCGAGCGGCGGTTTGTTTACTGCGTTCATGTGTTGTGTTTCTGAACTTTACCCGAAATATCAACCGGATACATCAACGTATCGATTATTGACGATCAATAGATTCATTCAATCGATGAGCTAAACAACAACATGATGAACTCTGGTTCCTCTCATGATGTTAAAGAGGGTTGTGGTTCAGCCTGTTGGTGGTCCAGTTGCATTGTGGGTAATGTAGGTGCCTTTTGATTAAGGAAGAAATAAACGTGTTGAATAATTTTAAAAAACACATCCTCTCCGGTTCTGCTGCGTCGATTTTGACAATATTACAGGAGTGCGTTGATGAATCTATGTAGTACTCTGTAGTACTGTAGTACTACACCGTGGGCCTAGTATTACCTCCTTAGTGGAGCCCAAATGTAGTTTTTAAAGAATGTGAAGAACAGTGGAAACGGACGATGCAAAATGTGAATATTCTGACATTTTGGGACTTGCTCTTATTTCTTCCTGAGAGTTAGATGTTGAGATCAATACGACTCTAATGACTTATTAACTCGTTATATCACGACTGTTTAATCCTTTTTATTTAATCTGGTAATCTGATTTAACATCCGGAGCTTTTTAGCAAGAGACCAGAGTACAGCCGAGAAACAAAGAAACGCTACGAACTCCATCAGAGACCATGTGAGAGTTTAAACTCGCTCAGGATCTTCAAATATTTAAACAGAACATTTTATCATGTAGCTGACTGTGTGTCTGTGTGTGTGTGTGTGTGTGTGTGTGTGTGTGTGTGTGTGTGTGTGTGTGTGTGTGTGTGTGTGTGTGTGTGTGTGTGTGTGTGTGTGTGTGTGTGTGTGTGTGTGTGTGTGTGTGTGTGTGTGTGTGTGTTGAGGTCAAAGCTCTTTGAGGATTTGCAGCATTAAAAATAGTTTTATTTTGTTGTTCTGTGGTTTTTCGGAGGGAAACATTCGTGACTGTTGTTCAGAAACACGACTCAGTCAAATCTTAACGCACAGAAATAAAACACTTATTTTTAAACTGTGTTTTTCACTTTCAGAGGAAGTCATCATCTCTGATGTCCCTCCACAATAAAAGTAATTTATTTTGATTACCTCTCGTTCTGTTGAAGTTCAGTCACATTAGCACCAGTTTCTCACGTCTCCTGGTTGTCAGTGGACACCGTGTGTTTCCTGTTTGCCTCAGAGGTCAGAGGTCACAGGTCAGAGGTCAGAGGTTTGTCACCGTGTGAATGTGGAACACTGACTCTCTGTTTGATAAGAGTCTCATTCTGGTGACGTGTCGGCATCCTGAGTAATGTCACAGACTCCACTTTAACTGAACTTTGAGATGTGACAGAAGTTTAATTTATTGATTTATCAGGTTTTTGATTCTCTGATTTTGTGTTTTTGAACAAAACAAGTTAATCCATGTGGACTTTGAACAAACGGCTCCTCTGATGTAACGAGCTTTATCTGAGCTCTGCTTCGTACAAACTGTGTTTCCACATTATTAATTAATCATTAATACATTAATCATTCAATCCCCCAATAATCTCAGAATGTTTCTACCCGGAGAACAAACCAGAGCGGCCGAAACGCTCGACAGCTGCAGGTTTGCTCAGCATCCGTAGAAGAAGAGCTGAATCCATCAGCCAATTAATCAATTAGCTCACTGATGGAGGATTAAAGCAGCACATCTCTACACGCAAACGTCTCACCAGGCGGAGAGAGAAGACGCTGTCCAGGTGCATTGTGGGAAATGTAGGATCCAGTGTTTGTGGGACTGAAATCTGCTGCTCAGATTAGGAACTTTCTGTTTTAAACCTGTGAAATAACAAAGAGTTCAACAATTTCAATGGTTGTTTAATTTAAATATTTTTTATTCAACATTTTTGCAGGATTAGCTGTTTTTTTCCTGTAGTTCTTGACTGTTTGTCGGACAAATCAAGACGTTTAATGACGTTTTCTTGACTAAACTATAGAAAAAATGATCAGTCAAACATTCTTAAAGGGTTAATTCATAAAAGAAGAAGTTTTTTGCTACTTTTATAACTAAACTTTTCGCTTCCTTTTACCTCTTTTAGTTTCGTTCGGTCATCACTCATCTGTATAAACTTGTGTTTTTAGATCAATGATTTCTGCAGAAACTGAACCTCTGACAGTGAAGTGCTGCACAATCACAGCAGAGGAGCCGCTGCTGTGATTTATGACGTTTTCTCTTTTAAAGCGAGGGCCCCGTAACGCCTGCAGGAACATATGCTTCTCCTCCCCCTCCTCCCCTCCTCCTCCTCCCCCTCCTCCTCCTCAGAGGTTTAAACAGACTCTCCTCGAGTCTCCTCCTGAACCCATCGACGTGTTTAAACCGGAGATATTTATTGTTTCAGCGCAGAGTTTAAATAAAGTTGGTGTCCAGTTTGCTGAGCAGAGTTTGGAAGTGTGTGTGTGTGTGTGTGTGTGTGTGTGTGTGTGTGTGTGTGTGTGTGTGTGTGTGTGTGTGTGTGTGTGTGTGTGTGTGTGTGTGTGTGTGTGTGTGTGTGTGTGTGTGTGTGTGTGTGTGTGTGTGTGTGTGTGCAGATGCAGACGTGGTTTAGGGTTCAGTCTCTCTTCAAACATGGAGTTCACCTCTAGTTTAAACTCAAACACACTGTTTTCATAGCTGCTCTGTTTGTCGATGGCGTCACCGAAACTTTCCTCTTCTTCTTCTCTTCCTGTCGTTATCAGAAGAAAAGCAAGAAGGGAGAGAAGAACCAGAAGGACCAGAGCCGCCGAGATGAAGGAGGTGAGTGTGTTAAATAAACACTGTGTGTGTGTGTGTGTGTGTGTGTGTGTGTGTGTTTCCTCCTCTGACTCTTTGTCACTTCCTGTTTCTGAACTAAATGTCGTGAGAATCAATCTGACAGAAGACAGTGAGATGAATATTTCTCTTCTTTTTTTTTAGATATATTTTATTTTATTAAAGAAAAACAACAACAGTGGCTCGATAACTAAACCAGCATTTAAAATAAATAAATAAAATAATTATTAAATATTAAAATGTAACATTTTAGTAGTAATTATAGTATTTATATTCCTATTTATGAATCAGCTTCCAATGTGATATATTTTTTATTAATACGTAGTATAATTTGGAATAATCTTTAATTATTATATTAATAAAAAGCTCATATTTTGGAGGATTTATTGTATTAAAACATGTCTGAACGGACAGCTTGTGTTATGATGTCATGTTGTTATAAACATGTTATAACAGTAGCGTGAGCAGCTGATCGTTGTCTTGTCACAACAGCTGACCGATGACGTTCAAACCGGCTGCATTCCATTTAGCTGAGTCAGTTCCAGGGTCCTGTTGTGGTTCTGGTTTTACTGGATCACTTGATGGAACTGAGCCAGTCGTTAAAAAAACAACGAGCTTCACCTTCGCCGTGAGAAAGAGCCGTCTGCAAAGCATTATGGGAGGTGTAGTGTCAAAACTATGAACATCTTGAAATCAAAATAAAATAAGAAATATATAAAAATAAGAAAAAAGAATAAAAAGAGACCATCAGAGAGAAGATGGTCTGTTTCTATATGGAGACCATATATATGCAGAGACCGGTCCACCGTGGACAGACCCGGATCCTCCAGCAGAGACCGGTCCACCGTGGACAGACCCAGATCTGGAGCTCCGGAGGGAGGAGGAGAGCTCAGGTCCCGGCAGCAGCATCTCCTCCTCCTCCTCCTCCTCGTCCTCCTCCAGGAGCAGAGCTTCTCCTCTCTGGGAGTCAACACCGACACCACGCTGCTGGAGACCCAGGACGTGTTGCTGGACCCGCTGGAGGGAAGGGAGGCACAGGAGAACCAGGACCAGGACTGAGAGGAGTAGCCTGTCAGACCTGCTGCAGTAACATGAGAGGTTTTAAAGGGACCCTGGTGCTCAGAGACACTACCACTGTAGTCCACGGGGTAAAAGTCAACTCAAAATAAAGTTCCTTGTTTTAGCTTTAAAGTGCGTTTCACACCTGAGGACATTCAGGAAAGAGTATCAAACCGCTCAGCAGTGGTTACAGGTACGTACCTGCTGCTGGATGAAGCATCTGCTGTGAAGCAGTGACTCACCGTCAGTCAGTTAACGCTCTCTGTTCTCATTTCCTCCCGTTTACGAGCAGGTTGTTGAGTTCAAACCGCTCATTTAAAACGCTGTCGTCATTCTTACAGTTACAGATGTTACAGGAAACGACTCTGGGAAACAGCTGGTTAGAAGTCGCTCAAGATGTCGCCGTTCGTGGGCTTTTCCAGCAGTTTGAGAAAGTAGTAAAATTTATAGAATGTTTTATTTCTTCTACACGTCGCATGTTTAGATATTTGTCATTTTATGGAACAAAGAATAATAATATCTACAAAAACGCAGTTCTAACATTAGGAACAGTGAATGTATATCTACTGAGGTGTTGTGTGTTTTATAAACCTTCATCACGAAACACACTCTAGTTGATTTTCACTCAATCACACATTCAAATACTCCAAATGTGGATTCATCCGCCGCTGAAAATAGTCCCCCAACTATTCCATCCTGTTTGTTTGATTACAAACTAGTGAGAAGTATTTTAATATTTTATATCATTAATGTCATTTTAATTATTTGTTTTTATTACATTTCTTATAAAAATATGATTTTATATTATCGTTTTTATTTTCATTCTTATTTTTAATTTGATAATTGGATTATTTTCTTCTCCTCCCTTTTCTTCTTCTTCTTCTCCTTTTCAGTGCTGTATTAGTACTTTTACAGTAACCGAGTATTTTGAGTGTCACTAGTACTTTTATTGTAAAAGGGTATTTTTACAGTATGGTATTCGTACTTTTACTTTAGCAAGCTTCAATTTCAAGTACTTAACATTTGAAGAGATTAGTTTATTAAAACAGTGTTTCAGTGTTTTGTTACTGAATTTACATACATTTTGGGATTCAAAAGATTTGTTAAAATATCAGTTTGAAGTGACTCCAGTCTGTAACTCAGGTCAAGTCACCTGTCCACCTGTTCACCTGTCACCTGTTCACTTGTCCACCTGTTTACCTGTCCACCTGTTCACCTGTTCACCTTTCACCTGTTCACCTGTCACCTGTCACCTGTCACCTGTTCACCTGTCACCTGTTCACTTGTCCACCTGTTTACCTGTCCACCTGTTCACCTGTTCACCTGTTCACCTGTCACCTGTTCACCTTTCACCTTTCACCTGTCACCTGTCACCTGTTCACCTGTCCACCTGTTCACCTGTTCACCTTTCACCTGTCCACCTGTTCACCTGTTCACCTGTTCACCTGTTCACCTGTCACCTGTTCACCTGTCACCTGTTCACCTGTTCACCTGTCACCTGTTCACCTGTCACCTGTTCACCTTTCACCTGTTCACCTGTCACCTGTTCACCTGTTCACCTTTCACCTGTTCACCTGTCCACCCGTTCACCTTTCACCCGTTCACCTGTCTACATGTCACCTGTTCACCTTTCACCTGTTCACCTGTCACCTGTCCACCTGTTCACCTTCATGTAACGGAGTCCTCCTCTGCAGGTAAACGGACGGCAGGTGAGCCGGACGTCTGTCTGGAGAAGCAGCTCGAGCGCTTTGAGTGGCAGCTGAGGATATTAAGGTCGGCCAATGGGAACCCGGAGAGGGCGGAGCTTCTGAGAGACCACGCGGACAAGGAGGTGTGCTCGCTCGTCCTGAGCCTCCTGGATAAGGTGAGGAGCTCCTCTATCAATCAAACTTTATTGATCTCTGATGACTGAGACACTTTTTGTCCTCGTCTTTGCGTGGACATGAAGTTTAAATCCAATAAGTGGAAATGTTAAAGAATAAAGATTTGATTTCAGTTGAGAAGAACAGTTAAATGTGCTGGGACACACAGCAAGAGGGAGATATATCTAATATGTTACTGTGTGGGAGAAGAATACAATAAGATGAAAGAAAAACATTTTTATAGGAATAAACTCGGTGCAGAAACTGAACCTCCTCTTAGATTAAATATTCAATATTCCGGTTTGTAATGACCTGTTTGAATAAAACATTAACATATTATTACAATATATTTTTAAACTATTTTATTTTAATTATTATTAACAAAAACATAATTACGATTTATTTTTTACTATTAATGTGTTTTTATACCGTATTTTATTATTATTAGCATCATTATTATTAACATTTTTATTATTTGTTTTTACTATTTTAATTTCTTGTTAAAAATAATATAATTTGATTTTATTGTTTTAATTTAATTTTTAATCCAATATTAAAATATTTATTATTCGTTTTATTGTTTTAATTTTATTATTATATATTTTTTATTTTCAATATTATTTTCAATATTAATATTTGGAACATATTCATTTCTTTTTATTATTTTAAATTTTCTATATGTAAAAAATATATATTGTTTTTTATTATTATTATTATTATTATTAAGGCGAGCAAAACTTGACACCCTTTAGTGATAACAGACAGTAAATAAATGATGACTCACGAGTCACATTAACACATGAAACTGATGTTTCTGGTGCAGCAGCTTCAACATCTGTTAGAACATTAATGAACATGAGTCACAGTCACATGATCAGAGACGTTATAACTCAGACAGCAGCTGTGCAGCATAAATAAACATCAGATCAACTTCTCTGATTACTGGTTTCTAGATGAACTACAGTGTGTCTGCAACGTTCACTCTCTCTGCACTTTAATTCATGTTTTTTAGGTTATTTAGTTTCAGTCCAGTTTCTTCAGGTTTCCCTCCTCACGATCAGAACGTCTTTACACTGAAACTCGTCTCTTATGTCATTTATTCTTTCAGGTGAAAACAGAGACGACGGACGATTTGAACGTCGTGCACGAACAGAAAAGTAAATCTGTGACTGAAGAACACGAGAGAAACGTGGAAGGTAACGAGTTCCAGACGCATGAAGAAGAGTTGTAGAAATAAATGATCGTACTGGTCTGGTACGACCTCATGGTATCAACAACAGTTTACATAACTCAATAACTTTATTAACGTCTGAATGAGACGTGGACACTCTGCATCATTTTGATTTGTTGTGATTTAAAACACATCAGGTTTAATCGCCCAGTTTTAAAGTCAGGTTTTATGAACAACTTTCCTTTGATTCTTCATGTAGAGACGAGCGTATGTGATGCTTTCACACAGAATCTCTTAGTGTCAGTATTCATGTCTGCACACCATGAAAAAACATTTTATCTATGTATTATATCGATATGTAGACTTTCACCAAAACAAGTCACTTAACATTTAAACAATCTGTGTTATAGTTTTGTTTCCGTCATCTTTCTGCTGTGTTTGTGTTTATGAACAGTAAAACTAAAGTTATCACGAATGATTTGTACATTTTTATAGGCACCTGTTTCATTTCTTGGGTGTTTCTTTCAGACTTTATTTTTTGTTAATAGTTGTGCTGAAAGAACAGGAAAGCGTGCATGTGGAGGGAGGAGAGTTTATCTGCTGAACAACAGAATGAATCAGCGCTGCAGGAGGTTTTGTGACGATAAAAATCTGTTTTTTTGTGTTTTTTTTCTGCAGAGCTGCGAAAGAAACTCGAACAAGAGAAAACTGAAGTGACTGAAAAGTTTCAGGCTGCTGAGAACGTCCTCAAGGTAAAAAACAAACCAAACATTAGATAATCAGAAGTAATGTCATTTCACCTCAGATGTAGAAGAACTTTACATTTCACCTGGTGGCCTATCGCGGTACTGCAGCGACTCTCAAATCATGTTCCCATAGACATAAAACTGTTGACCTTAAACTATAAACAAGGTAAATTATGACTCTTTCTGTTGTGATTTATTGAGCCACTGAGCTTTTATATTTGTAAAACTCAAGAAGTCAAGAAAAGAGCTTTAAAAATCTGTCACGTCAGCAAAATGTATGTCACACCCGCAGAATCAAACACTTTTCTGTGTTATGATGTTGTTTTAATTGCATCAGAGTTCCTGTATATGTGTTGTTTAATTAAATGAATGAAGGGTGAAGTGGAGCAGCTGACCGCAGATCTGCAGGTTTTTAAGGATCTGAAGAAGAGAGTGGAGGAGTCGACGTTTAAGAAAGACCTGCAGAGAAATATTCAGGTGTGTGACGGCGTCTTTGTTTACAGTCTGTTAAAGGATCTAATAATACTTTGTATTGTTATTGGAGAAGATTTGTGTATATATAAAATATAGATTCTGCTCCTGTCATCACTGACGTTGTAGAATCGGAAATGGAAGAAAATATTGTATCCGTCTGTGTTCACCCAGATCTCTAAGACACTTCATATTAGTACAGAGACCAGACAAAACTGTGTATACATGTATGTGTAATAACCATACAGTGCGAACAATAACCACGCTGCCGTATTCACGCCTAGATGACGTTATGTTGAGTGATAATGGAGCTGCTACAACGTTAGCGTAGCCTAGCATAGATCGATCCGGGCTCCATTCAGAAAACAAGCATTTTAAAAGCTGTTTGCTTGTCGTCTTGTGGAGAGAACTAACAAAACATGAATTCAGACTTTTTACAAATCAGCGTCGTCATGTCGTTATTTCTGCATCCTTTTTATCCGTTTATTAATGTTAAATCACCGAAAAATAGTTTATTTTGTGTTGGTACAGCTGCAGTAAACCAGTAAACGTGTGGTTTGTTAGATGCAGTGAATACTCCTCCGGATGATGTCATGAACTCAGACACAACAGCGTTTATTTTACAGAGATATCTGTAAGAGTGTTACAGTGTTTGTGCTTTGTGGCCTCCAGGCCCATGGCAGCCCAGGTGCATTCTGGGAGTCGGAGCAGGAGTCCCTGCTGTTTGTGATCGAGATGAAGAGCGAGCGCGTGCAGGAGCAGAGCAGGAAGCTGCAGCAGATGGACGATCTGGTAGGAAAACAGGAATATTTATACAAATCTCTCATGTGTTTAACGTTCTCTCCACTTCCTGATTATTCTTTTTTCTTCTTCTTCATCGTGATTCTCAGGTGGAGAAGAATCTGTCTCTGGAGGATCAGATCGTCCACATCCTGCAGCAGAACGAGGATCTGAGAGTCCGGATAGACAACTGTCAGACCCTCATTCAGTACGTGGTCCTCTTCTTCTTCTCTGAAACATAACAGCAGCTCAAAGAGCAGCAACGTGGCGCCACCTGGAGGACAAACAGCGTCTGCGTTGTGACACATTTTCAAAATAAAATGAGAATATTTATTAAGACGGTTTCAGAACTTTGACGGGATTAAAAAATTAGTTATATCTAATATTATCATATTATTATTTAATAAAAAAAACATATATTATTCTGTTTTGTTATCAAATAACATAAATACTTAAAGCATTTTTTTTTGTTTTAAATATATTTATTTATAGAAAGGAGAGCATCAATGTTACTTGGTAATGCACGATGACCCGAAACCTAAAGGTTTTATACAATTTATTGTAATAAAACTTCACAAATGATCATAATTCATTATTTAGGGAACCTTTTATGGGAGTTTTTTGTTTTTTTTATCGATCTCATTGGTAAAATATGAAGCTTATCAGATGATTTAAATCAGCAAAATGTCTCCAAAAGATCCTGCAGAAGTTTCAACTTTAAATACATTTATTTGAATCTCTCTTTTCTTTTGTGTTTCCCAGGCAGCTATCAAAGGAGCAGCAGGACCTGAAGGTGGCGCTGGAGAGGCAGGCCGTCATTAACCAGAAGCTATCTCAGGAAAAAGAGCAGCTGATGTTTAAACTGAGACACAGAGACTCGTGTCCGACCATCCACCTGCCCGCCATGATGCAGGAGATCGCCCCCAGGTGATCCTGTGTGTCCCTCAATGTAGATAAAAACCGGTCCAGGTAACTGGTTTTACGGCAACTAAAGCTGCTGGTCCCACCGACCTGGCTGTTAGAGGTTGCATTGTCTGCAGGTCTTGGGTTCAAGTCCCCAAGAGCTTTAAACTGGATCCACAACTCTGAATATTTCCCATTTTCACTGCATCTCCACTGGTAAGCGTTAGCACGCAGCTGAACAACAATGATTCCGGTCCCTGAAGTAGCATCTCAACAACTCTTAAAGCTACACCATCTGTACGGACCTCAAGACTATCTTCGGGTAACGGAGCGGCCAAAACAATCTGTTGTGTTTGTTTGTAATTAATTTCAAATGAGGAATATCCGTTGATTATTTGACGTTGTGATGGTTAAAACCTTTTTTGGGTTTTTTTTTTGTTCTGACAGATGGACGGATCAGTGTCCTTTGACGTAGTGACTACTTTGAGGGGCTAGTTAGCGAGCTAACGGGTAACCGATCAAAACTAAACAGCCACAATAGCCTACAAACTAGAAAATAAGTTTAGCGTAATTTATTCCAGACGTATTTGTGCAGAAACATTTCCTGCGTCTCTTTTTGCAGAGTTGGATAAAAAGCGGCTGGTTCAACACAACTAAATGTGATCGTTTTTTAGCGCTTTCTCGTTTGTGTTTCAATGGATTTTCGCAAGTTAGAGTTCGTTGAAACCTCCTTGAACAAATCCGTTAATCATGCCGATAGTTTAGCTGTTGTTAAAAAATGCTTGCGTGACCGGGCTGCTACCTTTCCGCTAACGTGCCTCACATAATAACTGATCATGTCGACGTAAAGTTCTAAGATAAAGCTAAAGATCTTCTGGTTGCAGAGCTATCGACAAAACCCTTCAAATCCTCCAAAAAAACAAAACAAACACTTGCTCAATGGCACACAGACGGTAGTTAAGAGGGAAAAAGAGCGCTAGTGAAGTAGTGAAGCTTTCAAGAAACACTTGATTTGTGTTTCCTCTTAATCTTGGACGACCACTTCAGGTACTTGACGGTTTCTCCAATAACTACCTGACTGGAGGTTGTTGTGAGGACGACTATAAGGAGTCAACAAGTATCTTAGAGATCCTCACAATTAAACTCAATCTTAAGTAATCAGTCAAGGATTATTCACAGTACATTCAATATACCTGGACGTGCTGCTAGAAAGTTCAAGTATTTAAAACCCTTTGGATTTACGAAACTATCGACAAACTAGAACAAAGCCGAACTGTAACGCAACTTTTATCAACTGTGATATTTCTGGTTCTGTTCATACCTGATGCCAAATGTTTTGTCTTTTTAATTGCAGTCAGTTTGCTTTTACTGATTTCCTTTTTTTGTGTGCCTTGCTGTAGGTTTCTCATTATGTGTCAGAACTTTATCACAACTTGATGTTATTGGTTTGCTGGAGTCAGCTGACACATTTCAATGTAGAGTTAACTCTTCATTCTGCTGTTGGGGGAAGACACCACTTCAGTTTCAGTGTTTATATGTTTATACACGGTATTAAAGAGCGGAAAAAGTAACTTTAGCCAGTTTTGTTTTGGGGGGTTTTAAACATGTCTTATGGACCTCAGATTCAATTAAACTCACATTTTGGTTTAATTCAGTATAAAAAAAATGATAGTGTTTTAGCATGCTAGCATCTTGGCAAATGGGGTGCCAGTCAGGAGATTCAGAGTAAAACCTTTTTTTAAGCGATCCCCTGATTCTTTCATGATTGCTACACACAGGTTTTTATCACCCAAGACTTCTGTATTCCTCTAGAACATATTGCAGAATCCTTGTGATCTTTCCTGTACTTTGAGATTAATGCTAACGTAAAATATTCTGCAGTTATACACAGTGGCGGCATGTTAACATGGCAAAATACTGAATGTTACACACTATTACACCACCATGTGACTATCCATTAGTTAGTAAAATGTTTGGTAACATGCTACCGTTAGCACGTTAGCGTTAAGCTTGGATTGGTAAAAGTTGAGTCCAGTGTTGAGCTCCACTCGTTCTCAAAACATTGGACTGTTATAAATTGTATTTAGTCATAAATGACAACCATTAAAATGAATCTTAGTGTTTTTAGCAGGTCTTAGATGTTACCCCACAATTTATGATGCAAGTTTTAGCAAGTTCTCGCAAATTGTGCGTTGCCATCTAGATAAAACCTTTTTAGCATGCTAGCACCTTGGCTCAAGGTGCCAATGTGTGTGTTAGCGTCAGCAATTAGCTCCAGTTAAAGCTCAAGTACAGATTAGTGGTAAAAGTTGAGTCCAGTTTTTATTTTCACTTGTGGTAAAAATTTACGGTGTTTCAAAAAAATGTTCACCCATTAAAGAATTTTCATTAAAGAAGCTAACGTGGATCTAACAAGTTTGGTGCCTGGTCACATCAGAATGTAACTAAGCAAAATTCACGGGCTTTGGTGACGTAGCTTACTCTTTGAGAGCTAGTTGACAGGCTACTGTGGCTAGTTGGCGAACTGATTATATGCTAGCTAGCCGCTAATAATCTGGCGCTAGCAAGCCAAAATAGCTCACAAAGTTAGCTGGGTCGCTAACAGTTAGCAAAGTATCAGCTAACAAACTCCTGTCTTTCAACTGCATTTTAAACTCCAGCAAAGCAGAGTAACTGTACAAAGTTACCGCCATTTTGACTCCTCAGCTAGCTCTGTTAGCAATTGAACTATTCATGGATTTTTTTCTTTCACTTTCAGGACCGAATCCACTAATCGCAGTAATTGCATAACGGTGAATTGATTTAGGTCAGAAATGTTTATTTTAAATGCTGGTGTGAGCCATTTCGACCAGCTATGTTTACTTTCAGGTTTCCATAATGTTACAAAACATATTTTAAGTTTTACATTAAGAACTACTCGATAAACAATCACAGAACAATAATCACTGTGTACATCTTGCCTTTTTAAAAAGCTTGATAACTGTCAGATATATTGTGTTACTTTTTAAAGATGTGAAAAATGTTGTCAGTTGAGTATTATTTTCCTCTTTTTCTTAAATGGATTTATGGGATGTGACGTATGTGTTGCCAAAAAACATTTGTCAGTGTTTTGACAACTCCTTCTCCTTTTGCACTAGCACTTTGACCAGTATTTAACCAGGGGTTTGTACGAGAGAGATTTCTGTTCCATGTTGTATAGTTTTGAATATTTTGGCTTCTTTCTTGTAAAAACTTATTTCATCTTTGCTTTGGTTGGATTTAAATCCAACAGGTTTGTTTTTTCCTTTTTTGTTTTTGGCTTGACTAAATAAAAAGCTGCAACTAAAACTGATCATTGAGTTTCATGTCTGTGTTTACAACGATTCTTATTAACCAAAAAACAATAAGCAGTGTAGTACGCTGCTGCTTTGTTCTCTACGTCCATAAACCCTGTTGCAGTGGCCGGACACAAAGGTTCATCATATTGACTATTTTCTTTTATCTTAAATTATATATATATTTAATCAGAGCATTTCTTTGCCATAAAACCTTATACTCCTGATGTGTTTTAAACCTGCACAATGTGGGTTTTTTATTGGACAGGAAACATCTAACTCCAGACAAAAAGAATATGTTTAATACCGTATAAGGTTGGCCAACTTATATTTTCTGAACTGGGTGCAAGTTTGGTGACTGAAATGTCAGTGGGATAGTCTTTTGTTTTTTGTATGGGTTGGTCCTGTCTTTCAAAGATGATGTGTATAGTAAAAGGCTACAGGGTGAAAATGAAAACTCATCAGTGCTTGTCCCTTGAACAAAGCTTTATGTAATGCATCTGTATGTCCTGTAGAGGGCAGTAGAGGACAGTGTGGACTGTTAGAGGTTTCATTTCAGGACAGTTCGCTCATGTTGCTGCTGCTGGGATCAAACCTGTGAACTTTGTACTACAGAACAACCTGAAGCGGCTCTGCGGGACACATTTCTACCATCAACTTGTCACAAAGCTTCTCTTACGTTTTACTTTCGTCCTCCTGAAACAGTCATCCCGTAGTTCACAGCTCAGTTATTAGTAAGTGAAGGACAGATCGTTATTTCAACACATGGGAACAAACTGGATCAACATCATGAGATCAAAACAAAGACTTGAAGCCCAAAATAGCTGTGAGAGAATTTTTTTTAGTGTGCGGGGGGCGCAACAGCTCATTAGTTGTTCAGAGAACTTTATTATTATTTTTATTATTATGTACTCCAGTTGATAATGAGAATGGTCGTGTGTGCGCATGAGTGTGTGCGTGCCAAAGACTGTATATAAGAAGAGGACTTAGTCACCGTAATGTCACCCATTGGTTTGTGGACGACAGTTTAAAGCTTCAAGTTCGGCATTTTAGCTGTCACCATCTTGGTTTTTGATCATCACCATCTTGGTTTCTGGTCGTCGCCATCTTGGTTTTTGGTCGTCGCCATCTTGGTTTTTGGTCGTCGCCATGTTGGTTTATGGTCGCCAGCTTGTATTTGGCCATAGCCATCTTGGTTTTTCTGCTCACCCTCTACGCTCCTCTGTAGCCAGAGACACAGTTATTCTGAGTCTTTTTATTGTGGATCAACCTCACTTTTATACCAGGTGGTAACCTCTGGTTCTGTCGAGTGAACCTGATGCGTAAGTGTCTAAAAACTTTAGAAAATGACTCTACTTCTCTCTTGATTTACTACCTCAGTAAACATTGTAAACATGAGTTTATGGTCTCAATCTCTAGTTTCAAGTCTTCTTCAATACAGCATGATGTTCATTTAGTAAATGATGGTGATGCTCAAACTCATCTTCACTCTGGACCACATCAGCATCATGGTTGCCCTCAAAGGGCCGGTTGTAAATGTAACTACTCCGAACATATTGGTAAATAACTGTCTCTGTATTTGATTATTGTTTATTGAAGTGTAAAAATATTATCGTATAGTATATATTGTATTTCTTCCCTGTATTACTGCTTTAAAAAAAGAGTCTGGCATCAGGCCGCCTCGCAGGTAGCTAGAAACACGTGTGTGTGTGTGTGTGTGTGTGTGTGTGTGACCCCAGACTCTTATATGGAGGCCCAGGAGGCTCAACACCCCTGACCTGCCGTTAAAGAAGCTCCGCTCTTAAGTGTGAGTGTGAAGCGCTGAGCGGATGTAAAAGGATCAGTGTGTCAGTGGCTGTTTGACAAGCCGAGACAATACCTGAAACCTGGAGGTCAGCTCCTGCTGTGTGTGTGTGTGTGTGTGTGTGTGTGTGTGTGTGTGTGTGTGTGTGTGTGTGTGTGTGTGTGTGTGTGTGTGTGTGTGTGTGTGTGTGTGTTAGCCATGGGTCAGAGCCTCGGCTGTCATGTCACAGTGTTCCCATGGCACTTCACAGCCACCTGGAGACACCTGAAGCAGAGAGGAGAGTGAACAGAGAGGATGAACGGACGGCAGTTATAGAGAAGAAAAGAGATAAAGAAGTGTCAAAGTAAAAAAAAATGGACTCATGCAAAACATCTACATGTGTCTTTATAAATCATTATTCTGTATAAATGAATTTGAAGAGTTGTGTTAAAGTTATAATTGAATCAGCAGGTAAGTATTCAGATCCTTTACTGCAGTCAAAGTACTTATGCCACACTTTTGAAAATACAAATTAATGAATGAAGAATTTAGTCTTTATTTATTAGTAATTTTGTATTATTACTCTTTCAACACATTCTCTCTAGTGTCCACCAGGGGGCGACTCCTCTGGTTGTATAGAAGTCTATGAGAAAATGACTCTACTTCTCTCTTGATTTATTACCTCAGTAAACATTGTAAACATGAGTTTATGGTCTCAATCTCTAGTTTCAAGTCTTCTTCAATACAGCATGATGTTCATTTAGTAAATGATGGTCCATTTAGAGTCAAACAGACCATAAAGCAGGGGATGCTTTAGGGTCACTTCCTGTTCACTGGTTGCAAAAAAAATCAAGATGGTGACGGCAAAATCGCCAAACTGGAGGCTTCAAAATGTCCACAAATCAACGGGTTACGTCAAGACTACGTCCACTTCTTATAGCCACTGTAGCAAGAAAGCATGGTGGAATTAGCAAGCGAGCTAATTAGCCAGCTGCCCGCTAGTTAGCTAGCTAGCCATATAATTCCACCATGCTTTAATGCTACACCGGCTACAGAAAATGAGCAACAAAGTTGTCACTCATCGTTACGACTCCACTGGTCGTTTTAGTCGTTGCTGTAATTCCTCAGTGATTCTGTGACTTTTGCTTTAAGTTATTTAAGTTTATCCAGAAGTTAGCTCGCTACAACGGTCGCAATGGCAACGCTACACGTAAAAATGGCCGCCGCTCTGACCATCCTGCTACATTGATTTGAATGGGAACGTTTGTTCTGTTCGTATTCTATTGACAGAATCACATTTGAAACACATTTGCTTGTTTTGTCACCCATTTGTCTATCGTTAGTTATTGTTTTATTGTGATATTAGAACTTTTACAACTGGAATCAGGAACATTGAGAGCGTTTTTTAAGAAATGAGGAAGAAAAGGTGACATAATTATTCCTCAAATGTTCTGCTTTTTTCATGCAAACTTCAGCATAAGTTAACATAGAAAACTCTTTTTGATGAGCGTCTGTGTTTTGATATTCTTTTTTTGTTGTTGTTGTTGATGCCCTGTAGTTTGTTTGTGACACACACACACACGCACACACTCACACAGTACACTTAACACACACCTGACGCACACTTTTAATGCTGCTTTGACGAGGTATTCAGAGTCCTGCTGACAATCCCACAATGCAATCTTTCACATTTAAATATATGTAAAATGATCTCTGCAGCGGTCAGCGACGATAACGGAGAGATTTCGGACACAACCTTTGTGAAGTTTTGGTGTTATAGATGCTCTCTGCTCGTTAGTTTAGAAGATGTAAAAAGACATAAATCGAAAAGGTCACTTCCTGTTTATCTGTCACATTGTTTGCAGACCAGCCTGAAGACTTTAAACCTTTTTTTTCCTTCTTAAATCTTTGTTAACAACATGCTGAACACGAACAAGAACCAGCGCCAAGCTGCAGCCGTGCTTGACCCTCCTGCAGCTGCTCCTCCTCTTCGCCCCAATTAAATCCAAATCTTTTTGAAAAGCCAAACGGAGGCTCTGAGGTGACGTCCAATCGGACGGGACTAGTCTACTGTATCGTCACTGTGGCTGTTTAGCCACGTCGCCCGCTCACGCTCCGCTCTTTCCCCCCTTTACATTTTTAAGTGCCCTTTTCACGTGGAACATAAAGAGGAGAGATTAGAAGTGAGGAGGGGGGGAATAAAAAAAAAAAGAAATTTGCAGCTATTTCCTGTTAATATCTTTCCCTTGTTGGGCTCTAATGAGAGGAGTCGCCCCTTCACTTTCAAGAGGGCTTAGCAGCAGTTAGCTGGCTCCAGGCTGCGGGGACAATAATCACATTTTAACTCAGCCTCACACCCCGAGTCCTCCACAATAACTCACACCACTTAATTCCCTCTTTCAGAAGCTGGTGATAAAACGCCAGAGGCTAAATTAATAGATGCTAATGGCCGCCTTCAATCAAAGCCGAGCGGGATCCAAAATCTGCCAGTAAGGCCTATTAATTAACATGTGGAGGAGGCAGGATGGGGAGGAAGAAGAAGCTCTGTGGTTCACACGGGCCTCCGCAGGGCAGCCCATTGAAGGCTGAGGCAGGGGGGCTTTGTGGAGCCTTCCCCGGGCCACAATTAGAGGCTCCTGAATGGCCTGGCATTTGTCCTCCAGGTCCAAAAGCTGCACAGGAAGGGCCTGGGTCCGGGATGCATGGGTCGAAATCAGACGTCCAAGTGGTGTCTGTGATCAGCGGAGCAGTGAGACGGAGAGACACGAGTCACAAAAACATCGACTTTATACACTTTACTGTCTCTGCTGACTGACGGCGAGGACCACAAACTGACAAAGACGCTCTTAATGTCAATAACTAATGAGACGGATGAAATTGTTTTTTGCACTTCTTCATGTCTCCAATGAAAAGTCACAGTAGCTCAGTCCATGGGGGCAGAGCTTGGATTGGTAGCTGGGTAGACAGATGAACTAACTCATACCCGAAATGTGTACGAAGATATTTGACCAACCGGTGGCACACTCACAACGAGAGGATGCCTGTTTTTAAATGATGAATAGATGATTTTACAGTCCCTTTATTCAAATGCAATTAATAAAACAACTGAAATGCCAACATGCATACAAAACAGCCCAATGTCAACCATTTTGTTCTTGAACACGACTTAAAACACGGCCCTCTTTAGTGCCTCAGACTTCTTCAACACTAGGATTCTAACACTGACGCTCATCTTTTTTGACACTCGAGCTGAACTCAATGCAGACTTTTTTGGGGCTGAATATTTCTTTTATCGACCGTCTATACTGTTGCTAAACAAATGTCTGTGTGCTGCTAACTGAGCTCTGAGGATACAGTGTGATATGTTTAACTGTCATGACTTTGAGTCGTATGTGTGAATATCTTCAACCTTTCTTGAACGGAACTCCCCGAGGACGCAGATGAATTTAATCGGAAACTGATTATGAAGTTGTATCGTATTGTATTTTGTCATATCTTATCTTATAATTTCATAGCTATTGTATCGTATCGTAACGCAGCTATTATATCGTATCGTAGCTATTGTATTGTATCGTATCGTAGCTATCGTATTGTATCGTATCGTAGCTATAGCGTATTGTATCGTAGTTAGCGTATTGTATCGTTATTATTGTATCGTATAGTATCAGAGCTAATGTGTCGTATCGTATCTTATTGTATCTTATCTTATCATATCGTAGCTATCTTTGGTTTAATATTGGAAAAGTCAACACATGTTGCCGCCTGTTTCAAGTTGACTTCTTAAAATTATATAAACATTTAAAGGACAAATATTGTGATTTAAGTATAAAACAGAAGCATAAAACATCAACTTACTGTAGTGTGACATCATGTGAATGTATACAATGTAAAAATTGCTGTAAGGTCTGCAAAATGATTGATTGACAAATATAAACAGTATAAACATTTTGTGTCTTTCAGAATCAGAATCAGCTTTATCAGCTTTATTGGTCATGTGTGCGTACACACGTACACGGAGTTTGACTCCGGTTTCCACTTCGCTCTCGATGTGCAAACACAAATTTACAAGAAACAAGAAAACAAAACAGATGTAGGTATAAACATTCAACAATATGTACAATATAAGTATAAACATATATCCCAAAAAGTATATATATATATATGAACATAAACCTATAAACAACAATGGCAATGGAATTGAGGTGATCGTGCAGACAGAGGTAGTAGTGCAGTTTGACTGATTCATTGTTCAGTGGAAAGAAGCTGTTCCTGTGCTGGTTTCATGCAGATTAAAGCAAAGACAACCAGACTTAAATCACATCCATCAATCCACTCGTGAACTTTCTGTTCGGCTCTTTTCTGTCTGTTGAGACTCACAAACAAACACATGTTGGTTCTCTGACGGAACGACGGCCTCTATCGGGTGAAGCTGTTTGGTTTCACGAGGATGCGGTTAAAGTTGGACAAAGATGGTGGTCATGATTTAAAGAAACATTTAACTTTTAAATGTGAAGATCAATCACATAGTAAATGTCTTCTGATGTGTTTTTGACACGTTTCCTCCATTCAGTGTTTACATGTTTACATGTGAACTTATTAATTATTACGTGTTTTGTCCTCTATATAAAGCAGTTTGTCCGGGTCGAGGTGGAAGAAGTACTCAGATCATTTACTGAAGTAAAAGTACAAATACCACAGTGTAGAAATACTCTGTTAAGTAAAAGTCCTGCATTCAAATACTTACTTAAGTAGTATTAGCATCCAAATATACTTTAAGTGAAATATAATTACAGTATTATTATAAAGACATGGAACTGAGTTTAATGACTTTACTGCTGATAGTTTATATAATATAATATTACATCATTTATTAGTGGATTATGTTTAGTTCTAACAATCTGCATCAGTAAGTAACTTAAATTAATAAATAAATAAACAGAACATTTACCTCTGTGATGGATTATAAAGTGGCAGAAAATATAAATTTATTTTTAATGTATATTTTTAGTAATATTTCCTAAAATATCATATATCATATATCGTATGATATATGATATATGATATTTATTGTCTGATGACGAGAGCTGTAAACTTCTCACTGAGATTAAGAAGAGGAGGTTTCCTCTGACCTTTGACCTCAACGGGTCAATTGTCTTGTTCTGTGTCAATTGACCCGTCGCTCAGCAGAGACACACACACACATACACACACACACACACGCACATACACACACACACACACACACGCACATACATACACATACATACACACATACACACACACACATACACACACATACACACACACACACACGCACACACACACACACACACACACGCACATACATACACACACACACACGCACACAAAATTAAGTCCTGAAAACAACAATTCATTTATATATTACATTTTCTTTGTGATTAATGTAAATGTAGGTTAAACATAAAGATGCATCAACATATCAAACTAAAAAGTCGCTCTAAAAACTGAAAAAAATAGGGAAACTAAATAATATTACAAATAATATTTCGGATGTTTCTCTCTTTTATTTCACAGAAAACTGAATCTTGTTGAGTTTTGGAAACATTTTTTGGACATTTTTCTCTCACTGAAATTTTAGACGACAAAAATCAATAATATTGAAAATAATTGTTAGTTGAAGCTTTGCTTTGATTGACAGTCACATCATTATAAACATATAGAATATGAAGCATTGATGTAGATTAAACAGGATATAAAGCAGCATTAATGCAGCTCAAATATGAATCAGAATCAAATATAATATAAATACAGAAACATCTTTTACTTTTACAGCATTTAGCTTATAATACTTTTTACTTCACTTTACTTTAAATTGAGTATTTTCACTGCGTATTTGTACTTTTATTGCAGTAAATCTGATTTTCATTCACTTGTAAACATCTTTAAGTGAAATATTAAGATTTTTATTTTTATTTATGAGTAATTTTAAAATCACAAAATGTATAAATATCATAAAGACATTATTTATATCTTTATATCTCTCTATAAATCAATAATAAATAATATAAATTAAAAAAGAAAGAATGTAAATATGAATAATAAATAAAGAATTAATGATCAATAAAGAATAAATGAATCATTAATTAATTTAGAGTGAAATGTTATATTAACAGGAACAGGATGATTAATTAGGGTTTATTATGATGCTTCACAACCTCATCAGTGACATCATCTTTGTCATGACCTCATCATCATCTTCATCACTGTCAATCATCACCACTTCTAACCCCCCCCCCCCCCCCCCCCCCCTCCTCCTCATCGTCATCCACTCGACCAACAAAATGGCTGTCTATGAAATGAAATATTGCTTCTGCGCATGCTCAGCGCACCTCTGCCAGGGAGGGCAGGGCAGGTATCTCTCTCTGCGCGAGCCCGTTTGACTGACAGACACTCTCGGCTCCAGACTCCAGCGCGCGGCGGCAGGAGGCGCGAGGACACACCGACTGATCCCCCGCCGCTCTCTGCACAAACCGGGCTGCTGCTCCGAGGATCTGCGCTGCACCGGAGACTTTGAGAGGAGTTTGTTGGGTTTTTTAGTATCACCTGCACGCGGAGCACAGAGCGGGCTCTGCAGAGACACCGCCCCGGACACACAGGTGAGAGGAAGACGTCCGCCGCTCCACCAGGTGCGACAAAATCCGGATTTTTCTGTTTTTTACGCACGGGGACTCTTGGAGAGAGTTATGGCTCTCCGGGGGAAACTGGGAATCTGAGTTCTCCGAGTCCGAGGAACTGGACTAACTGGACGCCGATTTGTTCACATCTTCACCATCTTCCTCCTCCGCGCAGCTCCAGGTGCTTTACAATGTTCCACCACAGCAACAGCAAGAAATGCTTCACCATAGAGTCTCTGGTCGGGAAGGAGGCGAGCAGCCACAGCGGCTGCTCCGGGGATGAGCCCATCCGGCCCACGGCGCTCCGGTTCCCGGAGTCCCTGCACCCCGCTGCCGCCGCCGCCGGGGTCTTTGGCTCCTGCTTCCAGGGGAGCAGCGGGAGGACTTTATACTCGGCCGGGCCGGACATGGTGCTCCAGGAGCCCGGGACGCACATGCACCCGCTGCAGATCCCCCCGCAGAGCTTCTTCAGCCAGCAGCACCGGGAGGCGCTCAGCTTCTACCCGTGGGTGCTGCGGAGCCGGTACCTGGGCCACCGCTTCCAAGGTGAGCCGGGAGGAGGGAGGGGGCTCCGTGCTTCACCTTTACAGTATTTATAAATGTGTATTTATTTATTCATGTTTTTTTTCTGGTGTTTTTGTGAATTGAAACAGCTTGAATCACTTTCTTATTGTTTCTGTTATTGTTGTTCATCGATATTGTTTTTAATCAGCTCATCTTTGAGTGCGTTACAATAATATAAGTTATATATAATATATATTTCCACTTCACTTTTATTATGTTGTCATTAATGTTTTATTTTCCTACTTTTGGATAATAATCATAATAATAATAATAATAATAATAATAAATATTCAGTGTTTAATTTAACTAACAGAGTTCTCTAAAATGATAAATAGTGATCATCTAATGACGATATAAACTGTAGTATTAGTAGTATTAGTAGTATTAGCAGTATTTAGTAGTAGTTGTACCTGTACTAGCTGTAACTGTATTTCAGTTTAACTCATGTTTCAGAGTGAATAATGTCTGATAAATTAATTGATATTATTGATATAATATACAATAAATACCCGTTTAATGTTTTTTTTTACATTCAGGCTTTTAATGTTTTATCAGCTGTTAATCTTCTAACAATCAATCAATATTAGATTTCTCTCTTTATAATGACTTAAATCTTTGAAATGTTTTAAATGTTTTAAATGTTTTAAATCAATCTTAAAGTCTTTACTGAAACGCACCAGACTCCATCAAACATTCTTAATACATTTTGGTAAAATGACTTTAAACAAACAGAACTTTAAGTTTATTTCTGCTCTTCAGACTTCTGCTGAAGGTTTAGAGAGTTTTATATTTACACATGTTTTATGTATTCTAATGTTAAACTCAGTGTTTTTAGTGTTTAATAGACATTTAAACGGGCTCAGTCGTATTTAAAAAAGAATCTTAAATTGATTTCATCACATCCGGTCAAACACTGATGGAATAGAAAAGATAAATATTTCATTTAAAACCGATTTATCTTTATTTCCTCCGATGTTGTAACTCGAGACTTTATTGTTTATATAATAATTAAAAAGAGAGTTGAGTCAAAGAGACTCACGTGGGATTTTAACTTCGCGGCCTTTTATTAAATCACAGACGAAAAACTAAATGTCATGATTCTACATTTGTCTTTTTCTTTTAAATGACTTTCAAACAGTTCTGATCATTGTGATTAAAATCTGCTCCTCACAGAAAACTGATTGACAAAGAATAAAATCAACTTCCATCAATCAACACAATCCGATCTGATGGTCTCGCGGGAAAACACTTGATGTGAATCTCAAATATGAGTTTTTCTTCTCGCGTGTTGTTGAGCCTCGACCCACCGTGATGAATATTATAACAGTTTCTACCTGAAGTTTGATTTATAATACAACATGTTGTTATGATCACTCGAGGAAACATTTAAAAGTGACGCAAGAATCAACAGCAGCCGAGTTCTGACGTCAGAGCCGCTGCAGTAATAGTAATAATAATAATAATACAAAGTAATGTGAATAAAATACTTCAGAATGTTTCAGAGAGAAAATCATCTTTCTGTGCTTTACAGATTATAAATGTATAATTCAGAAGAAGACAAATAATAAGAAATAAATCATAAACAATTGATCCAGAGTGTATCAACGCGCGGGACGCGACCCAGCAGAGGCCGGTCAGCGGAGCGTGATGTGGGATTAAATGTCTCTAAAGAGAAGAAAAGAGTTCAGTATGATTTATTTACATTAAATAGAAGACAAATGAATCAAAATGAAGAATAGGCTTATAACAATAAATGTATTAAATTAAAATAAATACTATTTGGATGTTTTTAATGCTATAATATTAAAAACAAATACAAAATAAACAGTTATTGTACATTGAATAAATAAATAACATTATGTAAATAATTGTAAGTAGAAAAATATTTCACATTCAAATTGACTACAACACAGAATTTAAATATGAAGCTTCATTAAAAGCAGCTGAACGTAGTTCAAACAGATTCTTTTAGTAAACAGAAGAAGAAGAAAGTCTTTTCATCTCAGAGATGATTCCCACTTTGTTTTAACCCTTTAACTTCCAGGTATCCTTCATTAAAGAGCTAGGATTAAAAAACTAATTCTATTTATTGCTATTGTGTATCGTGTTGTTGCAGCTCTTCATGTCTGCTATAAGTTTACTTCATGTCATCACAGAAGAGGTGAAATCTGTGATCGTTCATAACCTTTGACCTCTACACTGGTTTATTATACAGGCGATCAAATGCACGCTGGTATTTTATAGTGTTAATACGAGGTGTTATCTTATAGATAATCCTTTAAAATAGTTATAATAATAATATTAATATTAATACTGCAACATGTTTTAAGACAAATCAAAAGCAGCTCCTGTAATATTTCAGATATTTATTTTCTTATTGTGACTTTAATCTTTTTTGACGATTTTAATCTCTTTCTTGAGATCAAAGTATTATTTAGACTTCCGACTGTTGACCTTTACGATCCATCAGAATGTCTGATGGATCGACTCCATTAAACATTCCTATTAAAATAAGGAAAAACTAACTTTAAACAACTGAATCAGAACTTTGGAAGTTTCCAAGTCACTGAAGAAATAAAATCTTTATCAGTTTAAATAGTGACTCAGTTCAAATAAGCATTATTGACAGAAAAAGACTGAAGTCACTTTAACAAATTGGTGAATCTCGCTGTCAATCAATATTCTTCTTCTTGGGTTTAATCCCTTGTTGTTTTCAATTATCACAATCCAAGCAACAATCATCAAGTTGTTATTATTATCATTATGAAATAATATGCAGACTGTTTTCTCAATTAATCGATTTATCGTTCATTTTAGAAAATGTTGGAAAATATTGAAAAATGCTGATCACAGTTTTAATCCAGCAAATATATTAAAGCTCTATAATGAAGAAAACGTTATAGATTACAAATGAAACAAACTTTTAAACCTTTTAAAAATGTTTATGTTTTATATTAACACTTTATCAAGTTAAAATCTTCTAAACGAGGGTCAGTTTTTACTGAGTTATTATTTAATCTTTATCTTTCATGTTTTTGTTTTGCAGAAATATTGAACACAGATCTTTTAATACTTTTTGCCTGTTAAAAAAAAGAATAGAAACATCTTAATAATAAAGTAATATTAATAAAAATATTACTTATTGCTGCTCTACAGTGAAAAACATCTCCAGTTTTGAGCGACTTTGAAATTTTGTAGTAAAAATTCTGCAAATTTGTAATTGTTTGTAAACATTTAAAATGAAAACATGTTGTCACGATGCTGAAACCAGTTTTTCTTCACTCATGAAATATATTATTCATAATAATAATATAATATAAATATTATTAAAGCTTGTATCCTCCTTTATAATCAGCTTTAATGACTATGTTATTACAGTGTTATTACCTCATCTGATAGCTTCAGTGGCGTGAGGCTGTTACAACAGCCGTAATGCACGCTGTTACGACGGCCCTAATGCACGCTGTTACGACGGCCCTAATGCACGCTGTTACGACGGCCCTAATGCACGCTGTTACGACGGCCCTAATGCACGCTGTTACGACGGCCCTAATGCACGCTGTTATAACGGGCCTAATGCACACTGTTACAACAGCCCTAATGCACGCTGTTACGACGGCCCTAATGCACACTGTTACAACGGCCCTAATGCACGCTGTTACAACGGCCCTAATGCACACTGTTACAACAGCCGTAATGCACGCTGTTACAACGGCCCTAATGCACGCTGTTATAACGGGCCTAATGCACACTGTTACAACAGCCCTAATGCACGCTGTTACAACGGCCCTAATGCACGCTGTTACAACGGCCCTAATGCACGCTGTTACAACGGCCCTAATGCACGCTGTTACAACGGCCCTAATGCACGCTGTTACAACGGCCCTAATGCACGCTGTTACGACAGGCGCTGTCCTCTTCCTCCTTCACCTCAGACACATTTGTCTTCATTAGTTGGAAGCAGCTGACAGCCTCCACTTAGCTCACCGTTCAGGTGGCGTCTCAACCTGTGGTTTGGGGACAACCGCGGGTCCTTGAGGTGCTTCATTTAGATACTGCTCTTAAGACTTTTTCTCCTCTTCATGCACTCTGAAAATGACTGAAACGTTCTGATTGTTTTTCCTTTTGAACACACGCTCATGCACACACACACACACACACACACACACACACACACACACACACACACACACACACACACACACACACACACACACACACACACACACACACACACACACACTATGGCAGGTCTGGACTTGTCAGTGCCAGGAGAGCCTGATGTGCCATCTGCCCCAACAACCCCCCTCCTCCTCCTCCTCAGGATTTTGTCTCTCACTAAAATTCTTTCTCTTACTCCTCTTCCTCTCTATACTCTTTCTCCTTCTCCTGTTCTCTCTCTTTCTCCAACTCCTCTTTTAGCCTCCTCCTCCTCCTCTCATGTCCCTAGTATGAGGCGTTGCTCCATGTTGGAGCTACCTTCTGTGTGGTTCTGCAGCTCTTTCCTGTTGAACAGGAAGTGATGCTTTTAAAATGTTTCTGACGTGTTTGTAACAAACAGTAGAAGAAGAAGTGGTTGTTAGCATTATTAGCAGTGTTAGCCGCTCCACTTATAAAACAAACAAGGACAAAAGCAAAAACACCAAATCAACCTTTTTGATTGACAGAAAGTAGTTCATCATCATCTGTTTACATTCTTCTTCTTCTTCTTCTTCTTCTTCTTCTTCTTCTTCTTCTTCTTCTTCTTCTTCTTCGTCTTCGTCTTCTTCTGTCATCACAGCAGCTGAAGAAGTTTGTCAGTGAAGAATCTTACAGAATTTTTTTAATTTAAATTGTTTCACGTTTTGGTGACAAAAATCAGTTTTTGGTCTAAATGTGTCTAAATATGATTTTGTCTCCAGCCTGAAACGTTTAGATCTCTTTTCATTGTTTCCATCTTATTTCCAGCAACACACTAAGATTAACTGCATATAATTGGATATAAAAGCTTCTTCAAGGAAACATTTAGTCTCACTGGAAGTGTCCTGGCTCTGTTTCGGGTTTTATTTCACGTTTGCAGAAACAAGAACTTAGTTGAAGTTAAGTTGTTTTTGTCTGCGGATGACGAAGCAACGCAGGAAATCACAGCAGCTCAGCGTCGCGTCTTCATAGATTTGATGGAGCTGGTTTGAACTCTGAAATATGAATGAGTTCTCTTTAAACCAGCTGGACTCATCTTTAGAAACTTGAGTTGTTTGAAAGCAAAACTTTGGTCGAACTGGATTAAAAAATGTTGTTTTTGCATTTGCATGACAAATGAACATTTGTCATGCAAATGTTGATGCCAAAGTTCACAAAGACACCAAATCTGTCAGGTTAGGTTTTTGGGGTTTTTGGGGTCTTGCAACAAATAAATAAATAAATAAATAAATAAATAAATAAATAAATAAATAAATAGCTTCAATGAAGTGGCAGAAAGGGAAAATAGAATTAGGAGTGTGCAGAATAATAAGAGCTCTGAACGTTTCTTTTTATTGATCTCTGCAGCTGTTGTTCAGAAAAGAAAATGTGAATGTTGTTTTTACTTTGTGAAAGGCAGAAATGTGTTGTTGTTGTTGTTGTTGTTGTTGTTGTTGTTGTGAGGGAGTCTTTACTGTCATTCGGCAGCGACACTGCAGCAGGTCATCATTACCTGCCTCCAGTTTGTCAGCTGCTGTTGTTCAAAGAGTTAAAACCATCAAACTGAAGCTCATCAGTGAATCCTGAAACAAGACGTCACTTCTGGAGAAGAAAATACAGTTTGAGACTCGGTCAGACAAATATTTCTTCTTTTCTAGTTTCTAGAATCATCTAAATATCAGAATATTGAGCTCCAAATATACAGTAGGCTACTCTTGAATTGAACCAGGAAGTGAATCTGCATCCGGTGAACTGAACTTGAGAAGAAGAAAGAGAATGTGTGAAGTGTTGATTAGGGAGCGATCCTTCGCTCTGTTCAGCTCGTTCTTCCTGCAACGGTTGGAACAAACATCGATAGAAGAAGAGTTTACGTCTGAATCCTGCAGACGATTGTTTTCCTTCATGAACTTTTAACAGTTTGTTATTAGTTGTTTCAGAGCGTTCGCTGCTGTGACCTCTGACCTCCGTGTAGACTCGATGATGTTACGTTAAAGTCTCGTCTCGGGTTCTTTCACATTCAACAGAAATCAACCGTCGCATTTGCAAGCCGAGCTTCTCTGGGACGACCGTTGACCTTTATCAGCCACGGCTCCCCGACTCCGACTTTGCATATGAATGACGCTGTACAGGCGCTAGCGTTGGCTAAAAGGCGTGAGCGCGTGTCGGCTTTCTGCACGCCATCATTGTCCTCCTCGCCGCCTCGAAGCCGCCGAGCAACCGACTTTTTTGCGTGCCGGCGTGTCGGCGACTCTTTTCAGCCGAGCCGCAGCGGTTGAGGAGAAGTCGTGCGTGGATTTGTTTTTATGTAAAATATTATTGTGATATTTACGTGCAATTTCAATAAGCGGTCAGAAAAATAAAGCAGACGTCGTGTGTGGGTTTGGAGCGAAAGCGAAGACACAAAGAGAAACACAACGTCCCTTTTTACCGACATTGTTTCTCTCGGATCAGATTTACTGAACGGCACGTCGACGCGTCTGACAAACAAATCAGTTTTTTTTTTTTTCTGTAACCTGCGAGGATCCTAGTGGTCAAAGATCAAATCCCTGAACCACTTCAGGAAAATTAGAAGAACCACATGGAAAAATACTCTTTACGAAGACCTCAAGTTACCAAATGACTTGTTTTCATCTCAAACACAAAGATATTCTGCTCATTAAGAAGCTGGTTAGAAGCAAATGTTTGATATTCCTGCTTGAAAAGTGACTCCAGACAAATAGAACGTTCACTTAAACTGATATTGATTCTTTTAGGAGTCTAAAATACGTCCACAGCAGAACATTGTAGTAAAGCACAGACTACGGAGAAGTACCTCATACGACCACACTTCCATCCCATAGAACTCTAAACATGAATCCATAGATCTGTGTCTTCATTCATCTATTTATGTCTGATGATTTATTTGCTGGATCGATTTAAGTTTCAAGTTATTTATCGTCTTCAATCTCAGAACCTCTCCTATAAAAATAAATAAGGTGTGAGGCTTGAAGTCCTGGTGGAGTATAAAGTGTACATTTCCTCAACCAGACCATCATGTCCAGATTCTTGGAAGTAGTTAGTTTGAACATTTTCTCTGAGTGTTTGCATCTTTTTAGACGACATATCTGTAAAATGTAACTTTATCAGCGTCGGTGATCGTGTGTTAGAGTTCAGTTCATCATGCAGTGACTGAGATCTTTATTTCTCGTCTTTCAGCTGGTCGGGCAGTCTGAGAACAAATGTGACATCATTCAGTTTTCTCTTCACTGCAGGTTTTTGTTTGTTAATCTCTATCTTTTGTTTGTGTTTAGGGGATGACAGCAGTCCTGAGAACCTGCTGCTTCACGGTCCGTTCTCCAGGAAACCCAAAAGGATCCGGACGGCGTTCTCCCCGTCTCAGCTGCTCCGTCTGGAACGAGCCTTCGAGAAAAACCACTACGTAGTCGGAGCCGAGAGGAAGCAGCTGGCCAGCGGGCTGTGTTTGACTGAAACGCAGGTAAGCTTCACGGGAAGAGCGACGATGGCAAACTGAGGAAGAGGAGGGCGTGATGAAGAGAACATGCAACGTTTTATTATCTCTTATGAGGATAAGAATATGAAAAAGTAAGAGTTAAAGCAAAACAAAACTTTTCTTATGTCACTAAAAGTAATAAAAAGTAAAAGTATAGTTTATTATAAAATATCATAAAAATGTCAGTATAGTATGTTGAAATATATATGTGTGTGTGTGTGTATATATATATATATATATATATATGGCATTAAATAATGCAAGTTAGATATTATTGTAATGTTCCGGACCTTTGCATGAGGAGATTCTCTCAATCTGGACCTTTTGGAAACGTTCTTGAATACGCCTGATGTCTAATATATTACAAAGAAATTCATAAAAAGTCTAGTTTAAAAATATAACGGAACATGTGGCTGGATGGATGAAAACTAATTGTATAGAAAAAATAGAATTTGCAGAAAATATGAATGACTGAATGAACACATTAATTGATTCATGGTTAACAAAAGAAACTCTCAGTAGAATATAGTAAAAGTAAATATGAAACGTTTCTATAATATTCATAAATTAATGATAGAAACTCCACAGAGAACAAATAGCTCATAAAAAATATTCTACCACAAAGTACGAGTAATAAACAAATTCAGAAAATAAGCATTTAAAAATATTTAGTAGATATATTTCAGTCGCAGCACATAAATATCATGTCAATTCAATAAAATAGTAAAATAACAAATATAACTTCAAGTGTTTGCATGTATTTAGGAAATCAAACCTCAAACCCTGCCAGCGTTAGTGCCTTGCTCAGTAGACTTAGTCCATTGTGTGTTGCTCAGGATGAAGTCAGATCCGATCTGATGTCAGGTTGTGTTTCGGGCGTCTGGCTGTGATCCAGATCGGAGGAATGATGGCGGGGGAAGTGAGTCGGCGGTTAGTCATCGCCGAGGCGCTCCCTCCGCCCTTCTCCTCGGGAGTGATTGACAGTGTTTGTCATCAGGTCGCCACGGCGATAAGAGTCCTGGCGTCAGTGAAACGATGTGAATCATCCACGATTATTTATTATCTCATTTCACAACAGGAAGAGAGAGAGAGAGAGAGAGAGTAATCCATCAATCAGCAGCTATTAATCACACATAAATTACACTTTTGCAGTCATTGCACTTTCATAGACGATAATGATTGAGCGATCAGCGTTCCTTCAGGAGATCTCAGGGCTTTGATCCAAAAACTCTTAAAATATCAGAGTTAATAAACGGCTGTCAAATGAAAAAGTGTCGATTTTATTAAATCCACCACGGTGAGAATTCAGTTTTATTAGTGCTGCAAGAAATATTGAGATATTTACTGCAGTGAAAGAATATACACGTACTTAAAGTAGTAATGTTTTCCTATTCTATCTGAGGTTTCTGGATTAATATTCCTGCTGCAATAATGTGTATGTTGCATCACAACTCTGGCTGGTTTTTTTTCCAGCAATGCATCATATTTCATAAGTTCATGATATCTTTGTAGTGTCGCTGTCCTGTGAGAACCACGTATCAAGACAAACTATTTAAAGAGTTTATTTAGCTGAATAAGTAGGGGGATTTTATTAACACATAAAGGAACACTTCATCCTTCAGTTTATCACAAACATTCAACATCAACTCATAAAGGAACACTTCATCCTTTAGTTTATCACAAACATTCAACATCAACTCATAAAGGAACACTTCATCCTTCAGTTTATCACAAACATTCAACATCAACTCATAAAGGAACACTTCATCCTTTAGTTTATCACAAACATTCATCATCAACACATAAAGGAACACTTCATCCTTCAGTTTATCACAAACATTCATCAACTCATAAACAAACACTTCATCCTTCAGTTTATCACAAACATTCTTCATCAACACATAAAGGAGCACTTCATCCTTCAGTTTATCACAAACATTCAACATCAACTCATAAATAAACACTTCATCCTTCAGTTTATCACAAACATTCAACATCAACACATGAAGGAACACTTCATCCTTCAGTTTATCACAAACATTCTTCATCAACACATAAAGGAACACTTCATCCTTCAGTTTATCACAAACATTCAACATCAACACATAAACAAACACTTCATCCTTCAGTTTATCACAAACATTCAACATCAACTCATAAATAAACACTTCATCCTTCAGTTCATCACAAACATTCAACATCAACTCATAAACAAACACTTCATCCTTCAGTTTATCTCAAACATTCATCATCAACTCATAAATAAACACTTCATCCTTCAGTTTATCACAAACATTCAACATCAACTCATAAATAAACACTTCATCCTTCAGTTTATCACAAACATTCAACATCAACACATGAAGGAACACTTCATCCTTCAGTTTATCACAAACATTCTTCATCAACACATAAAGGAACACTTCATCCTTCAGTTTATCACAAACATTCATCATCAACACATAAACAAACACTTCATCCTTCAGTTCATCACAAACATTCAACATCAACTCATAAATAAACACTTCATCCTTCAGTTCATCACAAACATTCAACATCAACTCATAAACAAACACTTCATCCTTCAGTTTATCTCAAACATTCATCATCAACTCATAAATAAACACTTCATCCTTCAGTTTATCACAAACATTCATCATCAACACATAAAGGAACTCTTTTTAGTACTTTTACTTAAACTTTACCCAAAAACAAACAGGAAATCACCTCCTCAAACGTTTACTTTGTTTAAATTGTCCGACTCGTCGTCAACAGATTTGAGCGACATGGAATCATGATTACTCAACGTCTCGTCCCACACGGAGACGTATTAAAGAGACACCTGAGGCCGAGGAGCTCATGTTGCGCAATCTGTCAGACGGGACGTGTTTTCACAGTCAGGGTCATGTTTTACCTGCATACGGGTATTAAATCACTTTTACTACTACTGTCAGTGGCAGACAGAGTACTGCAGTATTAGTAGCTGACTGATGTTGACAGAAGAAGTAATGCGCTTCAGCTAGTACGTTGAAGTACTGTGTTAGTAGAAAGAAGGCGGCAATACATATAAAATACTTACCTGAAAGTAAAAGTCCTCCATGAAAACTACTAGTTAGCTGCTGTTATATTTTACATTATCCTCTCTGAGTATTAAAGTGAGTCTGTAACTTTTGTGTTTAAGTGTTGTAAAAGTCTTCATAGCTACATGTAGAAGAATAATACCAGTTTTTAACTATATAATTATACTATTATCTAGTTTTATCTGCAGCAATAAATCGTATTTATCAAGTCAAATTTCCACTGAGGTGGACAGTAAAATCAGAACCATATTATATATATTTACCTGTATTAAGACACACCTGTCTCTCTCTCTGTGTGTGCAGGTGAAGGTCTGGTTCCAGAACCGCAGGACGAAGCACAAGCGTCAGAAGTTGGAGGAAGAGTCTCCTGAAGCTCTGCTGAAGAGGAAGGGAAGTCAGCACATCAACCGCTGGAGAGCAGCCACACAGCAGCCGGGAGGAGGGGGGGGAGGGGAGGACGTGGACGTCCTCAGTGAGGACTAGACTGCAGCAAACACACACACACACACACACACACACACACACACACACACACACACACACACACACACACACACACAATGACAGACATCTAGATCACTTTAAAAGTGCGTTCAGACCAGTATCAGCAGATTAGATTCATATGAACAGGATTAGCTACTTTAGCTCGTGATGCTAACAGCTCAGTGTTAAACAGAAGCCCTGAGACGTTTCTGTAAATTAAAAGCTCTAAATAATACATTTGGTGTCTATAACAGATACAAATACAAAGAAGAAAGACAAAGATACAAATACAAAGAAGAAAGACAGCTGACTTTCATGAACCTGCACACACTTGTGTAAATAGCAGACACTGAACGCACCACGAGGCCAACTTTAGCGCCCTGTACCGGTAATGTAACGCAGCGACAACGAGGACGAAAGTATTCTGCAACACGGGATGAAAAATGAGCTGTAATTAATCTGTAGGATTTGAGATTCATTAATTAAAAATGTAATTTAAGTTTTTTAGTACAAAACAAGCAGAACTAACTGCAACTTAGTTCGTGAAGTTACTTCACCTTCTTCATTTTAACAGGAAAATCAAAAACATTGACGCCATTATCTGTGACTTTGTGCAATAATTAGTGATATGTACAAACTAAATCAGTTAGAAAGTGTTTTTTACACAATAAGACACTTTTATAAAATCAATCAAATTCTTCTTTCAACCGAGGCCTGCATTCCAAAATAAAACCTGATGTTGCACCATGACATCATTCCATCGCTCTTATTTCAACATGTTTTACTTCATCAAACTAAGCGTTGTACTTCTGACTCATGCATCCAGTAAAATGCACGACTCAAAACAGACGTCTGAATTCCACCGCGAATGGAAAGTTTCCAAAAGCAACATGTTGCAGAAACAAATGGCGATCGGACCAACAGCTGCTTCCTGTTCAGACGCGTTTGCTGGATATTATTTTTGCAGGTTCGTCTCACGTTTTGAGGAAATCAGAATCCGCAAGAAAATCATGACGAAGAGTTTAGAAATCTGCCTGAAATCATTATTTAAAGTTTGATTACAGCTCAAGTTTCTCATTGACTGACTGCGTAACTGAAATATGTCTAAATGTCGCACTAGATTGATAAAAAGATATCATGTAAAACATAAATACAGTGAGAGTTAGGCTTCATCTGATGTTATATTGGTTACTTTTTGGACATTTTATTATATTCTTATCTTTTGTTCCTACACAGATTTAGAGATAACACACACACACACACACACACACACACACACACACACACACACACACACACACACACACACACACACAGATACATAGCAGCACATAAAATCAACACAGAACACAAACATGACTCACCTTTCCGAGAACTGATGGATGTTCCTGAAGGCATCACGCTCATGCAAACAGCAGGAGGTCAGAACTGTCCCGTTAAAGACGAGGATAAAAACAACAACAACAGTAAAACTCTGATCAGCCGTGAAAGAGGAGCTTTGAAATAAGAAACTGTTCCTTCTGTCCTGCTGGAGTCGGACTGACGAGGAGTTCTGACGCTTCCGAGAGGCAAAAAATAAAAAAACAAACAGGAGTCCAAAACGTGGTCACAGCTGTTGACTGAACGCTCTGCGGTGGATTTTTATTTTATTTTTGGTGCCAAACGAAACCAGCGTTCCTGAAAAAGAATAAAATAAATAGAGAGATGATTAAAGTGAGAGGAGAAGCTGGTTTCTGAGCGTCTGTCTGCAGCAGACGGCAGACGGTTAGCAGGAAATGTGCTCGGCTGAGAGTCTGAACGAGGAGACTCAGAGAAAAGTTCTAAAGAAGAGTCCACCTTAAACACATGAACTCTGGTTGTGATGTTCTTTATAATCCAGTTTCCATTTACTCTTCTAACTTTACTCCCAACGACACTTTTATTTTTTACTTAAAGTCCAGAAAAAGGTCTTTGTCAACTTGTTAAAGTGGAACACGATGATGTAATCACATCAGATTTGCTTTGGTTTCATGTGTCTATTGGTCGCTAACAATATAATTTAATAATTTATATCATCACAAAAAGACGCTGATAATCATAATAAAGGTTTTTAATCCAGGCGACATACTCGGATGACACGCGACATGTTTTTCAGTCTGGATTTGAATAATTATGTCAATGTGGCGTATTAAAGTTGAAACAGGTTGTTCATTAATAAAAAAAGAAAGCAAATCCAGTTAGCGACAGAGCTAGTTAGCGTTAGCATGTAGCCTGTCAGCTAGCATGTTTTCACCTCGCCGAATCCTCCCACGAGACGTGAAAATGAATTTCTGCTGTGCATTTAATTACATTTTGCACCTTAATAAAGAAGAATTAGTATCGGATATTAGACTGATTCTTGTTTGCATCCAACAACAATAAATCCCTCGAGTCTTGGACACTGGCAAGCGGCCAAAGGCTCATGGGAATTGTAGTTGTTGTAACAAAGATTATTATTTGGTCGAGCTAATTGTCTAATTTAAAATATAGAGAGAAAACCTTCAGACCTCTAATAAGAACCGACATGTTGTTACAGAGAAATTAATATTTTATATTTATTGAACATTTAATGTTGAATGCAGACACTATAGTTTTTTTGGTATTTATCAGTTTTTAGGCGCTAAACTCTTCCGTTTTTTGTGCTTTACAAGTTGACAAAAACCACCTGAAGGCTTCGACGTTCATTCTTTGTGGAAACATAAACAAGTTCAGCAACAAAAAAGGAACATTACAACATTGGGACGAGTGGAACTTGCTGAACATCACAAACTGATGTTATTTTATGAGTGGAGTTTAATTCGTAGATTCAAAGTTTAACTTCCTGTTGGAGGAAACTGAAATCTTCACTTTTAATGTTTTGTTTTTGGCAAAAACCACCACAGTTATAAACTCTACGATCATCAATAATTTTCTTCTTGTCAACAAATCTCATGTCCGTCTCTTAATGTGGTCTGACTTCCTGTTTGTGGCTCATTGGTTCCTACTGAAGACGTAAACCTTTAAAAACACAAACCTGTAGTTTCATGTTTAAAAAGGTTCCTGAAACAGCTGGTCACTGTAGTTTTTATCCAAAAACAGGAGGAAATAATACATTTGTTGGGGACTATTTCCTGGGGCGGATGAATCCACATTTAAGCCTTTTATTTACTGGGGTTTGCTGACAAGAAGAGAAATATAAAACCATGAACAATCAGGTCTCTCATAGAGAGGTTCAGCCTCAAGCAGCAGCGTGTGCCCTGCTCAGCGGCACTGCGGCAGAGCCAGAAACCAGCTGATCCCGGAGCAGTTTGAACCGTTTTTAACTTTTCATTCTGCTGGTTAGTTGTTTTCTTTTTTTTTGGAAAAATGTGGGTATTTATGTAAAAAAATGGATTTGAGAAAAGTATTCTATGCATCTGTTGTGTATATAATGATAATAATAATAATAATAATAATAATAATAATAATGATAATAATGATAATAATAATAATGTGTGGACTGTTTGTTTCTCTCACTGCAACCGTTCATCTGTTTGTTTCTTCTTCCTGGACAGATTTGCCTCATCATCTTATGTAGCACTTCTTCTTCTTCTTCTTAGTCAAATCTATTTTTTCATCGTTTTAGGATCGAATGCACTAATAACTGTACGACTCGTTTCCTCTCAGAAGGGAGGACACGCAGTGACAGAGGCTTTGTACTTCCTGTGTTCAGATTTGGAAAAGAATATAAATAAAAGGAGATGAAATCAAACATTTTGTTGTTGGAAATCTGATGATTGAACGGCTCGTTGTGAAATATTTTTTTGAAGTGAAAATCAGAGCGTGATGTTGTAGATCTTTGGTTGTAGAAGTTAAAATGATTTTACTTTACAAGAAGAGAAAACAGAGTTCATTGATGAGGTTTTGTTATGAGATCTGAAAATTATATGAATATTACAACTTCATTTTGATTTAAAGTCATTTTAATTTGTATTACTAGTATTACTATTATTATTAATAATACTACTACTGTTCTAATTTATTTATTATTATCATCAATATTATTACTAGTAGTAGCAGTATTTGTAGTATTATTACATTTTCTAACATTTCTTGTGAATATGTATCTACTGACAGATCATATCATTTGATTATCTTTAGTTGTATTTCATTATTTTTATAAACGATCCTTCACACTGAAGTCGGGTCGTTCACTGACGGTTAAAATAAGTAAAGAGCGCAGTAACGGCTGTCAGACCTGCGAGTCGTCCCGCAGGTTGGAGCTGATTCCCGGTGTCTCGGTGTCCCGGTGTCCCGGTGTCCCGGTGTCCCGGTGCTCCAGACTGCGGCCTCCGCCTGCAGCTGCTCCGCCGGTCTCTTCCGTCTCTCTCTGCAGGATCTAAACGTGCACAAAACGTGGATGATTAATAGAAACATTAAGACATCATACGAGTCCACCAGCACCCAGCGATCCGGTTCTAGAAGGTTCAGTTCGACCTCAGTCTGTGCAGAGTTCAGACATTCTAATATTTAATGCTGCAGTTATTTAAAGGAAGTCCACGAGTTCTTCTTCTCTTACTAGCATTAAGATAAGTACGTTAATGTATTAACACTGTTATTTTGACAGCTTGGTATTAGTACATTTACTGTAACAGAGTATTTTGACACTGTGGTATTAGTACTTTGCACATCTTTTAGATGCTATACGTCTTTAAAGTCCTTCAGCAGACGGAAGAACAAATGAACAGACTTAATATTCAGTAAATGTGATGACAGAACATCTTGTAGCATTAAAGTACTGCAGCACTACAGAAATATTACAAAAGATAAACATTCTTCAGCACAAAGGAGATTATATATTATAACAGCACAATAAAGTGCTGATAGCGACAGAACGCTGCCCCCCCCCCCCCCCCACACACACACACACACACCTGTATGTTGGTGGCGTTGCTGTGGAAACGTTTTAATATTCACAACGGGAGGCTGAGATGAAATAACAGATGGCGGGAGGCATGTAGGTGCACGACTGACAGAAACAAATTATCACTTCTTCTCCTCAGAGCGAAGCGACACTGACGGGTGAGTCCCGGTGAACCACGAAGGCTACCGACGGCTACCGGCGGCTTTATTTAAATCAATTATCGAACCAGAGATCTGAAACAGAGCAGAGCAGAAGCATTCATATCTATCTGAATAAAGGCTTCAAGACGGTGCAACGCAGTCATCAGGGGGTGTTTGACTTCATCTTGACTTTAAAGGAAGAGAGAGAGAGAGAGAGAGAGAGAGAGAGAAAGGAAGAGAGAGAGAGAGAAAGAGAGAAAGGAAGGAAGGAAGGAAAAGAAAGAAAGGAAGACAGAGAGAGAGAGAAAGAAAGGAAGGAAGGAAGAAAGGAAGAAAAGAAGGAAGAAAGGAAGACAAAGAGGAAAGAAGGAAGAAAGAAAGAAGGAAGAAAGGAAGAGAAAGAGGAAAGAAGGAAGAAAGAAAGAAGGATACTTTATTAATCTACTAAAAAGATGTATTGCTCTGTGCCAAGAGCTACAGAACATCTGATTATAAATCCAGTTATTTTGGCCCCATACAAGAGGATAACTGACCCTTTGCTAAATCACGCCCCCTTTGCTAAGTCCCGCCCCCTAACACAGACTGGCCAATCACAGTGTAGCGTGGTCCAGCTCTGACCAGTAGCGCTGCACAAATAGACTGTCATCAATGGATTCAGGCTGGTTGGAAGGAGATATGTACGTTTATAAAACGTACATATCTCCTTCCAATGCTAGCTGAAGGTATGCTGAATGACTTTTAATGATTTTAATAGTGAAAAAAAGGAACAGTGGGTGAACTTAAGTACAACCGAAATAAGACATTTGTAGGCAACCAAAATGTTGCAAATAACTTTAATGAAGTGAAAACCCACTGTGAAAGCGTTAAAGCATCCCCTGCTTTATGGTCTGTGTGACTCTAAATGGACCATCATTTACTAAATGAACATCATGCTGTATTGAAGAAGACTTGAAACTAGAGATTGAGACCATAAACTCATGTTTACAATGTTTACTGAGGTAATAAATCAAGAGAGAAGTAGAGTCATTTTCTCATAGACTTCTATACAACCAGAGGAGTCGCCCCCTGGTGGACACTAGAGAGAATGCAGCTTTAACACATGAAGCATCGACTTCACTCTTCAGATCCGGATGTTGACGCATGCTGAACCGATACACAAACGTGCATTTCAGAGGGGTCATAATGCCCTGGAGCATGCCTTGCTCAAGGGAACCTCAGCAGTGACCAAGAGGCAAACTGGCTCTCTCCAGCTACAAGCCCAACAGCGCTGACAGAGAGGAAAAACCAATTTCCAGGCCAGGAAAATACCAAACTAACGTACACAGGAAGCATAAAAAGAAAACCTGGCACACACAAGGATTCAATCTTATAGTAAGTAAAAGTAAAAGTTAAACATTTCATTGTTTGTGAAGTTTGTTTCACACTCGTTGAGGTAACAACCCTCCAATCAGTCTAGTGCTGCAATTAGCGCCAATCATCCATCAGCTCTGTGTGTGTTGAGCTTCACAATGT
>NC_136537.1:25499104-25629758 GCF_910591455.1 Pholis gunnellus
TTATTCGGGTGTTTCTGTACGTTTGCTCTGGTTTATGCTCTTAGATGCTTGTTTAAAGGAGATGCACTTCTGGTGACTAGTAGTTCTCTTGAACACCGATGTTGAACACACTTATTGTAAGTCGCTTTGGATAAAAGCGTCTGCTAAATGACTGTAATGTAATGTATTGTAATGTAATGTAGTATCATTTAGTTTTGTGTGAAACTGATCAGTGAACTACATTTCTCGACTCACACAACGTACGTCACCGACACCAACATGTTCGTTACCTTGGCTTGATAGCTAGCTAGCTGACTTAGCTTTGTTCAATCAGGCGTCAACCTCCGGTTCTCTAGAGTTCTTCAAAGCTTCATGTGTTAAAGCTGCATTCTCTCTAATGACCATCAGGGGGCGACTCCTCTGGTTGTATAGAAGTCTATGAGAACGGGATCTCTCGCCGTTGACTGTCGTGCATATTTTAATCTGAAATAATGTCCCACAGTGGTCCACCAGAAGGGGCGGGACTTCACCGCTCTTTTGTGACGTTTGAAGAAGAGCTTTGCTAAAGCAACTCGTTGCCTGTTAATTCCAGCTTGTTCTCGGCTGCTTTTACTGTGAAACTCCAGACACTGAAAAGGGAAATCGTTCCTGTTTAAATCTAAGCTTCCAGTTTATTTGACTCATGACTTCTTCTCTTCTTATTCTACTGTCGCTCAGAGGATCTTTGTCTCTTTCAGTTGAACCAATGAGCAGCGTTTCGTTCATCTACTAAACTAAATAACATCTATTAGTGAAGAGACTTTCTACAAAATAAAAGCATCAGAGACCGTCACAATAAAGCTCTGGAGCAGCAGGTTACTCACTTTTCCAACAGTGGTGTATGTGTGTGTGTTTACGTGTGGTCCAGTATTTGAATGCTCATGCGTGACAATAACTCATCAAAGTCGCTCTGATGGAGGGAAAGTTTGGAGTTCAAGAAAAAGCAGAAGGAGACGACGATGTCGAGGCTTGACTGAGGGGGATTTCCAGCACATCCAGTGTTCCTCCACCGTCTCTTCATCTCAACGCACATCTGCTTACAGAAAGATAGTCAAACTAGACTTTCTGTGATGGACCATTTCCCATGAGCCCGCTGGGATCTACAACAAACAGCGGCCTTCACTTGTGTTTTCATGGACGAGTTTGTTAAGCATCGAAACAAACTTTAACTCTTCAGTGACGTTTAGTTTTAATAAGATAATAAGACGTCTTCTCTCCCACAAATCAACAGATGAGTTTCCATTTAGTTGTCTAGCTAAAGAAATGTGAGTAATCCATCAACTGGTTTGGAGCGACGAAACTAGAGTCCGTAGTTTGTTCAGATGGCGGCGCTGTTGGCCACACACGTCTGTAATCTGCCAGTAAACACAGTAGAAGAAGAAGTCGAGGTCGTGAACCAGAAACAAAAGAAGTCTGCTTGTAGGTCGACTATAAGTTTGATAAAAACAAATCAGGAAAAATACAAAATGTAAAAGCAGCTCAAAGAAAAGTAAAAGTACATTTTAATAAATTATTGTTTCTCTGATTTGTTGGAATAACTTGTTACATTTGTCGCTTGTTGTTTTTTTAGAAATAAAATTTGAGTCTGAAAGACGACAAAAGCAGAATCAGCCGATCAGTCACGAGAATGAAATGTTCTAATGTCACAACGTATTTGTTGACGTAGTTTTTCCAAATAAAATTCAGCTCATCTTTTTCGACAAAGACAGAAAAACACCTCAAGCGAATGTAAAAACATATTTGCGCAATTTTACAGATGTTATCTGTCGGGAGGCGGCCGGTCGGTGGAGGAAGTACTCCGAAATACTACAGTGCAGAAATACTCTGTTACAAGTACAAGTCCTGCATTCAAAATATTACTGAAGTAAAAGTAAAAAAGTATTAGCATCAAAATGTAAAACACATTTTCAAATATACTTCTGTTTTATTATTCTCTTTTGAGTTAGGATTAGGAAAAGAATGTGTTAACTTGACGGACTAACGACTCAAAACGTGAGTCTTTGCGTCTTTGTTTGAGCGTTGGACGGTTCTGGTTCTGGGCTCCACGTCGTCCATTCATTTACTGATAATAGACGACTCGTCGGGCATCATCTCTTCAGTTATGCTTTGTCGATTCAGGGACTAAACCAAGAAACAAATAACCTTTCCACACGAAGAAATCATCTGCTGCCAGCAGGAGAATAAATAATCATCAATTATAAACGTCCAGAGGGTTCGATCCATCACGGATCATAATCATTCCTCCTCCTCGTTCTCCAAGTTGTCCCAACTTTCAGAACGATGCACCAATGACACTTATTTTACAAAAGACTTCACACCTCCTCATCTAGTGTTGAGATTTAAGTTGTAACTTAATGCCGACGTTGGAACGTTTATAATATTCGTAGAAATCAAACCGCCAGTAGAACGAACGATGTGAAAGAGGAATGGAACACTAATAAAAGAGTCGATGATTCACGTCTCGTCGATTGTGTGACGCCCGCTCCGCCTCGCTAACTGTCAGGTAAACTCCTTCTATTCATGAAAAACAGGCGGATGATTGATGAGCTAATGTTCCTCCCTAATGTGCTGTGTAGACTTCACGTGAGGAAGAGAGCTCTGCACGCCAGCTCACACGAGGACGCCACAGGCTTGTACTGCAGGACGAACGCTCGTTTGCATGAAAACTTTGCCACTTTGACCCAAAAGAAACGCTCGTGCCAGAGGCCTGTTGGCTCCAAATGTCCCACCTTGATCCGTGGCTGCAGTTAAAAAAAAAATAAATAAACCCAGAGCCTCTGGATCTGATGGGGTCTGATTTACGGCCGAGCGTGACGGGCTAATGACGGGTTTCAGGCTCTTGAGCAGCGTTTTACAGACTGGAAGAGCTGGTTTCTCAGACGCTGCTCCCAGATCAGCTTCAAACCTCCACGGGTGATGAAGACAAGTGGGAGGAAGAACTGATCCTGAATCAGCAACCCCGGAGGCGACCCCCCCCACCACCACCACCTGGACGGGCGGCCGTGATTGGCTGAGAGGAGTTTGGGAGCTCCGGCAGTAAAAACGTTGGTTTTCTATGAATCATGAATCACTGAAAGAACTCTAATTAAGAGTAACGACGGCTGTGAGTCTGCAGAGCGATGATTAAGATAATTACACTTAATCACAAAGAAAATAACATTTTAGCGTGACGTTGTTGCAGTAGTGCAGACTCTCACTGTTATTTACACGAGTGCTTCATTTCCGCATCGGTTAGTCGACGGGTAAATCATCTTTTCATGTTTTCACACAGACTTCTGTTACAGACTCGGATCCTTTAAACCACGAGGTTGGTGGTTCGATCCTCCAGCGAGACGCTGAACCCCAACTTGCTTCTGCAGAGGACATACTGCATGTTAGTGGTGTATGAGACGACTCAAGTTTAATACAAATAAGCAATAATAATAAATGTCAAATCAAATCCGTAAGTCAACATTGTACTTTCTCTGAGTCAAAATGTTAACGTGAGAAAGACAACGCGTTCAAACTCTTTAATGCATCATAAACGCACTAATAATGTGTTACGATCCAACTATAAAGCTGTATAATTATAGCTATCAGCAATAATTAACATTCATAATGCTTTATAACAATAACCATAAGGCATAACGCATTTAATTATGACTGAGGTCAAGTCTCTTAATGCTTCCTGATTGACTTCATAAATACTTTTCTATTAATCATTAGTTTTAAAGGATCATAGTTTGCTATAACTCCCATAGATTTGATTACAAGTTTGAATAAAGGTTAAACATGCAGCGAGGGGTAAAGTAGAAATAGTGAGGGATTATCTATCATTTTAATTCATTTTAATGTTCATCATCAAAAAGTAAAATTGGAGTATTTAATTTAAAACCCTTTTAACGTTGTTCTTGTATAGATTTCATATTTTTATCACTTAAAGCAAACAATGACGACTTCTAGTGATTTATAGTCACTTTATTATACATTATAACAATATTCTTAGAGTGTTTATTATAATAACGTATTACAACTATTATGAATTATAATACACTTTATAAAGTAACAGTTCGCTGTGTGAAGCTGCTACAACATGGACACGTTTCAGCTGAACTGATCAAACAGAAAGAGGAGATTCAACAATGTTCACCGGAACGTGAAGCAGAAACTGACAGAAGTGTGTCAACATCTCCCGAGCTGTTAGCAACCAAAAGAAAGTGGAGCAACGGCCTCGTGGCGAGGAAGTTGCTCCACTCATTGCCTGACAAACAAAGGCCGGACGAATACAAACAGTTATTAAAGTCAATCTAGTGAACATACAAATAATGTAAATAAAGAGCCGGATAATGAAACCGATACGCTAGCCTGTGATGTAACAGACACACGCTACAGCTGCCAGTGTACGTTAATGTTTATACATTGATATCAATGTATCGATTCAATGATCAACGATCCAACACCAGTGATTGCAAAGAGAAAACATTGATACATTTAACTGACGTCGCTAAATAACCAATTACATGTTAATAAAATGAGATAAATATAAATATGATTATATAAATACATGTGCAGAATACCACTCAGGTAGTCCAAGATCATCTCATGTGGAGTAGAAGTATAAATGAGCATAAAATATAAATACTCCAGTAAAGTAAAAGTATCTATTACTGAAGTAAGTGAACATTTGAATAAACTTTATTGGTGAATAACCAGTTTTGTTTCTGTTGGATTCGTATCCGACTCCTCTGAGGAGCTGAGAAAAGTGTAAATATTCATATACGTTGATGACTGTGATTTAATGATCCACACATAACGAGATCACACCAATAATTATTTTTTTGTGATCTCGGGAGACGCATCATTTTCTGGTGATTATGACATAACAAGTTTATGATTTCCGATCATTAGCTTCGTTAGTTTTTTTCCTTAACGATCAGGAGGAGACGGATTTCGGGGAGTTATCTCCACCTTCGTAAAATAATTCATGAGAGAAAAAAATAGAAGTGTTATGTTGAGATCAAGAAATAATTGTTCTGTGATCACGAGAAAGAAACAAACAACACAAAATAATTACACCTGTGACATTTTTCTAGCTTCTGGAGAAAACACACACACACACTTACACCTACACACACACACCTACGCTCACACACACACCTACGCTCACACACACACCTACACTCACACACACAGGACAATGTGACCCAACCTGTCGTGCAGGTGAGCAGCAGCAGCAGCAGTCAGGAAAAAACACAAAAACACCAATTATACGAATGTTTGGAATACAAACAGCCGCCCATCACGGCCCTCAAACAGGACGCCAGCTTCCAGACGGTAACGGCGACCATCAAATGTCCCGACTCATCTGTCACCGACCAGCAGCTGCTCGCATAACAGCTGAGTCGCTCACTTTCAGAGGATTTTCTTCCAGGAAAACAAACTAGAAAAATATAAGCAGACGTCGAGTCTGAGCCCGTCGGCTGAATAATCTCCAGTTGTCTATTGACATGCACTCATAATGAGATCTAATAATGATAATTGCACTCGACAACACTTTATACACTTTAAAAGTGTTGATAGCGAGTTAATGAGAAGAGCAGTGATGCTGCAGGACCCAAAGTGATTAAAATGATGAATGGAAATAAATTAAATGAGCTACAATCAGTGGATTCACTCGCTGAGCTGAAGTCCAGTCACAATATTATTAAATGTTGAGATTATTCAACGTGAATTAGCATATTTAGCACAATATAAAATAACTAAGTAATTATCAAGCGAGAGTAAAAGATCAGAAGATATTAAGTTTCCCGGTGTGAATAAACCCATAATTAGAGAGCTAGGCTAGCTGTTTCCAGTCTTTATGCTAAGCTAAGCTAACTGACATTCATCTGAACATCTCACTTTCTGTAGCTAGATGTGGATATAAACGAATCCTTCTAAGCTAACAAAAATACAGCGAATTTTTATTTTTAGTTGCTTAAACATGAAAGAAAACAAAGTTATTAATTAATATCATATAATATTGTATTTCATTTCTGCCAATAGATCCCCCAAAATGCTAGACACTGGCCCTTTAAGACTGAAGAACGAAAGCATCGGACGTCTCAGAACGTTCCCGAAAACAACACCCGTTCAACTGACAGCGCCCTCTAGTGGCCGCAGTCATACGACAGACCATCATCCCCAAACCTTAACCACGAGCTTATTATTGTAGCCATGACAACAAAGGTTCATAACAAAGCTATAATGTTAACCCGAACCACGATCAAGTTAAGACGAACGTCGCAGCATCCCCTGCTTTATGGTCTGTGTGACTCTAAATGGACCATCATGTACTAAATGAACATCATGCTGTGTTGAAGAAGACTTGAAACTAGAGATTGAGACCATAAACTCATGTTTACAATGTTTACTGAGGTAATAAATCAAGAGAGAAGTAGAGTCATTTTCTCATAGACTTCTATACAACCAGAGGAGTCGCCCCCTGGTGGACATTAGAGAGAATGCAGCTTTGACACATGAAGCATCGGTTTCACTTTACAGAACCGGAGGTTGCCGCCTTGTTTTTTTTTTAATAACCTTTTCCCCCGTCTTTTGTTCAGCCTCCGTCAAAGGCCGTTTGTGTTGGTGTGCTTTCATTTTTTGGGGAGCTCTGCTCTCCTTAACCTTATTTGTTAGAAAACTTTTAACTACTAAATACAATTTGCATTGTTTTTCAAAGTCTTCCTTTAAGCTGTTGGTTGTTTTAAAGTGTGTTTTCTTTCTATGGTTTAAAGATCCGAAGTTGTTTTTTTTCCCACTACGAGCTGGATTTTTGATCATTTTAACACTTGTAGTACCTTCATTCAGCAGGATGGTAATTACATTAGATTTAGATTAATTGTCCCAAAGAGAGATTTGTAAGAACAGCGAACGTTGAGTCTTTAAACGAGGATCCTTCATCTTAAGAAGCAACAAGTTCAGGTTTTAAATAAAGTTTTGAAGAGAAGATCACTGGATTCAGTCTTGTTCCCTGATCGGCGTCGGTGTGTTTGGGGCGGTGACAGCCGGTCCGACCCGAGGCGATGACTGACTGACAGCCGACGGGCCGCTGCTTTGTCCTCTTTGTTTACAGCATCGACAGTTTTGCGTGTTTGATGGAGGATTAGAGCTCATTAAGAGAGCGAGGCTGGTCGCCAGGAGCTGCTCAGAGAACCACTCATACATTATACTGCTCTCTCTCTCTCTGTTTCATTCAACATACACAAGCTTTATTACCCATATTCTCATGTTATACTAATGTTGAAGTGTACAGTTTAATATCCATGAGCTTAAAATAGGAATTCACGTTTTTATGTAAAGACATCTCATCTAATAACTTCTGTCTGTGTTCAAAGAAACACATGCAAACAAACTAAAGTTTGCAGGTTATTAAACAGCTCGTAGATATTCCATGAAAGCAATCCACGTAATCAGAAAGTATGAACACCGCAACAAGTTACACAAGGCGGGTGAGAGGGCAGTCAGATGAATAAAAACAAACACTTATTAAACCAGGAGACCTCTGTTTGTTCACCATGTGAAACGAGAAGTTAACGTTGATTTAATGGACATGTAACATCGTACTAAAGTAAGGTCACTAGTTATTTTAACCCAAACATAAATCTTTTCCTGAACCTAAAGTATTTTATGATCTTTTACGAAACCTAAATGGACCATCATTTACTAAATGAACATCATGCTGTATTGAAGAAGACTTGAAACTAGAGATTGAGACCATAAACTCATGTTTACAATGTTTACTGAGGTAATAAATCAAGAGAGAAGTAGAGTCATTTTCTCATAGACTTCTATACAACCAGAGGAGTCGCCCCCTGGTGGTCATTAGAGAGAATGCAGCTTTAAGCCAGTCCAAGTTTGTGCTATAATTGAAGAATTCCCCGTAAGACGTTTCTGAATGATCAGGTCCCTGAGAATGGACCGGATGGACGGACAACCTGAAAGACTTTCAGGTGAGACTGTAGTTTGGTCGTATTGGGCTAATCACATGTAGCATTAATACCTTAAAGGTATTCATTATCTATTTTAGTGCAGACATCATCAGAAAAGGAGACTTGAAGATGTCTGTATATTTACAACACTTTGTCTCAGACTGGATTCACTCCATAAAACCCGTCATGTCAGAAACATCGGAGCTCAACAATGAAGCCTGAAGAGCAAAGTAAAAGAGAGTGAAAGCTGATTGGAGCTCCTCGGGGCGATGAGGAAACAACATGATTGGACAGCTTCCTAACTGGCATCGAGCTTCCTGGTGAAACCCTGCAGGCGAATCTGAGGGTGACGTCGTAGTAAAAAAATCGGACGGTCCTCTGTCATTAATTCACCTCTGATACAAGTCAGCACAGGTGATCCCACACAGGTACGCTGCAGCTGCAGGCGGAGGCTGAGCTGCTCGGGGTCTCCTGCTGAGACAGACTCATCCTGCGGTTCTTTATTAGAGGGAAGAGGAACGCGGCGGTTGCGGATTCCCAGAAATGGAAAGTATTTGAGTTTTACATAAACAAACGGTCGCCGTCTTCACCTGATGCACTCACCTGTGTGTCAGTCAACACAGGGAGGAGCCACAAGACGGATTACACTTTAAGCTTCGATATATATTACAATGAATTATCTTCTTTTTTAACAAAGTGTAATTATCCATTCACAAAAATAGAATGGTATAATTGTACTTCCCTGGAGTATTTTCTCCTCAAGCTACTTTCTACTTCTGCTTTAGTACATTTATCTGACAGTTTTAGTTACTTTATAAATTAAGATTCTTTTTTGATTAATCAATTAATCAATTAGTGGATTGACAGAAAATGAATGTGAAACTATTTTAAGTAATTTTTTCATGTACAAATATTTGATGGCTCCAGATTTAATATGAAGATTTGCTGCTTTTCCTACTAATAATTGTAATAATTGACATATTTTACTTTTTACGGTTTTGTATTAGTACTTTCACTGTGACAGATTATTTTCACTGTGTGGTATTAGTACTTTTACTGTAACACAGTATTTTTGGAGTATAGTATCTGCAGCAGAGGATCTGAATACTTTTCCACATCTCGTCAGTTTACTTCACGAAAGAAAGAGGAACTCTTCCAAACAATCACGTCAGACTGAGACTATAAATGATAATTTCTTCTCACAAACGAACGCTTTAATGCAACACTGGTGAAGCAGCTGGCTGTTCGTACCCAGCAAACAGCAGCACTTGAACGCATCATCAGATCAAACTTCCTGCTGCAGTCTGAGGCTGGAGGTGTTAGTCAAAAGGTGGAGGCTTCTGGTATGTGTCATGTGAGACGGGGCCTGTAGCTCTGACACTTGTTTCACAACACACACATAATTGCAGCTTTATGCAGATGTGGAGGGCGTTTTAACGTTTCTTCTTCCCTCGCAGCTGGAGTTCTTTTCTAAACAAACGTCTCATTACGAAGAGCAGACGGGTGAAAATTAGGCCTTTAAACTCCGTCATCTCTCTCTACTTCTCACTTATTACCTCAGTAAACATTGTAAACATGAGTTTATGGTCTCAATCTCTAGTTTCAAGTCTTCTTCAATACAGCATGATGTTCATTTAGTAAATGATGGTTCATTTAGAGTCAAACAGACCATAAAGCAGGGGATGCTTTAGGGGCGGGGCTACACAGTGATTGACAGGTCTCTACCGGAGACGTATACGTCGTCTCTACGTCACTCCTCCTCAGTCCAGATATGGTCACTTCCTGTTCACTGGTTGCAAAAAAAACAACATGGCGGCCGCAAAATCACCCAATTTCCTGTAACAGGTTTAGCATCACAGCAGGAAAGAATGAGCAAGCTAGCGTAGTAGCTAGTCGTCCGCTAGTTAGCTTGTTAATGCTACCATTCTTTGATGCTACACCGGTTGCAGAAAATAAACTTAACAGCGGGCCATCCTTCCATCTCTCTAATAATTTAGCCTTCTGTGGTGAAACAATCGTGGCGGCTAAGGATGTTAGCAGAAGGCTAAGCTAAACTATTTATTTCTCTCCATCTCTGAAACGCTTTGACGATATTGTAGCTCGCAAGAGCCTCAAATCACAGCTAATCATCTCAAATCGGTTGTAAAAGAGACGAGAAGCACAAAATATAAATGCAGTCACTTCTTTCACGGCCAGCAGTAATGTCTCTCCATTACAGAAGTTACACAAACTGGAATAAAAGCTTTAAAAAGGAACAAAGCGACGAAAACTGTCACTGTTTACATTGCAACTGCCAATTAACCCCCCCCCCCCCACACACACACAGACACACATTCTTCTGCTAAAACGATGATTTTTATTCAAATTAGCTCCTTTCTGCTCGTTAGCGCACCTGTGCTCTCCTACACCTAATTAAAAGTAAAATCCTGCAAATTTCTGCATCCGCCGACGGTGGCTCTGTTACCAAATATTGAGCAAGGTAGCACTGTGCTAATTAATGTTAGGGGGGGGGGGGGGGGGTGAAGTCGGCTCATTTACATAAACCTGTGCAGGAGAAGAGAGAAAAACAACAGGACCTCACGTCGCCACGCTGCAGCAGGCGGGCGCTCGCTGTTGTGTTGCTTCAGACCCTCGAGCCGTTTTAACACTCTTCTTCTTCGTTGGTAGGTTCAGTGTGGGGGGGGGGGCGATTTTATATTCTATTTTGACCCCAGAAACAGTGTGTTAGTGTTAACATTGGTGAAGAAAAAGAAAAAAAGGAATCCTGCAGGTTTCAAGGTGCATATTAATTTTTTTTCACCCAAAATGAACATGTAAATAATGTTGGATTCCATTGATGTCAGCTGGGTGCTAATCACACGAGAAAAAGGAAAATTGAATACTGCAACAATTAGCAGGTTTGATGGAGACACGCAACCTTAGTGCAGTGCTTATATTTAACTCTAATAAATGACTAAAACAGTGTCTGAGGAATTGCAATTATAGGCAGCCATGTGAGGTGTCGGGGAAGGCAAAATCACAGGCGGAAACTAAAAACAGTGACGGAGGTGAAGAGAAGAAGAGAAGAAGGAAACACAACGCACTGCAGGAGCGCCACAAAGCAAATCCAGGTCTGAACTCAGGACCTGAAGACCAGCTGAACCTCCTCAAAGGAGACGGAATAAACCTTTCAGTGGAACAAGAAGAGTCAAGACTTCTCAACATGATCCACTCCGCCTGTCTTCAACGCTCACAGATTCGATGAAACGTGTACAACCGGCGGATAGTTTGATGTTCTAAAAGAAGTTCTCAGCTGCCTGTGGATTGAAAAGGACTCACGATGCATCCGAGGAGGAAGAAGTACCACAGTGTAGAAATACTCTGTTACATGTAAAAGTGCCAACATCAAAATAAACTTAATGTACCAAAAGTAAAAATACTCATTATGCAGAATAATGAATATCATTGTATTATAATTGTTGATAGATTAATGTGTTCATCACTTTAACGTTGCAGCTGGTAAATGTGGAGCTCATTTTAATGACTTTATATATCCTGCTGGTAGTTTAATCTAAAATAATACATCATCATTTACTAGTTGAATATATTTTGTTTTAACAATCTGAATCTGTAAAGTTAATAAATAAATGTAGTGCAGTAAAAAGTATTTCCCCCTGAGATGTTGTGGAAGAGAAGTATAAAGTATTAGAAAATAGAAAATACCCAAGTTAAGTACAACTACCTCAAAATTGTGAGTACTGGTGTAAATGTGAAATATGTTACGGCTGCACAGCTTTTCCATCAAATGGAAATATTTTACATCTTTTTTTATGTCAACTGCAACTCTTTAGACTCATTTCCTCAAAATTCTACTGAATACGACTAAATATACATGTGACTATGAAAACGACTGACTAACAACTAATGTTTACTTTTGGTTTCACACGGGACACGATCATTGGTCTCCTGGCTGAAACTCACCGTGTGGACTTCCTCAGTCTTTAGACGTCAGCTGATCTGAGCGTCTAAGAATGACGTGAATGTGTTTCCATTAGAGTTCGTTGAAAGACCGGTGCGTCTGATACGGAAGCTAAAGGGCGACTCCGTCGCTATCAGACGCCTACGGGGCACTAACCAAGGGAGTAAGAAGGTATTGTCGTAACACTCAAGACATTAAGATATGACGCTTTAAAACCTAATTTCATGACTCGTTGAAGCTCAATATCAACGACAGAAGATGTAACTGACACGTCTTTATGCTCCCGTCTTCATGAGGCTGTTACCGTCGTTACGGTCGTATTAATCGTGACGTTATACTCTAGTGCTTGTCAAACGTCAGTGGAATCAAAATGAATACTGTTAAAGTTATGCCAATTACACAGCGAACTGCAAAAATGTATCAAACATATTAATATTTATTTATGGTCATAAAAGAAAATGAAAGAAAATGTTTAATGTAACGTCTAAAACGACACAAAGAAACTGGTTTAGAGCCACTTGCCTTTTGCTAAATTGGGGGGAATTTAATAGTTTTCATATTTAAATACAAAATGAGCTTTACTTATGTTTCTAACAAACGTTATGTAATTGAATGGTTCTTTAAAAACGTCCATGCAGCCTTAGATGTGATTGTTGTCTAACTGACTCCACCTCCAGGTTTCCCAGCCGCAGTAAAGACATTAGTTAGTGAGCTCCGCTAATTTGTTTAAAAAGGTACAAGCAGGTTAAGAGGAGGCCTCGTTATCCGGCTCTGTCTTTTCAAACAGTGACAGCGAGCCCCCCTCTTTCCCTCTGCTTGTTTAGCTGCAGCCATGCATGCTGAGGACCGGGGGAGGAGGACGGCGCATCCTGCAAATTAGCAGGCTGATTTCCCTCTCAGGGTTTGGACAGAGAGAACCCCGCGGCTCATCGCCAACAACCCTAAAACACTAAAAAGGCCGGCCCGGCGTCACAGTGGCTGAGCGGACATGGCCGCCTCCGATTCAAAGCACTCCAGCCGATGTTTTTACAGGCGCGGATTACCCAAATGTCCACTACACGGTCGGTTTGTCCGTGGCCAGGTGAGGAGGCGATGGACGAACTAAAGTTTATGACCTGAAGTCTGAATTATGAGGGAAGAAGACAAGAACGTTCGTTCAGATGTTTGCAGAAGACGGATTCATAAAAACATGGATTCACTGCAGTAAAAATACATGTTTACAGGGCTGGAATGTAACTAAATACATTTACTGGAGTAGTACTTGTGTACTTAAAGGTCCAACCAAGTTTTCAATGAAAGGCTGAGGTTCTACGCAGAATCATTTGCTTCTGAAGAACCTTTTTTTGAAGAAAGGGGTCTTCCAATGGTGACTCTTTTTTATCCAAATAACCTGTTTTGGTGGAAAGACTTCTTAAAGGATTGTTGAAAGCGTTGGTGTTAAAAGTGAACGCACACAACACAGATCAAACACCCTGAAATCTGTGATTGTGGGTTACACTGCACCACATCAGATCCCGTTCTTTAGGGTTCTAGATGAAACCCTTGGAATAGAAAAGGGTTCTCAGTAGAAGTTTGCTAAAGATGAAACCATTGAAATGTGAGTAGGTTCCAGATGAAACCGTGGGATATAAAAGGGTTCAAGATTAAAATGACCTGGGTGGGTTCTTGTTAGGACCCTTAGAGGGTGTGAAGGTTCTGGATAGAACCTCCAGAGAGGGTTCAGGGTGGGACATGAATAAATCCAGTAGTTTGAAGGAGATGTTTTCACATGAATATAAAATAGATATTAGAGATGAATTATGAGCTGTTTAACTTCCTAACACAAGCTCTAAGCACATTATTATACTTCATTAAAAAGAGTAATGACAGAATTTATTTTAATCAATAAAATACAATATATATATATATATATATATATATATATATATATATATATATATTGTATATCATTATTTCATTCTGTGACCCACTATAAATTACAAAAGTAAAAGTACAACATTTTGTATTTTTGATGGTTTACTGACTTCAGAGCAGTTGAAATTATTGTTGTAGTAAATATGTTGTAGTAAATATGTTGTAGTAAACATGTTGTAGTAAACATGTGGTAAATACAAATATGTTGTAGTAAACATGTAGTAAATACGTTGTCTTAAATACGTTGTCGTAAACATGTATTAAATACGTGGTATTAAACATGTTGTAGTAAACATGTTGTAGTAAACACGTTGTCGTAAATATGTTGTAGTAAACATGTAGTAAATATGTTGTAGTAAATATGTTGTAGTAAACATGTTATAGTAAACATGTGATAAATACAAATACGTTGTAGTAAACATGTTATAGTAAACATGTGATAAATACAAATATGTTGTAGTAAACATGTTATAGTAAACATGTGGTAAATACAAATATGTTGTAGTAAACATGTAGTAAATATGTTGTAGTAAACATGTTGTAGTAAACACGTTGTCGTAAATATGTTGTAGTAAACATGTAGTTAATATGTTGTAGTAAATATGTTGTAGTAAACATGTTATAGTAAACATGTGATAAATACAAATTTGTTGTAGTAAACATGTTATAGTAAACATGTGATAAATACAAATATGTTGTAGTAAACATGTTATAGTAAACATGTGGTAAATACAAATATGTTGTAGTAAACATGTAGTAAATATGTTGTAGTAAACATGTTGTAGTAAACACGTTGTCGTAAATATGTTGTAGTAAACATGTAGTTAATATGTTGTAGTAAATATGTTGTAGTAAATATGTTGTAGTAAACATGTAGTAAATATGTTGTAGTAAACATGTTGTAGTAAACATGTAGTTAATATGTTGTAGTAAATATGTTGTAGTAAATATCAGTGCTGACACGGTGAAACAATTCAAATGTGTTTCACAGCAACACGTTTTTTCTAATTAGAAGTGACATTTGCATCTTTTCCGGAGTTGATCCTTTGGCTAAGCCCCGCCCCTCACTGTTGCCATGGAGCCCACGCTGTCACTAACTGCACTTTACTGAAGAAATATTATAACCTCCGTTAAGAGGCAGTGTAACATGCTGGCTGACAGAGCCTCCCGTCCCTCCCTCTCCCCATGTAAATATGTGGAGCTGATTGGAACAAGCAGGGTAATAATGGCATACGTGTTTTACATGAAGTGCAATGAGCCAGTAAACTGCTTTGGGTTTGTCTTTCTGTTTCTGTGTGCGTGCAGAGACGAACATGTCTGATAATGACTCTGTGTTTACTTTTGTTCTCTGCCAGAACAAATGCTCTCACACACATTATCAGATACTTAATGTGCCGATGATACTGAAGCTGAAACAAGCTCTTCTTCTTCTGCTCCTTTTTTTGTCGGCGGCATAATGAGGAAATCAAGCTGCTCTCCTGCTGCTCTGCTTAAAGAATAATTCAAGTATTATTTGCTGGGATCAGCGTTGACCTGTTGTACTTACTGGACACAGTTCTTCTGTACAATGAGGATTATTATTATTTTCTGCTCACTTTCAGTTTGACCTCCCTTTAAAGAGGCTTAGAAAGAAATCTGGATAAACTGTTGGTTTGTTTCCAACCCATCTGCTGTGTTTCTTCTTTTTAGTCAGTACAAATATTATTATTATTATCATTATTATTGATAAAAATGATGGACTGAGCTATGTTCCAATAATTCAGAGATATCCTTTAAAAACAGTGAGAAAGAAATATCTGATCAACTATTTAATCATACAGCAATTTAATCTTTTTGATCCATGTTTCATAGTTAATAGTGTCTTATTATATATTTACATTCATTAAGCTGATGAAAACAATTAACTGATTTTCATTTTATTCATGCAACGGTTTCCGAAATGAGCTTAAAACGTGTGACAATTTAAATTAAACAAAAGTAATACTTGTTCTGACCACTGATGATTATCACTTCTTAAAACTTATCTTTAAAGTTAGGTTACGTTAAGTTTTTTTTTATACTAACACTTCATTATATGGCCTAAAATAATTGGTTTTATTATTACATCTGGTATATTGTTTGGTATTTTATTCCTACTTACTATTAAATTATTTTTAATCATTATCATTATTATTAATATTATTATTAAAATATAAATATATATAAAACTACAAGCTAAAGAGGCTAATGCTATGTTCACACAAATATCCAGGGAAACTAAACGCCGTCGTGTCTCGAGTTTAAAACATCATTCGGTGAGGTATTCACTATATCTAGCAAGCTACACATCAGCTGGTTTACTACAGCTGTATGAACCCAAAATAAACTATTTTGCTGTGATTTAATTGCAATTATCGGACAAGAAAGAAAATAGAAATAACTACACAATGATGCAAATTTGTAAAAAGTCTAAATTCATGTTTTGTCAAGTCAGTCCACAAAAACACAAACTTTTAAAATGCTTGTTTTCTCAATGGAGCTCGGACCGATCGGTGCTAGGCTATGCTAACATTGTAGCAGCTCCACCGACACTCAAAATAACATCATATAGGTGTAAATACGGCAGCGTTGTTATTGTTTGTACCATATGGTTATTACACATACATTTATACTATATTTAAATCCTTTCACACTCGTCATTGAACCACTTATTTCATTGTTTATATAAAAAGTACTCCTAAAGATAAGTCTCCTTGTGTGGCGTCTGCTCAGCTCAGCTTTCTCCTCACACCGTTTAATAATAGTTCATATTTGGAGAGAGCCTCTGAAGGAAACACAAAAAAACTGACTGGGCTGTTAGTACAGAAACCTCTTGCCAGCACCGAGACAGTCGGTGTGAGTTTAAAGCGTTGGTTTAAAAGTTGTAATCGTAAGCATATGCATCGCAATCTGTTCTGTTATTTATTGATGCGCTAATCACCAAGCACACCAACATTTCTCTCCCTCCTCTCTCTCCGCCTGCAACGAAGGAGCTCATACGAATCTGGAAGGATTTCACAAGTAATACTTCATAGGCTAATCTCACTCCATGACTCTAATTAACGCATCATTAAAAGCATAATTCAGATAATTATAATTTCTCACTTTTTAAATGAGGAGACGGGGAGGAGAGGGGAAGGGTGTCTGAGGAGCCAATTTAGAGAGCGAAACAGATTTCTGAGGCGAGCGAGGTGGGCGAAGAGAGAGAGAGAAGCAGGAGAAGAAGCCTGCAGCTCTAAACAAAAAACCTGCAGCCGTTAAAAGTGTGTGAGAAGTGAGACTGGAGATCACATCACAACGAGAATCAGAGGATCTGGATCTCCGCCCGACGTTCACCTCAAAAACACAAAAAGGTTTCATTACGAGGAGGTCATGTCGCGTGTGTCTTACGAGGGAATTCGTGGCCAATTTGACCTTCTACCTTATTTATATTTATATGTTTTACAAGCTGATTCCAGCATTTTTTTAAATGAATATATTTAAACGATTCCAAAAGAGTTTGGATCCTGGTAATGTGAAGAAGACAGAATACACGGAAAAGATTGATGCACGTAATAGAGTTCTGCAGGGACGACGTATTTTTGTAGTCCAACAGGAAGTTGGCCAAAAGCCAATAGGATTCTTCCAGTGGATTTTGGATTATTAAATAAAATAATCTCTGTGTCAAACAAAACATTTATGATTGTGACAGGTTTAGTTCATCAAGATAATCTTCACTAATTAACTCCTTTTATGATGTTTGAAGTGTAAAGTAAAAAGCTAACGTTAGTCTATAAAGGAACTCCACCACGGTCACGTGACTTCACGTTAGTCTATAAAGGAACTCCACCACGGTCACGTGACTTCACGTTAGTCTATAAAGGAACTCCACCACGGTCACGTGACTTCACGTTAGTCTATAAAGGAACTCCACCACGGTCACGTGACTTCACGTTAGTCTATAAAGGAACTCCACCACGGTCACGTGACTTCACGTTAGTCTATAAAGGAACTCCACCACGGTCACGTGACTTCACGTTAGTCTATAAAGGAACTCCACCACGGTCACGTGACTTCACGTTAGTCTATAAAGGAACTCCACCACGGTCACGTGACTTCACGTTAGTCTATAAAGGAACTCCACCACGGTCACGTGACTTCACGTTAGTCTATAAAGGAACTCCACCACGGTCACGTGACTTCACGTTAGTCTATAAAGGAACTCCACCACGGTCACGTGACTTCACGTTAGTCTATAAAGGAACTCCACCACGGTCACGTGACTTCACGTTAGTCTATAAAGGAACTCCACCACGGTCACGTGACTTCACGTTAGTCTATAAAGGAACTCCACCACGGTCACGTGACTTCACGTTAGTCTATAAAGGAACTCCACCACGGTCACGTGACTTCACGTTAGTCTATAAAGGAACTCCACCACGGTCACGTGACTTCACGTTAGTCTATAAAGGAACTCCACCACGGTCACGTGACTTCACGTTAGTCTATAAAGGAACTCCACCACGGTCACGTGACTTCACGTTAGTCTATAAAGGAACTCCACCACGGTCACGTGACTTCACGTTAGTCTATAAAGGAACTCCACCACGGTCACGTGACTTCACGTGAGTCTATAAAGGAACTCCACCACGGTCACGTGACTTCACGTTAGTCTATAAAGGAACTCCACCACGGTCACGTGACTTCACGTTAGTCTATAAAGGAACTCCACCACGGTCACGTGACTTCACGTTAGTCTATGAAGGAACTCCACCACGGTCACATGACTTCACGTTAGTCTATAAAGGAACTCCACCACGGTCACGTGACTTCACGTTAGTCTATAAAGGAACTCCACCACGGTCACGTGACTTCACGTTAGTCTATAAAGGAACTCCACCACGGTCACGTGACTTCACGTTAGTCTATAAAGGAACTCCACCACGGTCACGTGACTTCACGTTAGTCTATAAAGGAACTCCACCACGGTCACGTGACTTCACGTTAGTCTATAAAGGAACTCCACCACGGTCACGTGACTTCACGTTAGTCTATGAAGGAACTCCACCACGGTCACGTGACTTCACGTCTCCACCACTATGCTAATGGAGGACTAGTGTTCTAGTGAGGACATCTAGTCGTCTCATTTACATTTTTTTTAAGATCTACCGGAGGGGCGTTCACTGACCTGTTTTATATATCAGACAACTAAAAACTGGTGTTAAACACAGACCGGATTTCAGACATGTAACCAGAAACACATTCAGAAAACACAATGATTTCCATCGGGGTTGCAGGAAGTGAAAAAATGCAGATTTATTTCTGCGTTTTTTGTTCACAAGCCAAAGCTACACCTGGGTAACTGTTAGCCGTACGCCGTTAGCAACACGTGCCACACTAGATTAGCACAACAAGCTGGTTGCCGTGCGAATCAGTGTCACTATGGCGAGCGTGAAGGAAACAGAGGAGAGTTGATAGAAGACGAGGTTGTGAATATAAAACATCCAACATGCTAACGTACATTCAACGATGTTATAATGAAATCAGCTTATTAAATGTCCCCAGTACTATGTTCATAATAAATGAAAACAAAGGCATCGCTATGCTCTTATTTCTTTCTGTACCAAACTCAAACCGAACTGTGACTCCTGCTGCACTGTTTAAAACTGATTCTGCAGAACTTCCTGTTTTCTGCATTCATTTCCATCTAACTACTATTACACAGAAACAACAGCGGCTTCAAATCCTGCAGGACACTTCAGAGCACTCCCCCAACCACAACCACAACTCACTGCATTTACATCCAGACATAACATGAACATTAAGAGAGTCAGCAGGTGTTTCTGTAAGTCCAGGATGCTTCCCTTGGTAGGACGGGTCCTTGTGTGTGTGTGTGTGTGTGTGTGTGTGTGTGTGTGTGTGTGTGTGTGTGCGTAGATTTCAGGTGTGTGATGTCATCAGAAAGGCAAATGTTCCTGGCGACTGTCCAAATCAATTATCCCACCTTCAAACACACCCGACTCTCTCATCAGAGGTGTGAACGAGGTAAGCATCTCTCTCTCTCTCTCTCTCTCTCTCTCTCTCTCTCTCTCTCTCTCTCTCTCTCTCTCTCTCTCTCTCTTATATTTCACACATTGTTGTGTTTTTAAAGCTGAACATTTGTATCAAACGCTCACCGTCTGCAGGTCTGAAGTCCGGCTGGATTTTACAGGATGGAGAGTCCAAGAGGAACCGGATCTCCTGGGTTCTGGTCCAGGAACCTGTTCCAGAAAACACATTTTTACAAAAAAAACAGAACTCATGATTTTAACACTGGAATTTAACTCAGTACTTAAGTATTTAAAGTGTCTGCTACTTTATACTTCTAATACTACATCTATTGTACTTTTTAGTGAACTACATTTCTCTGATAACTTTAGTTTCAACTTCAAATGAGATTATTTCGATACAATACAACAATTTATATATATATATACTGTATATCAATGTATACAACTCTGCAATATCAACATTTGGTATTTCATATTTCATATGTACAATTTTAGTTTTTTTATGGTTTACTTATTGATTATATCTAAATAATTTGATTACTTATTTATTCTACTTGTTTAGTTTTTTATCGATGATGTCATCATCATCTTTGCTGCTGTAATACTGAATTATCTTTTCTTAAAACTAAATATAATAAACTACCAGCAGACATAACGTCATTTAAATGAGCTCCACCACATTAAAGGGATGAACACATTAAAGCATCAATAATTATAATACAATAATAGGATCATATATTTCTGCATGATGTGTACTTGTAGTGTTGGTACTTTTGGAAGTATATTTTGATGCTAATACTTTTGTACTTTTACTAACTATTCAAATTATTTAATTTTATTAATTCTAATTTTTTCACAATAGAGTGAATACATTTGGCCATAAACGTGTGAAAGTGTTATAATACAGCTCATTAAGAAGAAACGATTGATTAGCTGCATTATCATGAAATCATTCAGTTTAAGAGGCAGATAAAAGCTCCAGAAGTCAGTTTCTCATTGGTTGTAAAAAAAAGTGCCAAATGTTAAAATGATCTTCCTGCAACAAGATAATAAATTAATAATACAGGTGATAAAATATTCAAAGACAAAAGACAGAAAACAAAAGCTTTTGCACCAAAATGAGACAACATGAACCTGAGTCGTCGTTACGAGCTCTGGTTGTTTGTTCTTCTCACCTGTCTGAGAGACGGAGGTGTGACGTCACCTTCCCTCCTCGGCCTTCTCCGGAACACACACGCACACACGCACACGCACAGACACACACACACACACACACACTCACGCAAACACTTTTTCACTCGCTGTTGATCTTTGTTATGTGATATTGTTTCTCTGAAGGAGAAATCATTTAGTTTTCTTCCATCACACGTCTTCTTTCAAACTAATGAAAAGAAAACATTTATTTTACTACTTTGTCTGTTTGTGTCTGTAGATTTTTCATTGAATTCAGCAAAAGTTACCATTACATAATGCCTCATTTGCACATTTAAACAACATTTAAGTAAACTTGTAACACAAAACATAACTGTCTTGATGTCAGTAATGAACTGGTGAAGTTTCATGGTGATATCTTTAGTTTAACGCTCCAGCTGAGACAGAAGTCCTAAATATTTCTATGGATCTGGAGAGAATATCGTGTCAGCTGCTGTTTTTCTCGAGCTTTGAAACGGATGAAAAGCTCCACAGCAGCGACTAGAAAGCTGGTGAAGTACTTTTAAACCCGTCGCACAGGAAATGGAAGGACTCGGAGTAAAGACAGCAGAATGTAACGGAGACATTTCAGCGTTTGGCTGCTGAAGGCCTGGAGCTGCAGATGGCCGGCTCGTGCCCAGTCCCGAATTTTTTTATATATTTCTTTTTTTTCCCCCAAACAAGATGTCTGGACCGGCTCCCGCTCGCCAACGGCCGGCTGCAAACACAATGACGAACGTCCTGTCACTTCTTCTTCTTCTTCTTCTTCTTCTTCACCCTCCACCTGCTGCAGAAGTCTGAGACGCACTGACGGAGACTCTTATTCACCTCCTATAAATAGACGGATGGAAGCTCATAAATAAACGTTAGTCGAGGTATTTTAGAACTGAAGTGATGAATCAGTGAATGAACGCCGGATGGTTTTTAGCTCGTCATTTCTGCAACATTTAGCAGAAAACAGGCACCAGGAGGGTAAAAACTTCAGCTTTAGTTTCCTCTCTATTTTCTCCTCCGAGTGTCTTTTTAAAAGCAACAATTATCCGTCTTAATTTCATGCCATTAATCGTGTCATCGGCGTAGGTGTCTTCACATTTCTGGAGCAGCTCACGTCCATTGTTCTCCAGCGTTTTTTTTGGAGGGATGCTTTGTGCTTCCCGCTCCTCTCGTGGTGGGAGTCTGAGGCCTGACCCAAACAGACGACGGCGGTGAGAGCCCAGCTTCCTCCCGAGATGATGTGGTCGGACGTGGGAAGCGGGCGGAACGGTGGGAGTTTGGCCCGGTTCGGCCCTGACGTCGCCGTGTGGGGGCGTCGGTCTGGATTTGGGCTTCCGGACAGAGTGGAATGGTGGAGGGCTTTTAAGGGGGTCACTGCGGGACGGAGGTCACTGCGGGACGGAGGCTGGTTTCTGGGGTGTGAAGCGTCTGTGTGAGGTTCACTGTGACTGAACTGGTTTTAAGGCTTTCAGTCACTCAGATCAATGAACTTCAGCTCTTCTGTTTTGGACTATGTTATTTTCAGCAAACAATCCTTTAAATAGTGAATATCATCACTAAACTAGGTGATATTATTTATAGATAGCCTAATTTCAAGAGTTTTTAAATAGTGAGTCGGAACTTAAAGTTTATCTGTCAAAATGTCAAAATCACTTCTTCTGAAGATACATTATAAATTCTGTTTGATTTCTTTTAATCTTTTTAAATCGATGTTTGGAGGATTTAAGTTAAGTGGCAGTTATTTGGCAAAAAGTGCCAAAAAAGGAGTTCTCCGTTAGTAAAAGAGCTGAAGGAACAAAAGTACTCTCTTTGAAACAAGGGTTCACATTCTGGAGCCAGAAAGATGATTTATGATGATACGTTTAATCTATGATATATAGAGATATGAACAAAATAACATGTTGTACTCTAAACGATGTTGGATCCATCTTGTGCACAAACATCATAATAAGTTCTTGCACAATAGAGCGTCTCATTGAGAGATGCATGAAATCAAGAACTGATAAATTCCTGCAGATTGTCCGTTAATTCAAAGTAAAACAAATCTTTATCTGATGACAGACCATAATAAAGTGAGTTAAAGTGATTGGCAAAGATAAAAGCTGTGTGGTAATTTAAATAAAATGATTAATTTAGGAAGATAGAATGATGTCGGTCCTAAAACTAAACCTTCTTCAACGCCTCAACTTCCGGTCATAACTCTTTATTGTGTCGGCTGACGTATTAGTTTGTCTGGATGTTGACGAAACGTCTCCAGTTTACAAAAAGCAGCAACAAGTTGAGTTAAACATAAACACACATGAAGTATAGCTTCTAGTTCTGGCACTGACGACGGGAGTTGGTCAGCGGCCCAGTTGGCCGTCGTCTTCGTAGCGTCTCCATTAGTTCTTCAGGAGGAATAATGAACATATGGAGAGACAAACCTCACCGGGGGAATACTTCACAAACACTACAAGATCCGCTCTTAAAATGTGGAGAGCCGGTTCAGAGAGGTGGAGGACTTCTGTTTATGTTGTACAATAAAAGGAGGATATTCTATAATTTAGGAGGGTGTGATTATTAATACTTAAACACACAGAGATACACATTCAGGAGTGCTTAATATACAGACGGTCGCGACTCCAAAGTTCCAGCTTTGAAACAACAACACAGATGCGCAATTCATTTTCTTTTTTCTCGGACTCAATCAAACCTGTGTGACGAAGAAGATGTTCACATTGTGTTCTGCAATTTAGAAAGAAGATAATAATGAATACAAATTGTTAATTGTATTAAGATAAACAGATACCGTGCTCCCCATTTATTTCAATGAACGCTCACTGGGCATGTGACCCAAAGTTTTTTTTAGGCTTCTCCATCTTTAGAAACTTAGTTTTGGTTTCCCAGACACTAAAACAATTCACAGACATGGTCCTAGACTGAACGGACTCTGAAAATACAAAGACTTAATGACTGTGTCAGTGTTTAGGCCAGTAGGAGTCACATGATCCTGCATCAGAGACCTGAAGTGAAACCAGAACGTCCAGGTTCTGGTCCAGAAGTAAAAAGAAAAACGACATAATAAAAACCCAGCAGAGTTTGTCGTGTGGCTTCTTCATATATTTAGATAAGGACGGATCTAGTATCATTGTCAATATATCTGTTTTTATCTGCATTTACGGAACCCCGTTTCCCAGAAGCCCTTGCTCTTTGCAGGCTTTCATGCAACACCAATGTAAACCCATCCATGGTAATATCAGACGCGCAGAGAAATCGATCGAGTGTGATGACGGATAAAACACAAATAAAAACCCACACAGGGTAAAATCACACAAACACAGGACTTTCAACCAGGAGACCCATGTTCATGTCCCAAAGTGTTACTTTGAATTTAATGATGTTTGTGACATGATTTCTGTATTTATTACGTTGTTTACTTGGTAAAGATACTTATTTTAAGCCCAACCGTGATGGTTTTTTTTAACCTTTAATCTAAATGGAAATGTGGTGACAGAAACCTACCTGCTTACGGCGGTTAGGTTTCTAAACAGGCGGCAACCTCCGGTTCTGAAGAGTGAAGTCAAAGCTTCACGTGTTAAAGCTGCATTCTCTCTAGTGTCCACCAGGGGGCGACTCCTCTGGTTGTATAGAAGTCTATGAGAAAATGACTCTACTTCTCTCTTGATTTATTACCTCAGTAAACATTGTAAACATGAGTTTATGGTCTCAATCTCTAGTTTCAAGTCTTCTTCAATACAGCATGATGTTCATTTAGTAAATGATGGTCCATTTAGAGTCACACAGACCATAAAGCAGGGGATGCTTTAGGGGCGGGGCTACACAGTGATTGACAGGTCTCTACCAGAGACGTATACGGCGTCTCTACGTCACTCCTCCTCAGTCCAGATATGGTCACTTCCTGTTCACTGGCAACATGGCGACGGCCGTAGCGATTTATGTTTTTTTATGGCTTTTGTTTGTTTGTTATTGAAGTGGATATTAAGACGTATAAATGCTCAGCATTTCTAAATAAAGAACAATGTGAGTTTTATTTTAAACACCGGCAGTGTTGAGCATTTACATTCAAATGTCGCCTGCTGCAGCTTCAGTGCGTCACGTCACCTTGAATAAATTAGAGAGCATTGAGAGCTGCTCTGCTCGGTCACATGACTAACACCTCTTCCTCGCAAGCCTCTCCTGCTCTATTGTCGTGTTTCTGGTTAACCAGTCGCCACAGAGCTTGTCGAGAACATCTCCGATAAACAAAGACTTCAGAACAGAACGGTTTACGGTTACCGACACCAGACATCTGTCGCTCATAAACCTGCATTCATCGTTTTCATTTTAGATTTACTGCCGCCAGAGCGAGCAAACCGCATACAGAGACGCGAAGAGATAAAGATCTTTATCTCTCAGATGATTCATGGTGAAAAGCTGCAGAGACTCGAGGCGATGCAGACGTGAAACTCAATTCTCTCTGCCTGTTAAAAAGTCGATCTTTTAAAATAGAAACAAATGATGCTTCATTTACAGTCTGAGACCCTTGTGGAGTAAACAGCGTTTGGTTTTTGGCAGGTGTTAACTTTTCCACCCTTGAGGGGAAACCTGCAGCCATGCAAACACATTTTTCACATATTATGTCGAATTCCTAATTATGGATCCTAATCATCTAGATTTTCTGAGTGTTACAAACTGATACCAGGAAAGTTTTGGGGGTTGCATGATGTTGCCTAATGTCCCTGCGTATTCACTAGTGTACGAGATGACGAGTGAACACTGAGGGGAACAATGAATGTCTGCAGCCGCTTGCGTGTCGGGATACGAAGCGTGAAGAAAGCCTTCAGGCGAGCAACCGCGTAACTGTAACATCCTACCTGTAAATCTGATCTGTCCGGTCTCTGCTGTGTCTTACACACATTACATCGTAAAAGAACCAAAACGATGGAGAACGATGTTTTGAAATGCTGGTGCAAGTTCAAGTTTCATTTCACAAAAAGAAAGCTGAATGATTATAATATATATATATATATATATATATATACAACCAAAAGAGAGAAATATTCTCTGAACAACAGCTGAATAAGAAGAAATCAGCAGCAAACAAGAAGCTTAGATTTGAACAGGAAGAGCTTCTTGTTTCACAACAGGATTCATCATTTCGAAGAACATCAAAGGTAGTTTATATGTATCCACACACACATATATACTCATATATATATATTATATATATGAGTATATATGTATACATACATATAGCCTATATATTGTGGATACAAAACAAGTGTTTGCACCAAGAAATGAACCTTTTCTAGTTGCTAATTAAAGTAACTAACTCATGTGACGCCACGACTACAGAAGTAAAACAGACGTTAAAGTGGAATTATCTGCTCATATTAATGATTACATTGTAACGAATGTCTGTTAAATGAATAAAGTCAAGACATCGTGATGTCGGTATCAGGGGGAGTCTCTCTCTGTTGGAGCAGGACTCGTTCTTGACTCCTTTGTTTTGGTGCTTGGACTCGGGCCTCCGACACGGCTTTCCAAAGCCAGACGAGAGGAGCGAGAGAGAGAGAGAGAGAGAGAGAGAGAGAGAGAGAGAGAGAGAGAGAGAGAGAGAGAGAGAAGCAAAATGAGCGTTTAGCCGCTGGTGTGAATTGCCTGTCGCACCAGACAGATTTTCTGATCCCATAATGGCTCGAGCTTCGCGTTTCCTGGTGCAAATTCTCGGCGGCGCTTGTGTCGGCTGCACATGCTCCGGCGGCCTAATGAGGCAGCATTAGCCAGGGGAGACGCAGTAATTAGAGCCAACGTCAGCGCCGAGGACAGATGGCACGCTAAGACAAGCCTCTCGACTTCACCTCCGCCGTGTGTGTGCGTGTGTGTGCGTGTGTGTGTGTGTGTGTGTGTCCTGACAGAAGAGAGAGGGGAAGGCAAAATGTGTCAGAAGAGAGAAAAAAAGAAAGACAGAGGAGAATTAAAAATGTGTGGGAAGAAGAGAGAACAAAACAGAGAGAAGAGGAAGAGGATGGAGATGCAAGTAGAGAGGAGGCCAAAATATACATAACATATATATACACACACACACACACACACACACACACACATATATATATACACACACACACACACACACATATATATATATACACACACACACACACACACATATATACGCACATACATGAAGCATTCAACATCATTAGATTAAAATCAGCCACAAAACATTATAAAAACACTTTGCTAAAAGCAAAACCGTGTATTTAAAAATATTACTCAAGTAAAAGTACATAAATATTGGCAACAAAATGTACTCAAAATATCAAAAGTAAAAGTTCTCATTATACAAAATTGCTGATCTTAGTATTGCCATTCATAGGTATTCATGCATTATAACCTGTGAGTACCAGTTAAATGTTGAAGTTGGTTGAGAATTAAACTACTTTATATACGTTTGGTAGGTTTCATCTGTAGCGATGCATCATAGTTCATAAACTCATCATGGTTTTTATGTAAAATGTAAAACATAAACGTTTGCTTCTTCAGGACTAAAATAATTACTCTTTGGTTGAAATGACCACAAATCAGTCGATGTTTGCAACTGGTGACGAGGATTTGCTTCATTTTAAAGAGTCCAAAGCAAAAAGGGTGGAGAAGCTCAGGTGTTGAATCTCCGCTCTGTTGTTTCAGTGAAACAGACTATTGTTGTTCTCTTTGTTAACACTAACAAACCAGCTGAGCGGTGGTGTGAGGCAGCACTTTGGATGTGAAGTCATGCATTAAGGTGAGGCTGCTAGTAGAGTGATAATAAAGATGAAAGCTAAAGAACATTTGAAGAGAAGGAACGTGCATGAAAAGAGGATGAAAGAAGACCAAAGAGAAAGAAAAACGAGCAGTAAAATACTTATGAGTGCAGAAAGAAAAGCAGCCTCATTTCTTATGAGAATGTAAAGTTAATTAAAATAGAGAAAGGAGAAGAAGAGACAAAGGATAGAGGGGACAACGTAGAAAAGAGGAAGATGAGGAATGAGCAAAAGAAAAAAAAGGAGAAGGAATGAAAAGAAGGATTCAGGATCGCTGGAGTTGAAAGTGAGGGTTTGAGGTTATAGATGAAGACAAAAAAAGGTGAAATGTTGGACGAGCAAATGTGGGAATTGATGAGAGAAAAGAAAATGAGACGTGAGAAAGGAGGAAGAGGACTGAAGGAAAAAGATGCTGCATAAGAGGTATCGGGAAAGAAAGATTTAAAAAGAGGAGCGTTGGAAGGAAAAGCAGTGAAAAGGAGAAAGAGGGGAGCAAAGAAAAAAGAGAGAAATAAAGGAAATGAAATGTGTTGATAATAAAGAGAAAAGAGGAAGCGTTGGAGAGAGACGGAGGGTGAGAGTGTGGAGGAAGAACGATAAAAATAGGATGAGAGGTGAGGAAGAAGAGGAGAGGAGAGAGCATGTTGAAAGAGGAGGAAGATTGTACAAAACAGAAAATAGATGGAGAGAAAAAAATGCAGAAATAAGGATCGACTAAAAGAGAAAGAATTAAGAGAATATGTCAACAAAGCAAAGAAGAGAGAGAAAGTGAATGAAAACAGAAGAATGATGGGAACCAAAGAGACAAACATGTCACTGCTCGTGTCTCCAACATGTCACAATCTTTGGATTTATCGCCGCTTAGCAACTCCACACCTGTCTGCCAGTGACACCGAACAAACAGTAGAAGAAGAAAAGACGTCAGCTTTGAGCTGTGGCAAGAAATCAACATTCATTTCATGAAAATATATAAACTACAAACATATAAATAAGAATCAAATCAAACTACTGGCATGGCAGAAATCTGTGTTTTGCATTTTTGTCTCTGTGTAGACGAAACAAACAAGATACAAGACAAAGCTAAGCTAACAGTTTCCCCCTGCTTCCAGTCTTTATGCTAAGCTAGGCTAACCATGCCCTGAAACACACAGACATGATGAATAACCATCTCAACATCTCACTATAGACAAAGAGTAGAAGACTATATTTCCTAAAATGTTGAATTACTCCTTTTAGGTAAAGTATGATCAGAAGAGACGAGATGAAACATTTTCTCAATAATAATAATATTCTGAATGTGTAAAGTAACTAAAGCTGTCAGATACATTTAGTGGAGTACAAGTGTAGAGTAGCATAGAATAGAAATACTTAATGTCAAATATGTAAAGCACAGGTACATCATAATTGTACTTGTACACAGTGCTTGTGTGGATGTACTTCGTTACATTCCAACACTGTCTGCGACCTGAAGCCCATTATTTACCGTCTATTGACAGCATTCCACTTTAAAGGAGAAGTACTGCTTATGAGAATACGCTCCTTTGTTCAACTCAATTAAAAACGTACACACACTGAACATCCTTTGACGTGTACTTAGGCTCCTCATCAGATGAACTGCAGGTTAACGTAGCGTTAGCTCGTCCTCTCATTAGCTCGTCTACATCGTCTCCTCAGGTGTTTGTTTGACGTGTATAATTGGCCGGTGGACGACCCTCAGATTCCTCGTTATCGGTGATTATAATAACAGCGAGCGCGGTGTTACAGCTCTACCTGCCCCCCCCCCCCCCCCCCCCGACACTGTGGTTTTGACTGTACATAATTATCATTGTCACTATTTTTCCAATGTGTTTCATGCGTGTGTTGTTGATGCTAATTTATTGTTCATGTAATCAAATATTGCCATGCATTTGCCCGGTGGCACATTTAGTGTTAATTAGTCTGTGTGGATGGTTTAAAAAGAGAGAAATGTGGAAAGTTGTTGACAGCCAATCAACTTCTCACTTTCATAGAGAGACGGAGAGCGGCGACAAACAGTACGATGAGCAGCGATGGTGGCAAACGGCTGCAGATCTGCAGCCAGCAGAGCCTGTTTGCTATCATTAGCAAGTCTCTTTTTTTCTCTCTGGAGGGAGGCATGTTCATACGATTTGTCATCTCAACTTCTGAACATATGAATCCGTGTTTACTGACGGCCGTGCAGCTCTGTCTGCAGAGACGACTGACGTCTTCATGTTGGACCGGAGCGGTTGTAACTGCCGGCGGTTGGTAGGACACGGGTACAACATGTTGCGTTCGCATTATTACAACAGAAAACAAAGCATATGATGTTATGTTATCAATGCTTTTCATGTGTTCAAGGTTTAATAACAATTACTGAGAAGTTAGTTAAATATGTATAAAAGAAAAAAACACACAAGCTAATAAATGAGAATGTCAGACAAAATGGTGCAGAATGTATAAAATAAATAATATATATTTGTGGTAGACAGTAAATGTAAAGTGAGCAAACTGTAATGTAAACAGGAATGTAGTGGATATATATATATATATATATATATATATATATATATATATATAAATGTAAACAGTAAGTAAAACTACAGTAGTATACAGTAGTATATGAAGATAAATATGATAATGCACTGTCGTCCAACAATAATAATCCTGTTTAACTTGTTAGTTTGGGAAATTACTTTGAATAAAATTGTACTAATGTCTGATCAGGAAATGATTTGTTCATGGCCAATAACACAATATATATTTATATATATATATATATATATATATATATATATAAATATATGGACATTAGAGAGAATGCAGTTATAAGACGCTTCGGCTTCGGCTTCACTCGGCAGAACCGGAGGTTGTCGCCTGGTTTTTGTGAACTTTCTTTGTTGTTGTTTAGGACGCTGCTCTTCTTTGAGGTTTTATCATATGAAGTGCTTAAACTTTGATTCATACTGTTCAGCTGGCCTTTCATGGGAGTGGGAGGAATGGGGCAGTCAAAGCACATGATGGTGTTTGTGTCACCCGATAAATGCAAGTCCAATATTCTCCACCAGCTGTTGAGGAAGATGTTTGTCTCTTTAGCTGCTAAATGCTCCACTATGTTCACCAGAAAGTCTATAACTGTATCTTTATGCTGTTTGTGTACAGCAGGTTTATCAGAGCTTTTATTCTGAAAACCACCGAGACTGAACCAGACAGGAAATGTGCTACAATCTGGAGCTAAAAGAGGCTAAAAGAGGCTAAAAGAGGCTAAAAGAGGCTCCTTAAAGCTGCATAGTTTGTGACACTTACCTTCCGTCCCTTAAACATCTATGTGGGAATTGAACCAGCAACCCTGGCACTGCTTTGCTCTTCTCTTTGGAAGGAAGCTGCCGCCTCAGCTGCTGACTGCAGCAGTGTGATACGAGTCGACGGTCTACGGGGGAGAAAGACACACACACATCCTCACACATACACACACACACACACACACACACACACACACACACACACACACACACACACACACACATACACACACACACACACACACACACACACACACACACACACACACACACACACACACACTCACACATACACACAGGAAATGTGCAAAAACACAACAGCACAAAGCAGCAAATTAATGTACACACATATATGTACATCCTGACACCCCCCGCCCCCCCAACACCTCCAATGTACATCCTCACCTGCAGCACAAACACATGATTAATGCCAGATAACATTGTAGAAATACCGGAAACTTTACTGCTCCATGGGGATATGTTGTGCCCCTTCACACAGCAGCAGTCAGGAAAAAACACCAATTATACAACATTACATCATTACATTGGCTTACCTTAACCTTAAACCAAGTCTTAACCCTAAAACAATGATTTACATTATGGGGAAGTTTATTTTGTTCCCAAAATGTACGTGAGTCCCGACAGTGTGCCGTGTAAACAGATATGTCCCCACACCGTCCCTATTCTAATTTTACACACACACACACACACACGTAATCGTGGAAGGCCCTCAGCAACAATCTGTGGTGACAACATGCTACCTTCATTATCAACTCTCCCTCTCTCTCCCCCTCTCCCCCCCACACACACCTTCCTCTCAGCAGCCGGCTGAACAGCTGAGGTGTCAAAGCTAAACAAGGCGAGGATGATGAAGATGATGAGGATGATGAGGGGGGGGGGGTTGTGGGTAACTGGGCAGTGTTCCGTTCCCACCAGCATCACCACACCAGTTGGGAATGGACACACACACACACACACACACACACACACACACACACACACACACACACACACACACACACACACACACACACACAGGGCTACATTATTCATTTTTCATGATTTGATAATGGATCAATTAGGGTGATCAGTTTCTATCAAACGTCAATAATGATCACACGTTTGTATTGCGTTTTGATTTTATTTAAAAGTATTTGTTTTCATTTCAAACTTGCTTGAAAAAACAGGTAATTTTGTTTCATATCAAACTGTAATGTCTGCTTATTATTCATTGATTATTATTACAATCCAAACACAGTTATTTATTACTGAATTTCTTTATAAATAAATATGTTTTGTTTCATAGATGAACGGCCACATGATCTGCTCACTCAACATCTACATGTGCAGTACACATACATACTGTGCCCAACACCTCGTTCAAAACCACATTATAACAACGACAGAACTTAAATAACTGAGAGCTGATGGGTAAACCTGGGGCTGATGGGTAAACCTGGGGCTGATGGGTAAACCTGGGGCTGATGGGTAAACCTGGGGCTGATGGGTAAACCTGGGGCTGATGGGTAAACCTGGGGCTGATGGGTAAACCCTACCGGATTTCTGGAGGGACCGAGAAGGATCTTTTGAGATGTTTTGACATTTGGAAAAACACTTCAGGTGTCACAAGCCTTCACTTCCTCCTGCTGTGTGTGTGTGTGTGTGTGTGTGTGTGTGTGTGTGTGTGTGCGTGTGTGTGTGTGTGTGTGTGTGTGTGTGCATGTGTGTGTGTGTGTGTGTGCGTGCGCGTGTGTGACAGTTCGGTGTGTTTGGAGTTTGCGGTGGACGACAGATCGGCCCCGAGGCGCTGCAGGTGTTTGAGATGAGAAAGAGAAGGAGGGAGTTAGAGAAAAGAAAAGAGAGACGTGAAGAGAGAGAGAGAAAGAAAAACAGAGTTAGTTTATTTACAGAGTCACAGTTTCAAAAACTATCAGACCTTAAAATTCTCACGACGTCAGAAATAAACTCATCTCTGTTGCATCATTTACAGTAGAAAGTTTAAACTGAATGAATAAAAATAAGAGACAAACTTTGCAGCGTGGAGAAGATTGAGGCTTCTGCTTAGAGATCAAATTTATAGGAAATAAAACCAGAATTAGCTTTCACGCACTGATTTGTGCATGTTAGGTTTTTATGCAACCAATGAACATCAGTGACCATATCTGGACTGAGGAGGAGTGACGTAGAGACGCCGTATACGTCTCTGGTAGAGACCTGTCAATCACTGTGTAGCCCCGCCCCTAAAGCATCCCCTGCTTTATGGTCTGTGTGACTCTAAATGGACCATCATTTACTAAATGAACATCATGCTGTATTGAAGAAGACTTGAAACTAGAGATTGAGACCATAAACTCATGTTTACAATGTTTACTGAGGTAATAAATCAAGAGAGAAGTAGAGTCATTTTCTCATAGACTTCTATACAACCAGAGGAGTCGCCCCCTGGTGGACACTAGAGAGAATGCAGCTTTAACACATGAAGCTTTGACTTCACTCAGCAGAATAGACTCTATTTATCTGCCGGACCATACTGGACTGTACTGGACCAAGCACTGGACTGTACTGTACTGAACTGAACTGTAGTGAACTGGACTGTACTGGACTCTACTGGACTTAACCTCCTCACCTCTGTTGTGGAGCATCATCAACAACCAGAGATCTTGACCAGACCGTCGGGGTTCAGGACCGACCCCCGTGTCCCTCGTCCCCATAAAGAACATATGTAGGTGCATCTGCTTCCTGAGACTCCGGCAGAACCGCGGACGCTCGGCGAAGTGGTCTCGAGCCGCAGAGGACCGGTTTTTTAAACCCAGCGGCCATCTGTCCGTCTCCTTCTCTGAGCTTTTCTTGGCACCCAAGGGTGCAAACTGAGGGGGGGGGGGGGGGGGGGACAGAGGAGTCGCCCTCTCCTCGACACCATGAAACAAAAGAGTCTCTAAAGAGAAGAAAACGACAACTGCTCATCCAACCAACCCCGCTGAGATCAGTCTGATGACAACACAAGAAGAGACGCATTCAAACACAGTCAGATGTAAACATGGCGTCAGTGTAATAACACATGTGATTAAGAGGTAAGTTACATCTGATCCTTCAAAGAGACAGGAGCTTTAAAACATGTCAGAAATAAATACGCATCATGAGGGAACTCACCTTAGACGTGCTGATGGTTTCTGTTGATCATCACTGAATAAAGCTTCATGAGTAAAGTCTGGTTTCATCTGAAGATCGCTCCGTGGTTCAGAACAGTCAGTCGGTTTTTGGTTTTACTTGTTTTTAAAGACGTTTCTGTGTTTTTTTAAATGTTGACATATATTCAGTGTTTCAGCAGCGTTTTTATTGGAGGTTTATAAGACAGAACTTTATTCATCAGTTTCAGTGGAAAAGAGTTCAAATAAACAAAATATAAACAACATCGATCATCAACGAGTGGGTGTTTAGATGCAGAGACATTAATGCAATTATTTTATTTAACCTTGAGAATGTTGTATCTCACTCAAAAGGTGGTCCTGGTCCAGAAGGCAATAATTCATCTCTATCTTTAAAACCAGCAGTTTGATGGAGTTGAGATGTTTGTTGTGTTTGATGAGAGCTAATGAGAGTATTAGTACTCGTGGTCCCTTTAATCGACTGGATCAGAACTTATATTTCGTCTCTCTCTTCTAAAGTCCTCCATTAATGATTCACTGAAGGTGTCGGGGATCAACATGTTGATGACTGTGCTCCTGAATTACTGTTTGCATTCTGTATTATTACACTAATTAGTCATTTAATAACCTGCAATTCTGATTTCTTTGAGCCCCACAATTTAAACTACGAGCACCTTTTTTTTAAAAATTGTAAATTAGTTTCCTGAGTTTTTTCCCCGTCTCTATTATTTTCTTTTGTCGGTATTAGACCCAGTCCGTCCCTGATCCTGGTCTCAGCTCTCACCTTTCCTCCCCCCTTCCTCCTCCTCCTCCTCCTCCTCCTCCTCCTCACCCATTCATCCCCTGCTCTCTGACACCACAGAGGGGGAGTGGAGGCTCCTGGATTGAAGGATTTGGCAGAGTTCAGTCTCTGAGAGTCCAGCGGAAGTGGGAGGAGGACAGGTTCATCAAAGCCTCCCTCCCTCCTCCCCCCCTTGAACTGGAGACGCCATAATGAGGCTGAAAGAAGTGGGAGGAGCTCTGGAGGACCGGGCGTCCTGACCGCCACACAGACGTGACATGAAACTCTCATCGGGGCTTTTTGGAGCAGCTTTTGAGGCGGTGATTTTTTTTGTTTTTGGAACGAATCCACACACTCTCTCACAAGTTTTTATTTCCACTTCCTGGCGGTTCTTTAATGGCGTCCGTGTTTCTCCTCCTCGCCATTGATAACCCCCCTAATGACCCTTCGGAGGAATGTTCGCTCACCTTTCGCAGAGGAAGTGATCAACTCGAGGCTTTTCTGCTAATTGAGGAGAAAATAATACGGTGCCGCCCCCCCTTTCCGACAAATGAGAGAGGTGTTTAGAGAATAAGAGGTGGACGGGGCCCGACAGCGGGGGGGCCCCATTGTGTCGGTGCAACACGAAGGGGATCAGCCACCAGGGGGGGGGGGGGGGGGGGTTTCTGAACAAATCCAAAAGGAACAAAGTGGGATTATCAGGTTCCCAACGGCATGGGGCTATTCCTCTCATAACGTCATTAGTCGGCATTAAAGCGCTCCGCTTTTCTCTCCCTTCATACGAGTGGAAAACCCCGAGCGAGTCTTGCAGGAGATTAAACCCTCCACAAGGTTCTAACTGACAAACCCAAGAGCGATGTTATCCCCGACGTCGCTTTGAACAGCAGAACAAGAGACGCACAAAAAGGATTAGTAACGCTGATAGCTGAGAGGAGAAAAAAACAAAGAGTTTAACTTCCTCCTCAGAAGTCTCAATGATTTGAAACTAAGATATTTAGGGAATGCGTGGAGGGACGTAAACTTCCACCGATCACAGAATCAGTTTGTGGACATTTTGATGCCTGAGGCCAAACTTCCTCCACTCCTTTCATCAGCAAATCAATTATTCTAACTTCTTCATAATGCAGACATATTACATCTTTAATCAACATCAGAAGGAAACTCGTTAATTGACGGATCTGCATAAATGTTTTCTGACAGCTTATTTAATTTCTCTACAAAGTTCACAACACAACATCCGCTTGTAGCAACGACAGCCGACGTTATTCACATTTAACTGAAACCAGTCTTCTCCTCACTTTAAAAGATTATGTTGACATTTTAGGACATCCACGTATTTGCTCAATATGTCGCTTTTATACTTTTTAGACATCAAACAAAAGAGATATAAGATTTTAATTAGGGAGCGTTTTTACTTCAGGGACAGGGCCAAGCTGTTTCCCTGTTTTTGTGCTAAGCTAAGCTAACAGGCTGCTGCTTTATATTTAAAGGATTAGTAGTGATGTTTAGGAGTTTGGTTCTATGAGGTTGTTCTCCATTTTAGACACCTAAAAGAATATTTATCAGTCTAAGTGAACGCTATTTTAGAATATTTTAACGTTTCTGACGGGGAGCTGAAGTCGTGATCTATTCTCCTTTCAAAGACTCCTTTGACAAAAACACTAACTTTACTCTCAGTACAGCAGTTCTGCCTCTAATTGCTTAATTTGTTTCCGTTATTGTTTGATTTTTATGAATCCAAACTAAACCCTTATAACAAACTGTCTACTGTAGTAAAACACTGACTATGGAGAAGAAGCTAAACTATCCCTTTATCACACAGAGATGCTATCAACCTGAACATCTAACTCTTTTACCCCAAATGACAACTTTAGCAATAAAAACTGCTGTTATTGTGTCTTGTAAGTTATAAGTGTGTTTGTTCTTCTGTTAATCATCTTGCGACCCCTTTAAATGTATCTTCTGACCCCTGGTGGGGGCCTCGACCCCCATGTTGGGAACCTAAGCCCGATGAGATCTAAAACATCCAGCACTCTGCTGCTCTCAGCACTATTTACTTCCACTAATTAAACTCCCAGTTTGATGTCTCTGTCTCTTTGAATCTCTACTAAGCATCACACTTCCTGCAGTTGTTTCACAATAAAAGCCTGTCAGGAAAGTGAGGAATTAAGCACGTTTAGAAGGCTTTTACTTTGAAACATCCGTGGAGTTTGTGCTACGTTTGAGTGAATTGCTTTCAGCCAACTTTCAGTGAATTTTCAACCCTTCTTTTTTCCTCTTTAACGTCTATAAAGGTGCATTGCTGCTATAATAATCTAATTATCTAACTTCTAGTTACACGGAGACGCAGCTTTTTCCACTTATGCTTCCAAACTGTGGAACAAAAACATCTATTTCGCCAAGCGCTTCTTTTATAAAAGCACTTTATGTTCGTTCCAGAGTCCCACTTCTGTCTTTCAAATGATCTTTTTTGTATTTAAAATATTTTATGTCGAAACATCTTTTTATTTTTATTTATTTATTCAATTTTTTGTCATTTTAAATGTAAAATGTTTTCTAGTTTTTATCAATCTGTTGAAATGTTTTAACCACACTTAAAATATAAGTGTTTTTTATTTCTTTTTAGCACTTTGAGCTACATAGTCTGTATGAAATGTGCTACATAAATACAGAATATTATTATTATTATGTAAATCTAAATGTTCCTGTTTACATCTCAGCAATTATAATAATTGGTTCTCGAGTCCTTCGCGACACACGGGGACACTTTGAGTGCAATCAGCCGTCAAAACGCCACCGAGGTGGCGACGCAGCGACTCGAGAGCGACCGCCCGACTCGTTCCCGCGTCCACTCCAAAGCTCATTCTCAAACCTCGGGCCTCATGTCCCTCTCGAGCCCCCGTAGTTAGTCCCAGTCTGTAATTAAAGGGTGATTAAGAGGCTGGAGCTCGATGAATGGGAGCCTAAATAGTCTAAATACCCCATGCTGCTCTGCTGTTGGACACAGCGTGGAGGACTTAATTGATTCGGGCTAATCAGCGGTCAGAATTAAAACAGTCACAGTTGTCTGGGAGAGACGAGAGAGAAAGGGGGGATGGGGGGGAGAAAAGTGAGAGGAAATGAGGAGGAGGAGAACAGAAGGTTGAAGCGAAAGAAAGGAGGAGGAGGAGGGAAGATGTGTGTTATTGTGGAGGGATGAAGCAGCTCAGCAGAAGGCGTCTTGTATTATCCTGCATAAATTAAAGAAACAAACTCACACTCACATACACACTCTCACACAAACACACACACACACTCACACACTCACACACACTTCACACACACACACTTCACACACACACACTGGCGGATATTAAAGGAACAGTTTGTCGGACAATTAGGTGATATGGAGACTCATTAGCGTTGAACGTGACGGCCAACTACACGTCCGACTTTGGCATCCTGACGACTCTGCAGCCCCCAAAAAAAACGTCCAACTCACTGTTAGAGGAACATTCTGTTGATTTATTTAAAAACGGGGTTTGTTGTTTGGTTTTAAAGTGGCGGGGACACATTTAGGGGAGTAAAACGACAAAAAGTTTAAGGGCAAGAATTTGCATTTGCTTTAAAAAAATCACCTCGAGCAGATATTTTCAAGCTGATTCTGTAAACGGCGGTGGAAGAAGTACGAGATCTCTTACTTAAGTGAAAGTATCAATACTACAGATTACAACAATATTAGCATCAAGATATAAAGTAACAAAAGTAGAAGTACCGATTATGCAGACTAATAGTATCATTGAATTATAATGATGTGTTATTCCCTTTGATGCTGCAGCTGTGGCTTGTGAATTCATGATTGATAAAGAACTTTAATATACAACAATACTTCATGACGTATTTGTTGAATCAAGTTAATTTACTTCTAATACAGGAACAGTGTTGTTCCTTCATCTCATCGTCTTCTGTTTCGATTACTATTGTTTGAGTCGAGCTTCCATCTTTACCTTTTTTAACTGTTTTCATTCGGATACATCCAAAACAAACTGTCTTCTGTCTGATCGGCTCTGAAATCACTTTTAATTTAGCTAAAAATTAGATAATATTTCAGTTAGTGACAGTGTGGGCTCCATGGTAACCAAGCTCTGACATCTGGGGGCGGGGCTTAGCAAGGATGTTGTTGAGCACTGATGACTAAAATCTATCTCAGTGTTTACGAGCCAAATTGTTCTTCACTTAAAGTTGGGAAAAGATGCCTCCATATTATCCTTAGACGGTCACACAGGTTAGAGGTTACCACTAAGTCTGGTGGTAGTAACTCAATATTATAATGCCCGTGCACAACTGGGGTGTAAATACAGCAGTTTAAAGTTAAACAGGGACAGATGTTAATGATTACAACACTTAAATTAAATTATTTCATCTCCTTCGCTTCTTTTTTCATGCAAGAAATACTTTAAGTGCCTTTTCACTACAGTCATATTTGTAAATGTGACTTCGTAGTGACTTTCAACGTGCCACCAAAAATAAAATAATAACGAGGTGAGGCACCAAACTATCACCTGTTCTGTGACCTCTGACCTCCTTTCTGCAGCGCGTTAACAGCCTGAAGCCTGAAACACAAACGGCGTTCAGCAGCATATGTCCCGTTAAAAACACGAGCCGTCCTGCAAATAACTTCCCATCAGACGACGACAACAACAACAACAACATCGCTGTGAAAACAATGGCCGCCTTGTGTTTCGAGGCGAGTTTGGCTCGACTGTACCGTGAAATATGTCGAGTGGAAGTGAAGCCGACGCCTCCGGTTCTCACAGTAAGAGAGTAAACTGCAAATGAATCACAAGTGATACCACAAAATGTCTTCAACTCACAACCACAGCGTCTCAGTGAGGTAGTAACACACACACACACACACACACACACACACACAGATATGCTAAAACACACATGCTGTCACACTCGCTGTCATATTTAGGTCCAATTACAATCAACAACTTGTTGTTTTTTTTGCTGCAGCTTCACATATCAGACTGTAACAGCTACAGTAACAGGACATCACACAACGTGTCACACATGACATACGCTCACAAACACATGCAACGTTTTTTAAAATCTTCCTAATAGCTTGATTGACTTTGTTGTTCAGTATTTTTAGAGTGGAGTTAAAAATTTAGATAACATTTAAAAAAAGCCTTTTTAACTGCTCATGTTCTGCACCTAACGCAGACTGGTCCTATCAAGCATTTGCAGCAATTCCTACGAAAAATAACGCGCTGTAATTTGAAGGTATCCCACAATTTTTGGGGGGATGTTATCTACGTAATCATGAACGAGAAGTACAGAAAACTAAATCACACACAGGGAGGGCAGCAACCAGTCATTTTTCCTTCAGGAGATTGCTGTCTGTTTCTCACATGAAACTAAAAGTCAATGTTCGTGTCTTTGTCACATAACTTGTGTACTTCAGTAACAACACTTCCGTAGCTTTTTTAACTCAAACCACCATCTTTTTCTAAACCTAACTAAGTAGTGTTGTCTAAACCTTACTAAGCTGTGATATTGTCTCAACCTAACTAAGTAGTGTTGTTGTCTAAACCTAACTAAGTAGTGTTGTTGTCTAAACCTAACTAAGTAGTGTTGTTGTCTAAACCTAAATAAGTAGTGTTGTTGTCTAAACCTAAATAAGTAGTTTAGTTGTCTAAACCTAACTGAGTAGTTTAGTTTGAACCTAACTAAGTAGTGTTGTTGTCTAAACCTAACTGAGTAGTTTTGTGTGACGATGAAAGTCTATTTTCAAAGACAAAGTGCATATAACATGTGGAAATAGACACGTATTAATTTTTTTGCTCTTATTCCTAAAAAATGTAATAACTATTCCTACTTATCTGTTTACATGGATGATAAGATGAATATGCTACTAATATTACTGTTTGCATGCAGCGGTGTATATTCCGAGTAACGTAAAACTCCCCATGACATTCCTGCAGCTAACCTATTAAAATGTAAAGTCTTTCATAATGTTTAAAGCAGGTGTGTTTTGCCCTCTTTTCTTTCCGGCATGCATCTCTGCAAACTATCGGCTAGTTGGTTTGTTTCAACACTAAGAGCTGGTTGTAAACAGGGAAGCAACCATGTGTCACAAACTGCAGTAAACACCCTGATTAAGACATATTCTGAATGTGCTGTATGAAAGTCCAAAGAATGCTGTTAAAACATGAATAATAATGGAGGAGTACAACCAAACCAAGAGAAAAGCTCAGAAGTTATATTCCCCCACACCCCACAGTGTTGGAATGTACATTTACTCAAATACTGTACTTAAAGAAATACTTCCCCCATGAAATGACCATCTGTATATCAACTACTAACTACAACTACCATGTAATATTTAATTATTGAGGGAAACTTTGTTGTATCCAAAAACATAGAAAAGTCTGAATGAATGGAAGTAAATGGAGGCCAACAGCAGCAAAACATCAGTTTACAAACTCTTACATAACTGATGAAATATAATCAAAGTCTCATTTATTCAGTCCATACGACTGAATAACTACTTTACAAACACGCATCTTCACTAAAACCTAACTATTGAAAGTGTTTTTATATTCTCTGTAGAATAATTTAAGGTGGTGAGTAATTGATGAACAAATGGTCAGTTTGGTGGTGAATATACTTTTACTCCACTACTTCTCAGAAGGCAAATATTGTACTTTTTACTACATTTATCTGACGGATGAAGTTACTTTTTTACAGATTATTAAAACAAAATATAATCAACCAATAAATGGTGATGTATTATTTTAGAATAAACTACAAGCAGTATATTAAGTCAATAAAATGAGCTCCACCTTTACCAGCTGATGAACACATTAACGCATCAATGATAACACAATAATATATACATTATTGTGTTTAATGAGTACTTTTACTTTTTGATACTTTCAGTATGTTTTATTGCTAGTACTTTTGAATGGACTTTTTCCATTGTTGTCCGTCTCATAACTGCACTGCAGCGCATAAATAACGACATACGGTGTCGTATTTACATTGGCGTTTATCAAAAAGACTCTGGTTTGTAAAACAGGCAGAATCTAGAACCCCGACCTCACGGGTTCCTCCAGTTTACAGATCATTGAGAGCTATTTGTGAGGCTCAAACGAGGCTCCGTCAGCAGCCTTCCACAGATCTGGGTTCAGCCTGTGGTTAAGAGCCGTTTCCTCTGAAGCGGAGTTCAAGTGGGTGTTAACAGCTTAAATAAACAGTCTCACAGTCGGAGCGGGTCGACCAGATGATTGTTGCCTGGAGACACGTCAGCGGGGATTTCTGCCTCCTTTCTCACTGTTTTCTATGGCAACGTTCTGTTGTGTTGTTCAGGGTTACAGTAAACATGTTGCTGTCCTGTCTGCTGCAGCAACTCAACACAAATGTCTCCCTGTTTTGAACCGTGGCTGTTATTTATTGTGTGTATGTGACTGCTAAAATACTAAGGACTTTAATCATTGTGCATGCAGCCTGCTCGGTGTGCAGCGGCTACGTAACCAAACAAACAAAGACAATCCAAATATAAGAAGCAGCTAAACATTTACTATGTAGTTCTAGGAAAAAACGAATAAATACTCTTTATATATACTATATACTTTCCTTCTTTTACAGGGTTTTCAGGCAAAATGAACGATGCCAAAATTAAACAGCCTCTCACACTTTTGCTCATCTGTACAACAGAATATTTTAACTTTAACTCTCATTAAAAATCAAAACCTTTACAAAATATATAATTTGTACATAATAATTTGAGAGGCTGATTTACTTCAATCACACTTGACGGTATACCCTAAAGCAATATTTCTGACATTTTATAAAATCACAGAATAATTTTAAACTGGTCAAACAATCATAGAGCCATTTATTTCAATTGAAAGTCAAAATAAAATGCATTGATTGATCTGACAACTGTCAGTGTTTATTTGACAGTGATTTACTATTGTGCTTTCGTAAAGTTGGATTTCACCGTCGCCATGTTTGTTTTATTTCAACCAGTGAACAGGAAGTGACCATATATGGACTGAGGAGGAGTGACGTAGAGACGCCGTATACGTGTCTGTTAGAGACCTGTCAATCACTGTGTAGCCCCGCCCCTAAAGCATCCCCTGCTTTATGGTCTGTTTGACTCTAAATGGACCATAAAGACAACAGTGAAAACTTGAGTGAGAGTCGGAGAGAGGAGAGCCGGTGTGTTGGAGGACAGAAAGTGTAGCTTAGTGTTATCTAAAATATATTTACATGATTTTAGAAATGTGGATGTGACGCAAGATTTCAAAAGGAGACTTCTCTGAGCAACACACACAACAAACAGACTCTATCCAGTGACAGGTGAAGGGAAACGTTCTATTTCTCTGCAGGGTTCGTTCCACGATGTACTCAGACACTTATGATAACAATCTGACAACAAGCACTTTTAGTGGAAGTTGTCGAGCGATTACGTTGCAGCGCTCTCCTTCAATACCGGACCAATGTTTTAAATTGCTTTCCAGGTTTAAAAAAAAGAAAGAAAGATATCCTTCTCTTTGACAGAAAAGGCATAAAGTCTCCCTGTTACACCTTTCAGACTCATTACATTACAGTCATTTAGCTTTTATCCAAAGCCACTTACAATTCAGATTCTATTACATTTATACACCGTCGGCACGGCTACGGGAGCACTTTTGGGGTTAAGTGTCTTGCTCAAGGACTCAACATGTACATATGTGACTACTGAGCGTTTACAGTGAAATCATTCGGGTGCTCGTCGGTTGGTGTGGAGTCGAGTATCACATGACTTAATTAGTACCCTGTCTGTCTTTCTGTCCCTGATGACATCACCGCGGTTTGGTTGATGATGGAAGCGAAGCTGCAGGTACAGATGGCCGAGAGGAGACAGTTACCAGCAACACACACACACACACACACACACACTAAAATACAACAAGGAAGAGGTAAACCGACACACATATACAGTACATGTCCACACAGGCAGGCAGACACACACACACACACACATTTTGTATGTCCCTGTAGGGGAGCATTAGTTGTGTTTGAGGCATGCTGGGAGCTTGTTAACTGTCAGCTCGGGGGAATCGGCTGCAGTTGTAAAAAAAGAAGTCATCATTAGAGAATCTAAAGTCTCCATTTAAAGTGTCTCTGATGAACCACGCAAACTAGAACAACAAACAAACAAACACTCCTCTAGTTGTTTGCTGGGAATAAACTAAAGATCAGGAGCTGAATGTTCTGTTGACCACAGTCATGATTTAATTTTTGAGAATAAGAAAAACTGTGAAAAATGTCTGGTTCAGTCTCAGCTTTCAGAATAAAGCCCACTGTTCACTGCCTGCTCAGAAGAAACCAGACAGACAAAGTTAGAGACTAGCTGGTGAACAAAGTGCAGCATTCAGCTGCTAAAGAGACATTTCCATCACGAGGTGGTGGAGACCAACAGCAGAGCTAAAAGAGAGAGAATGTTTCTCATATTCATCATGAGACAAAGACTCCCAATGAATCATCATCATCATGTATAAGATGATAATATAAAATATGAATGAATGATATCGTGAAAACTGGCATCAGTGGGAGTGAGCTCTCTTTCTTTATCAGAATCAGAACCGTTTATTGCCATGGTATGTTGAACATACGAGGAATTTGACATGACGGGAGGTGCATAACATTTAGCAATTAACAACAATCAACACAGTGCAAAGTAGAAACATTACAATTTACAGAAAGATATAAAATAAAGTAAAATATAAAATAAAGTGAAATATAAATAAAGTGAAATATAAAATAATAAAGTGCACAAATGAACAGATAACAGGACTATAAACAAATGAGATGTAAGTGTAGTGTAAAAGTGTCGAGTGTATAGAAGGGACAGAAGGGATGCAGGGGAGTGACCGGTAGGGAATAGTCCTGAGGATGACAGAGTCAGTGGGGGACCCGGGCTCTGTTAATGAGCCCGACTGCAGAAGGAAGAAACTGTTCACGTGGTGTGAGGTCTTGGTCCTGATGGAGGTCTTGGTCCTGATGGACCTCAGCCTCCTGCCCGATGGGAGTGGCATAAACAGTTTGTGTCCAGGGTGAGAGGGGTCGGCTGCAATCCTTCTTGCTCGCTTCAGGGTCCTTGAAGCGAACAAGTCCTGGAGGGACGGCAGATTGCAGCCAATCACCCTCTCAGCAGAGCGGATGGTACGCTGCAGTCTGCCCTTGTCCTTGGCAGTGGCTGCAGCGTACCAGACCGTATAAAACACGTCTTTACTGTCGGGCATTTTGTGTAAACTTTATATATTTCCCTGCACATATTCACAGTGTGCATTATACATGCAACTAATCAGCACACACACGCACATACACACTTCAACTCAGCAGTAGGCATGTGTGTGTGTGTTAATTGTGACCCGTGGGCTCTGTGTGAAGTCGTAGTATAATTATCTGTGTAATTGTCGTGTATTTTGTAAAGTGCTAGATCATTTAATTCAGGATTAGCTTTTCTCACCTCCAACGGCCGAGGGCATTGCCTTCACTAACCACCTCCATCAACACCACACACACCACACACACACACACACACACACACACACACACACACACACACACACACACACACACACACACACACACACACACTTCCTGTCAGTCCCTTGTGACACCTGAGGGTGCTGCTTCTCCAATATTCATAAGGAAGTAAAAACGGTTAAACTTCTATCTTAACTGATGTCTGCTCTCTCTCTCTCTCTCTCTCTCTCTCTCTCTCTCTGTCTGTCACACACACACACACACACACACACTTCCTCACTTTCTCTCCTGCTCTGTTGTTCTTTTTGCTCTCTCTCCGACACGTTTTGAGTTAAGGAGGGTATCAAGTTGCTCGCCCATCTGTGATGCATGGAGCTTGCTAAGACACACAAACACACACAAGTACACACACACACACAAGCACTTGAAATATATACACTAATTTATGCACATTTACATAAATACATATTTTTACCCACGAGCGTGTAGATGCACACACATTTCCACAGGTGTGAGGATGTTCTGCTCATTTGAATATCTTAAAATGAAAGGATCCTCCTCAAAAAGGTTTAAATGAAATGTGTTGATGTGAAAATTTGTATTTTGTTATCGGATTTCACAAATCCAGAAAATTCTGGTTCTGATGCACAAAGGACGACCTGTATATTTACTCAAGTATTCTTTTTAACTTCAAGGTACTTGTACTTTGAGTATTTTCATGTTCTGCTACTTTCTACTTCGCCTTCTCGGTCTCACAGCTTTAGTTACTTTTCAGATGTGAGTTTTTTTATCTGTTTCATTTGAATCCAAGACTTTTACTTGTAGTGAAGTATTTTCACAGTGTGGTATTAGTACTTATACTGCAGTAAAGGATCTTAATACTTCTTCTACTATATACACTGTAATTCTGCATTGGCCATTAATGGGTTTATTGGCTGAGCAAAATATGCACAAAGTCACACAAAAACATGCAATTGAGTTTATATTAAGATATGACACAAAAATGCACATTATGCAAGTAGATCATTGCAAATGGCAAAATCTCATGGTGATAAATATATTAATAGTTCTTTCATCTGTTTGTGCTGCTGCAACATTGAAATTAGAACCCTGGGGAATAATAAAGCTTTCTGTATCTCTATGTAGCTGATGTTCAGCTGTTAGACCTTCCAAATAAAATGTATAATAAACCTAAAACCGCTCGTCACAATGTAGTTACACACGGCGTCATTAGACTTATGCAACCTTAAGAACATGTGGCTGCACCAGTGATGAGGTCATGTAAAGAGTCTTTTGTTGTTGGAAGAAAGTGCTGCGCCCCGACTTTTCCCAGAGACCTACAACCGTTTACAGACGAGCGCTGCATGTTTCTCTTTAAAAAGAATCATTCCAGCAGGAAGGGAAATTGAGGGTTAGCCTAGCATGCAATTAAAATATGCACTGATGGACAGGCGTGTAATGAAAAGTCACACCCTGGCTCATTGTAATCCACATTCACACACACACAGATTGTTGGGTCGAGTCCAGAACAAACGAGGTGCGCTGTCGGTGTTTACATACCACACAGATACATGATTGGCATTTGGCATGCAGCTAAAAGGATTACACACACATACACGGTTGTAACGTCAAGTGACAAAGAGAATGTACTTTACGTGGTGGACAAAAGAGAAAACTTGCTGCCTCATGCAGGGCCGGCTACACTTAATCTCACCGTTAGCTTGCGAGCTACACTAGCTCTCCAACTAGTCGTGCAAGCATCCTGCACACCTACTGACACCACTCTTTTCCTTTAGTAAACATGAGGTATTTTTGTGGGCAATGCATAATTCTCTGAACAAGTTAGTTAATGATGGCTAGCAAGTTTTGTTGGATTTTTTTTTTTTAAATAATAGCTGAAGAAAATAGGAGTTTCTATCAATATGTTCACTCTCCAGGCCTAGGAGTATTACTTGAGAACATTAACCAACGGGACCATGTAAGCCGATCTCTACGCCGCTGGCAGACGGGAGCTAGCTAGCTCCACACCCCCGGTAAAGTAGTCTCCTAAAGGCGTGGAGAGAGGCGGATGGACCGTAGATCCACCAGCCCACCGTTGGGCTCATTTACTGAAAGTAGTGTATAACGTTAGCATGAAAGCATGGTGGGATTAGCAAGGTAGCTAGCAAAACTAGCCAACCGCTAAATAATTAAAATTAGTACATTGCTATTATATTGCTATTGCCAGATAAGTGACGACTTTGTTCGGATGATTTTCTGAAACCAGTGTTGCATGACAACATAGCGGATTTAGCAAGCTAGCTCAGTAGCTCGCCGTCTTCTACTCAGCTTGTTAAATCCACCATGCTTTAATGCTACACAAAATATAGCTGCATGCCATTTAGCTCGGAAAGCGAAAGTCGGAGCTGGGAAAGACGTCACACTTGAGTTGACTGTGTTCCAGTACAACAAGTAAGTCGAGTTAGCTATTATTAGCAACACCAGTTCATAACAAAACATTATGCCGGTATTTTGCGCTTATAAACACTACAGTCACATGTCCAAAGATAAGAGTTGGACAACACAGAAGTGCTAATAAACTGTTGTTTGACAGAAGTGCTAATAAACAAAAATAAAGATAAATATGTTTTAAGGTCCGAGTTGGTGGGTTTGTCCGATTTTCGGAAATTCAGGCTAAGGTCCAGTTGAAATTTAAAATTGGGAATTTGGAAATTCCGAATTCCCAGATTAAATGGAACGCAGCATCTAATCATTCGTCCACCGTGGCAGGTTTACAATATAGGTGTGTTGAGCGGTTTTGTAATCGCTGCTTCATTTATAACATTTATATCTGATCGAAACACTGCGCTGACGTGTTTTCGCCGACTTCGCCACATTGTGTCGCGGTTGATCTTGGCAGCGAACCACACCGTCGCTGTCACTCAGGTATGTTGATAGATAGCATCAGGGACTATTTGTGTCAGATGAGTTTTAATGGATGTTTCAAAGGGTAATTTATGGCCACTTGTCACGACTAGTTGACACTTACAAATGCCAAAGCTTCCCTCCCTCCGTCTGAAAAAGAAAATGCCTTCTGTATACAATCATCGACTCATCTCGCTGTTAAAACACCTGTTATTATCCCCGGCAGGTATGAAGACCTACGACCCAGTTCCCCACGTTACCTTATTTCCACGCTTCCATTTCCTTTTCAAAGGAGAAGCAGACATGCCACCGTGCTATACTAGCTCGAGATGTACCGACTGTCCATCTGTCTGTCTGTAAATTTACTACCAGGATTCATCCGTCTGCGTTAATATATCATTAATTTCACATTTCCTTCCTGAAGGGGTCTGCGCTACACTCTGAAGAACAAAGGTTCATCCAGGAGGATCTGCTACATGCCGATGATCACGGTGGATGATGTGTTTAATGCATTTGGCAATAATTGATGCACATTACAAGCAATTGTGTGTTAATAATAGCAATGGTTCACCAGAGGAAATGCAAATGTATTGGGTCCAGTAGAGGATAGGACGGTGCAAATGTTTAATCAAATCAGACAGTTATCTTGGCCCTACTAACATCTAAGAGGCCTGAAAACATGTTTGTAAATGAATACATGTTAGTGATACCTTTCACTGATGTCGAGAGTTTTTCATGTATGTGATTGGTTAACTACGTTGCCTTGCCAGATGATGTAATGTTGTGTTGCCAACTTTTTTACTTTGCTTACTTTGAGACATTTAAAAATGTCAGAAATCACTTCTATAAAGTTAGTGTTCATCAGGGATCCTGCTCAGGACATCTGTAGATAATAACCATATCATGTCACATGTTGACATTTGACCTGTAGTTATAACAGCCTCTATTAGCATTGAGATGGATCGTCGTCATTAGCTTCCTTATAATTTCATCAGTGATGGTGGTCACACCTGAAGCTCTTTGACTTTCAGAGTGGACGAGGGGGGATGGAGGGAAGGCTGAAGTGTGGGAGGCGGGAAAGAGGAGGAGGGTCGGTTCTTATCTGATCCAGACCACTTTAGGAAGACACCTGTGGTATCCAGGACAATATATTACCACCTAAGTAGCTGCCGTACCCCCCCCCCCCACACACACACACACACACACACTCTCTCAGGTTTAGTGTTGAGGGTGGGCAGAGCTGTCAGACAGCTGCAGGCAGGAAGTAAAGACGACAGGTGGGAACGCCTCGTATTTATGGAGCGGTGAAACGAGGAGATTTAACGAGGAGCGTCAGACAGCGAAGGTGATCAGGTTCAAAATCAAGAAAGATGAAAAGACGACAGGAAGTAAAAACAAAGTTACTAAATCTAATTAAGTTTAGTTTAGATATCACTGCTTCTTCCTGCTAATTCTCATCAATCACTTTGACTTTAAACGTATTCGTGTCCAGCTTTTGGCTCCGTTGCACAGCTGGATTTACCCACAATGCCTTCTGTCTGGTTTAGTTCAGTAGAAGTCACATTTTACTTCCTTCTTGTTAAAGTAAAAGCTTCTTCAGTAATTAACTTGCAATTATATCACCAATAACAGCTGGAATGCAGTGTAAAGGAATTGTGTGATATTAGTACTTTTTCTACAACATATTATAAATGTGTGGTAATAGTACTTTTACTTTTAAAAAGTGTGTTTACTGTGTGGTATTAGTACTTTTACTGTCTTAAAGGATCTGAATACTTCCCCCACTGGTTCTGGAGACACTAACCATTGTTTGCTGCAGTGTCAGTATTGATCGTTTCCATCAGTCGATCTGATCTCGTCCATCGTTTGCTTTGGTCTGGAAGCTGATCTCAGCTCTGTCCTGTCACTGTTTCTCTTTGATCTGAGGATCTTACCTGCTGGACGAGCTCAGAGGATGTTTATTCCTCAGCTAAAGTGTTGACAGGTGTCATGGGGGGGGGGGGGGCTATGTGTGTGTGTGTTGATGATAGACACTGTCTTTGTCTCCAGGTGTGTGTGTCACTCAGGGACACTCATGCATTTCTTCTCATTTATGCATCAGTGTGTGAGTGTGCTGAAGTTTCTCTGCCCAAACCTGTGTGTGTGTGTGTGCGTGTTCAGGTGTGTGTGTGTGTGTGTGTGTGTGTGTCGGGGGTATGAGTCCTCCTGTGCCCCCGGGCTCTTCCTGTAGCAGCGTATGTTTCCACCCCCCAGGCCTGGGGACTTTACAGGCTTTACCTGAGCCCATAACAGCTCCCCAGTGAAGACAATTAGCTGCTAAACGCCTCCCTGCTCGCCGCTGTTTGTTTACCGTCGGCCGCCATGTTGGCTTTTTGTCCTCGTTCGTGTTTCACCGACAGGAACGTCCGGAGAAGAAGAAAAGAGGAAAAAAACAAGTTTGTTGACGACACCAAACACTTCCGTCCACAGCTGTCTGGTTTTTACTTAATGCATCTGGATCATATGATGTTAACACAGACCCTGTTGTTTTGCTTCCTGTTTTCACAATAAAGGTCATCGCTATATGACACTAAAAGTAAAAGTTGTGCAGATTTTAAATCTGCCTAAAATAAAAACGTTGATCTGTTTCATGTTTTTCCTCTTTCATAAAATAACAACCAGAAGAAAACTATAGATGTTTTGTCTAATCAGACAATTTACATATATTAATGCATCTTACATTAAATAAAACAGACGTACACAGAAAAAGTGATCTTTAAACCTAAATGTTTTTGTGATTCATCTATCTTTAAAATCATTCAAGTATTTTTATCTTTCATTTCCATAATACTGGTCAAAAGGGTGTAGTAAGTACCGTGTACTTTGTAGTATTTGTATAAAACGTGAAACTGGGACATAGTAGTTGTGTCTCCTGGAGTAGAATTCACGTCTAAATATTATCAGTAAAATGTCTGCAGAGGACACAAAGAGGCGTTTTTTTTAAAGTAAAAGTAGTAATACCACAGGTTCAAAATACTCTGTTCCAAGCAAATGTACTGTATTAAAAAAATATATAGTGAGGTAAAAGTACAAATGTATTACTTAAAGAACCAAAAGTAAAAGTACTCATTATGCAGAATGGCTCATTGCATAATGTATATCATATATGGAACATCATTATCCATAATAACACATCATTATATATTTTTGTTTAATAACCTGAAGCTGCAAAGTAACTAGCAACTACAGTAAAGTAGAAGTTTATTTATTTAGTAAAAAGTATCTTTTATTCCTCACATCCGTCGATCTTCTTCTACTCTGTGTTCGTTGGTGCATTTCTATGTTGAACTCGTATCTTAATAACATTTAACAAACTTAATATAAAATGTAGTTTCATCAATAAAAACTGATCTAAAGACGAAGTCAAAAACAGATCTGAGTCCTTTAACCAAACATCCACTTAAAGAAGGTTTTAATCGTCTTCTATCAAAAAGACATGAAATGTATGAATCTCATACAAGATTATAACTCAGTTTAGGAGATTCAGAAGGTTTGGATTCAGTCTGCAGCACAAAGAGAACAAAAGAATAAAAAGTCTCATTTCCCTGCTTCTCATTCGTGGTTTGAGGCTCAGACGTCTGTGGACTTGTCTCTCTGCTACATATTGAAATGGTCATTTTTAGTCCATTTTCACGGAGATCGTGGTGTGAAGGTTGGAGGTCGTGCTGAGACACATCGTCCATCGACGTCTCCCTAAAACACCCGCTGAGTCTGTTTCACATGAATATGTGAGGTGTTATTCTATAATCGAGTCATATCTCTGATTTAACAGAGAGTTGGTCCTGAAACCAGAACTTTACACACCGAGACATTCAGCAGAGGAACAACTTATACAATATAAAAGTCCTCCACTCGACGTTTGGAGGAAAGGAAAGAAGTGTTCGCAGTGAAATGGACTCAAAGTTTGAAAGAATACGAGGTTTCTGACCATTTAAATGATTAAATGATAACAGATCGTTTAAAAAAGAAGAAAGACGGCAAACAAAAACAAGACGCAGAGAAAGAACGAAGGAAGGAAAGAATGAAGAGACTAATAAACAAACCAAAGAACTGGATAAAGAAAGGATTTAAAAAAGAAAAGGAAGGTAAGAAGGAATTAAGGGTTTAAAATCAAAAAGAAAATAAATAAATAAGATGAAATAAACAGAAATAAAAGAAGTAAAGAAGGAAGGACTGAAGGGCTTTCTCTTTAGGAAAGAAAGGAGCTAAAGAAGGAAGGAAAGAAAGACTAAAGGGCCTTCCCATTAGGAAGGAAAGGAACTAAAGAAGGAAAGAAGGAAGGACTAAAGGGCCTTCCCATTAGGAAGGAAAGGAACTAAAGAAGGAAAGAATGAAGGAAAGGAAGGATTAAAAGGCCTTTCCTGAAGGAAGGAAAGTTGTGATCGATTGTGATCAGGACCGACTCATCTCCAACGAGCATATTATGGTCTGTTTCATCTGAGACGCTTTAGAGACGTCCTGAAGACAAACTGACAGACGTTTAAAGGAAAGCTCACTTCCTGTCTCTTCTGTTTCTTCAGCTCTGATGAAACAGCGTCTGTGTGTCTGACTCACCGTTTGAAGGAAGTGATGACAGCTCTGAACCCTCACAAGTATTTATTTAAAAAAGTATTTTGGAGGTAATCTGCTGTCAGTGAGGTAATAACACTAGTATTCAAATAAGAAGCAAGTACTGTGCGTCTATAGCGGTGGTGGTAGAAATGTTTTCACTGAACTAAAACGCAGTTTGCGTGTGTTTAATGTGTTTGTTTTTTTAAATACCCGTGATAAGCCTATGAGTTCCAGGAAAACAAATAATGTATTAGTGGCGTTCATCAGGGAACCTGTTCAGGTCCTCTGTTTAAATTTAAACAATGCAACAGTAAATATTTAGAGATTTGTACTTAAGTAAAAGTAGCCGTACTATGGTGTAAAAGTACATTCAAAATGTACTTAAAATAACCCGGATCAAAATATACTTAAATTAAAAGTACTCACCATCTTGGATTACGGCCGTCGCCATGTTTTGTGAACAGGAAGTGACCATATCTGGACTGAGGAGGAGTGACGTAGAGACGCCGTATACGTCAATGACCTGTCAATCACTGTGTAGCCCCGCCCTAAAGCATCCCCTGCTTTATGATCTGTGTGACTCTAAATGGACCATCATTCACTAAATGAACATCATGCTGTATTGAAGAAGACTTGAAACTAGAGATTGAGACCATAAACTCATGTTTACAATGTTTACTGAGGTAATAAATCAAGAGAGAAGTAGAGTCATTTTCTCATAGACTTCTATACAACCAGAGGAGTCGCCCCCTGGTGGACACTAGAGAGAATGCAGCTTTAAGACTTTTCCGTGCACCAGGAGACTCTGAAACCCTCTGAGACCAGGTCCCTCACTGCTGTAATTAGCGTCCATCATCCACCAATCACATCGTCCCCTGAGGGACGACTGTTGATTTAAGACAACAGAGGAACTGGAATTTATTTTTGGACGCAGAGTGAAGTTAATATGAGGAGCTGGTCCACCTTAAACATGTGGCTCCACCTTAAGAGCTGAGGTTTAAATAGATGCGAGGAGTTTAGTTTTGGGAGACTTATCTGTTGTTGTTTTTTTCTCTTCAGTCTCTAATTGAAATTCTTGTAAATTAAAGTTTAACAGTGGACCTGTTGGAAACCCCTGGAGGACCCTCGGGCAGCCCCCAGACCTCAGGTTGAGAACCTCCCCCGTCCTCTCCCAAACTGTCAGTCAGCGTTCAGTCGTCTCTAAACGGTAATTTATGTTGTTGTGAGGACAAATTGCTGCAGGAGGTGAACCATTAGCTAAACGGTGTTTCACACAGACGTGTTTTCACCTGCAGAAAAAATGAGAAAAATGTCCTCACTCTGAAGGTAGAGAGACGGAGGAGAGGGACGGGGGGGCACTGGATTTATAGAGGGGGAGACACTGGATTTATAGAGGGGAAGACACTGGGTTTATAGAGGGGGAGACACCGGGTTTATAGAGGAGGAGACACTGGATTTATAGAGGGGGAGACGCTGGATTCATAGAGGGGGAGACGCCGGATTTATAGAGGGGGGAGACACCGGATTTATAGAGGGGGAGACACCGGGTTTATAGAGGGGGAGACACTGGATTCATAGAGGGGGAGACGCCGGATTTATAGAGGAGGAGACGCCGGATTTATAGAGGGGGAGACACTGGATTTATAGAGGGGGAGACACTGGATTTATAGAGGGGGAGACACTGGATTCATAGAGGGGGAGACGCCGGATTTATAGAGGGGGAGACACCGGGTTTATAGAGGGGGAGACACTGGATTCATAGAGGGGGAGACGCCGGATTTATAGAGGGGGAGACGCTGGATTTATAGAGGGGGAGACACTGGATTTATAGAGGGGGAGACGCTGGATTTATAGAGGAGGAGACACTGGATTTATAGAGGGGGAGACACTGGATTTATAGAGGGGGAGACACTGGATTCATAGAGGGGGAGACGCCGGATTTATAGAGGGGGAGACACCGGGTTTATAGAGGAGGAGACACTGGATTTATAGAGGAGGAGACACTGGATTTATAGAGGGGGAGACACTGGATTTATAGAGGGGGAGACACTGGATTCATAGAGGGGGAGACGCCGGATTTATAGAGGAGAAGACACTGGATTTATAGAGGAGGAGACACTGGATTTATAGAGGGGGAGACACTGGATTTATAGAGGAGGAGACACTGGATTCATAGAGGGGGAGACACTGGATTTATAGAGGGGGAGACACTGGATTTATAGAGGAGGAGACGCCGGATTTATAGAGGGGGAGACACTGGATTCATAGAGGGGGAGACACTGGATTTATAGAGGAGGAGACACCGGATTTATAGAGGAGGAGACACCGGATTTATAGAGGAGGAGACGCCGGATTTATAGAGGAGGAGACACTGGATTTATAGAGGGGGAGACACTGGATTCATAGAGGGGGAGACACTGGATTTATAGAGGGGGAGACACTGGATTTATAGAGGGGGAGACACTGGATTCATAGAGGGGGAGATGCCGGATTCATAGAGGGGGAGACACTGGATTTATAGAGGGGGAGACGCCGGATTTATAGAGGAGACACTGGATTTATAGAGGAGGAGACACTGGATTTATAGAGGAGGAGACGCCGGATTTATAGAGGAGACACTGGATTTATAGAGGAGGAGACACTGGATTTATAGAGGGGGAGACGCCGGATTTATAGAGGGGGAGACACTGGATTCATAGAGGAGGAGACACCGGATTTATAGAGGGGGGGGGGGGGGGTGGAAAGTCTTATCTCTTTTATAGAGGGAAGTTTAAGTGGGAAGTTTTATGTTTTAAACATTTTAATGTTTAAATGACTTTATTAATAATTTTCGGATATATTTTGAATATTCAATATTTATTATAAATGAATACAAATGTAGCGACCACAACCAAGCTGCAGCTCTACTGAGATATTTAGTAAACCTTTATTTCTTTGTTTGAATTATTTGTACTTCAAATCAATGAATTATGACGGCTGATTAAAGGTAAACGTACCACCCATAATATCTACTTGTGTTCAAGTGGTTTGTTTTTCTGCACGACACGTTCATTTAAAATGTTATTACAGATTGATGAACATGATGCTTGAGAACTCTCTGGATCAATAAAGAAGCGCATAACAAACAGCACAGCGCCCTCCAGTGGTCGCTGGTTGTCATTAACATCAACAACACAGAGAAGAAAATAAAATCCTGTTTGTTTTTATTTATCTATATTATTCTTTTATTGTTGATCAATGAACAAGGAAGCAGCATCTTCATGTTGCTGCTGGTTTAAGTGCAGATCATTCTAAAAACGTGGGAAGGGAAGATTAAAAAGAATAAACTAGATTAAAGTTGCAAATTTAAAAGAAAAACTCAAATCAGAATGTTCTTTTCTTCTGAATCAGCGGATTGACGGCTGTGTCCTTAAAGTCCACATGCTGATGATAACGTGGTGATTCTGACTATTTCCTAATCGATAAATATGATTTCAAAGCATAATGTGATCAAGTCGTCCACTGCAGCCGAAAAACTGTTTTCTGTCAATTTGTAACTTTATAATCTCAAAGAATAATCAAGTTTTTTTCAAGTTCAAATGTATGTTTTTCTCACAAAAGTACCACTTGAATCTCAGAGAATTTGAAGTTTATTCCCTGAATATTCCCCCATCGCTGTAACGTCTAATGATTTACCTGAACTGTCCCGATACGTCCTCATAGTTGAACTCTTTTATGATCAAACGTGAATAATTTAATCGCAATCCGAAGTTTTCGTATTTCTCATTGCAGGTTTTTATTTTTGGGATTTCTGTGAAATTAGGATGCCAATGAAAAACAAACAATAATTATAAATACTTTTACTAATGCGATCAATAGATTTCCTCAGACATCATAATTCTGTTTATAATGTCACACGACAAAAGATTCATTGATCCATCGGTGGAAGTTTAACAGCTGAGCTGCTCGTGATGACGAGTAGACGATATGTATACTTCATTAATACTTCATAGGTTTGATATTTGATACATTTGATATTAGATGGATAGATGTATATGTTGATAAAGTTTATCTAATAAACTGAACTGAAATCATCTTTAAACTATTATAAATTAAACACGATTAAACACTTTATTATATTGTTGTATTATTTCTGTACTATTCTCATAACGCGCTGTTTTTAATGCATCAGTGAATTCATCTAATCTTCTCTGGTATTTCATGTCACATATTATTGCTATACTGTTCTTCCTATATGTGCCATACTGTCCTGTGTGTGTGTGTGTGTTAGTGTGTGTGTGTGTGTGTGTTAGTTAGTGTGTGTTGTCCTGTGAAATGTCTGTCAGGTTTGATTCAGAAGCTTCCAGCAGCAGCAAAGCAGCCAATCAGAGTGTGACAGACGAGTGAGAGTCCGACCATCTGTAGGTGGACTGATGCCGAGACACACACACACACACACACACACACACACACACACACACACACACACACACACACACACACACACACACACACACACACACACACACACACACACACACACACACACACACACACGAAATGTGGGAGTAACTGATTACATGTTGGGATTTCTGTTGACACTGATCACGGAGTGGTTAGTTTCACTATGAAGTCGATCAGCAGATCTTCTGATAATCGATCATCGGTTCTTCAATGTGAATATTTTCTGGTTTCTTTCGTCCTCTGAGACTCAAACCAACGTCTTTGAGAGAAACAGGTCTTAAAAAAATCTACATTTGAGTAAATATTTTGCAGCCAAATCAAATAATTGACAGGATATTGCTCCTTTGTTTCTTTATAAAACATGTAATACTTGACTTGTTTCTTTACAGGGTTTAATAAAGTAGTTCATGAATATGAGATCTAGAGAGTTTACAGCTATTATCATTCCTCCTGTGCATTGTTCTTCTTCACAGAACATTTGTTTTGAATACTTCCTCGAACAACGAACATAAACTCCTTCATACATAAAGAGGCTCCTCCCCCTTCTGGGCGTCACTATAAACAAAGCTTAAAGCACTATGCCACTGAAAATAGTCAAATTATACATATAATAACACAAAACTCATCCATCAACCGAAGCAGGTGAAACCAGCCGGATGCGTGTATTTAAATATTGAAAGCAGCAGATACTGAACATGATGTCATGCCCCCCCCCCCTTAGGTTCATTAACAACAGATGAAAATTAAGTGTTGGCACCACATCTGCTCCAGAGTCCTCTGCGTCTGTAAATACGTGTGAACCGTCTCTTAGTTATAATTATTATTACTTTACAATTTCCATTATTTTACATCACCGCTGAGGTCAAAGCTGTTTAATCACCGAGAGGGGAATTTAAAATCAGCTCAAAGCTGCAGCGGGAGCGCGCTGCTGTCTATTTGTGGCAGAGAGGCAGAGAGGTGTGTTCTTTATCTCCACCGCAGTCACCTCCAGCTGAAGGTGGAAATTGCACCCAGGGGGGGACAGCTTTGAGGGGGGGGGGGGGTCCCTCTTTGTCTTCTTCTCTGGATCGTTCCCCAAAACTCCACAACTGCACCACCAGAGCTGGTTAGAGACACAAGCTGCTGATATCGAGCGAGACACCGACAATCTACCTGGTGTTCAGAGCACGCGCTGCGTGCGCGCGTGTGGCTCACCTGAGCTCCTCCTGCCGTCGTGTTAAAGAAGTCACTCCGAAACACGCACACGAGGAGAGAAGAAGAAGTGACGGGTATGAAATAGAAACATGTGATCTCGCCTCCAGATGAGTGATGTGAACAGTAGAAATGTTTCAGTTTTTATCTATTTATTTATGGATTTAGTTTTTTATGATGACTGAGAACAAACAACTGTCAACCAAGCTGAAGCAGTTTGACAGCCATGTGTTATAATGATGATGTGTCCATTAAACGCCCCTGAGGTGATCTACAACACCGCCGTGATTTATTGATCATTTCATAACTTTACACACGTTTTAACCTCTGAACCCGCCGGCGGGATGGAAAAGCATGTTTTCTTTAAACAATCGCAAAAACAAGAAGCTGTACAAAAACATATTAATCATCAGATTCTTATCTTTACAACGGTCCTTGAACACATCGTGTGTAACGATCACTTCCATCACAAAAAGCAGCAGAAACGAAGCTGGAAATCTTGATATTTCAACATTTTACTCCATGGTTCGTTTGAAATGTCTCCTCTAATAAAGAGTTCACTTTAACCAGAATAAACTGAGAAACTATGAAGTCATGATTGATTCATCTGAGTCCAACAGTCACGTGACCACAAGAGGAGAAACTCTGACTGAACTACAGGAAGTGAACACAGAGAGGAGGGGAGAGAGGAGAGAGGAGAGAGGAGAGGAGGGTGGAGAGGAGGAGAGAGGAGAGAGGGTGGAGAGGAGGAGAGAGGGGAGGAGAGGAGAGGAGAGAGGAAAGAGGAGAGGAGGGTGGAGAGGAGGAGAGGGGGGAGGAGAGGAGAGGAGAGAGGAGAGAGGAGAGGAGGGTGGAGAGGAGGAGAGGGGGGAGGAGAGGAGAGAGGAGAGGGAGGAGAGGGGAGAGAGATGAGAGGAGGGTGGAGAGGAGGAGAGAGGAGAGAGGGTGGAGAGGAGGAGAGAGGGGAGGAGAGGAGAGGAGAGAGGAGAGGAGGGTGGAGAGGAGGAGAGGGGGGAGGAGAGGAGAGAGGAGAGGGAGGAGAGGGGAGAGAGATGAGAGGAGGGTGGAGAGGAGGAGAGAGGAGAGAGGGTGGAGAGGAGGAGAGAGGGGAGGAGAGGAGAGGAGAGAGGAAAGAGGAGAGGGGAGAGAGGAGAGGCTGAAGTAGAGGATGTAGAAACGTGAATAGTTTAATATATAAACACGTGGAGCCTCCATGTTTTTCAAACATTGTAACACGTGTGGACCCAGATGTTTGATGGAAAGAATCCATCGTCTCCTCCTGAGAGCCCGTTTTAAACCTCTGGGGCTCTGCAGGAGGATGTTTGTGTCCCTGCAGCTCTACGATCCAACACAGGAAATAGAAAAAGAAACAAACAAGCCTTTAGTATTTGTTTTGTAGACTCAGGTTTTTATAAATACTTCATATTGTACAAATACACGGTACCGCTTGTCTCTGTGTAACACCAGTATGACATCACGTGGAACCTCAGAGCGCCCTCTGGAGGCCGACCGGCACACAACAGTCAGCCGACCTCTGAATATAAAAACTAAAGACAAGAGACTGAACCAGAACCAGGACCAGGACCAGAACCAGGACCTCTGCAGGGTCACAGGTCCAGAGGAACTCAACGGGACCTTTCAGTGACTCTGATGGTGTTTTGTGTCGTTAAACAAGACAAATTCTGCTTTTTAAAAATCCTCAGGATGGAACTTTCTGCAATATTTAAATTCACAAGAGAAACATCGCTCATCAAAACACAAAAATGAAAGAAGTTTAACTCAAGCTGAAGTGAGCCGATAAGGACGCTCAGTTATTATTTGAAGTAATAATAATAACATTTTAAAGAGTTATGACAAACTCCAGACTTCAGCTTTTGTCTTTAAAACTATATTTCAGATTTAATTTGACAGAATTTAATGATATTAATCTAAATTATTATGTCTTGAGAGTTCAACAGAAATCCTGCGTAAACTGAAATGAGAGAATAAAGAATGAATCTCGTGTTTTAAGATCAGTTCAATTATAAAAACAAAAACAAATGTTTTTAACCAAAAAATGTAACAAAAATACATTAAAATAATATTTCTCCCAAATAAATACACTGAATCTCATCTTCTGTCTGAGGTCACTCAGCGGGTCGACCAGTACAAATGTAAGACATTCGTCATCATCATCATCATCATCATCATCATCATCATCATCAGCTGTGTCACAGTGAAAGCAGGAAGTGATCCGGAGGTAAAGGTTCTTTCATTGGATTCATTTCACACCATAAGATCTTATTTACGGGTGATGAAGATACAAATCCTGGACTTCTCGCTCACGTTGGCGCAACAGCTGAAAACACTGCGGAGGAAGTTCATGAATATGATCGAAAGCTCCAGCTCAGGTTGGTTTTGCTGTGTTTGATGTGAGCTGTGAATGGAGTGAATGGAGTCTGGTTAAAGAGAGGACGGATGAATAAGAGGTGGAGACGTTCTAAAGCGTTCATTTAAACTCTCCAATCCGTCCACAGCAGAACCGTACTTTGCTCCTCTGACTGGAGGAGAACGTCTGAACATCTCGGCCGTGTCTTTAACCTCCAATCAATAAAGTTATCTGATCGATGACTCGATGATGACGATGATGACGAGTGTCGCTCTACGAGTGAAGCTTCAGTTCCTTCTCACGGTGGCGTTGGAGTAAAATATATAAATAGAATCACTTTACTTTGAAGAAAACAGGAAATACATTCGGGGACGTTTGGTCGTAATTAAGAAAATCCAGATTTCTCATCAATTATGAGAAAAAGTCTGTTATTCATTTATTTCCGTTGTGATCAGTTCCAGAGACACATTCTGCAAAACAACTCGCACACATGAACCGTTTCTTTCTTTTCAGAATAAACGTAGAGCCTCGTGTGAGCAGCAGGAGATGAAACCGTGTTGAGACTCTTCCTCCGTTCGTCCTCACTTCTTCTCCAGCGGGGATTGAAACAGAGAAAACGAACCCTCTGAGGTGCATTTGAACATCTCTGCTGCTTCTGCACGATCACAGTTAAAAGAACAACAACGCCAGCAGGAACCAGACTGCTGCCCCGCCAAAATAAATGCTGTTAAAACAGCCGAGCGCCTGTGTTTGAGTTCAGCTCGGCTCAGTCTTCTCATCGTGAGGTTTTTTAATCTTCAGCAGTTTAAATAGTCGAGATGAGGATATCGAGCTCCACGGTATAAATGATCCGATGTTCAATATTTCTGTTTGTACCATTTGTTTGTTTTCACAGCCTCATTTCACACGACCAGCGCTAAACGGATGAAAGCCTCCGGGTGAGCGAGCACGACTCCAGACCTGAAACCCGTTGTGTGTGTGTGTGTGTGTGTGTGTGTGTGTGTGTGTGTGTGTGTGTGTGTGTGTGTGTGTGTGTGTGTGTGTGTGTGTGTGTGTGTGTGTGTGTGTGCGTCCTCTACGCCAGCAGACACCAGGGCGTGTGGTCCTGGTCACACTCCAGCTTGGTGTTGATGACGGTGCACGGAGCCCCGCTGATGGTCACTTCCTGTCTGGACTCCACCTGGTAACGGAGGTTAGTCAGACCCCCCTCCTGGTCCACCTTAAACTGCTCCTGCAGGGAGGAGGGAGGAGGGAGGAGAGAGGAGGGAGGAAAGGAGGGAAGGGGACAATGGAGGGTGTGCTGTGTTTAACAGGAGGAGCTTTCCGTTGATTATTTATTGGTTGTTTCGTTGCTTTGTCGGAGCTAAAAGGAACTGTTCCTGAGTCTAAAGCTGCTAATTCCAACAAGACTTGTGTGTCAGTGAACGCAACACGAAGACCTCGTCTCCTGAGGACGTTTAGTGCAGACGGACGCGTCTGAGCCGCTCAAACAGTAGCTGTGATGATGTATAATATATAAAGAGCGTCCTCTCTGCAGGCTGCAGGAAGTGACCTGGATTTATTGTGATGGTGTGGCTGCTTAGCTTAGCTTAGCTTAGCTTAGCTTAGCACCTGCAGACACACGTCACACGTCTGTCTCTGGTTCACGAAACCTTTTCAAAGCATTTTGAATAGAAATGTGAGCAGAAAAGCAGAATGAGGAGATGAGATCATTTAGTTTAACTCTGGTGTTTACTGAAGACGTCGGATCGACCACGGCTGTTTTATATGAATTAGAGGTTTATAAAAGATATCGGCTGGGACTCAGAGTGACCTTCTGATTGGTTCCCTCTAACAGGTGAACTCTCGTACCTGTTTCTGGGAGGCGACCCTCTTCTGGTCTCTCTTCCTCCAGGCCGAGTCGTGGATGTGGAGGAAGGTTTTATATCCTGTCGTGATTCCACTCGGTCTGAAGAGCTGCAGAGAAGAAAAACACAGAAAGAATGTAAGACGTGGTCCGACATGGCCTGACATGGTCTGACATGGTCTAACATGGTCTGACATGGTCTAACATGGTCTGACATGGTCTAACATAATCTAACATGATCTAACATGGTCTAACATGGCCCGACATGGTCTGACATGGTCTAACATGGTCTGACATGGCCTGACATGGTCTAACATGGTCTAACATGGCCTGACATGGCCTGACATGGCCTAACATGATCTAACATGGTCTAACATGGCCCGACATGGTCTGACATGGCCCGACATGGTCTGACATGGCCCGACATGGCCTGACATGGCCCGACATGGTCTGACATGGCCCGACATGGTCTAACATGGCCCGACATGGTCTAACATGGCCCTACATGGTCTAACATGGCCTAACATGGTCGCCTAACATGGTCTGACATGGCCTAACATGGTCTAACATGGCCTAACATGGTCTGACATGGCCTAACATGGTCTGACATGGCCTAACATGGTCTAACATGGCCCGACATGGTCTAACATGGCCTAACATGGTCGCCTAACATGGTCTGACATGGCCTAACATGGTCTAACATGGCCTAACATGGTCTGACATGGCCTAACATGGTCTGACATGGCCTAACATGGCCCGACATGGTCTGACATGGTCCGACATGGTCTAACATGGCCCGACATGGTCTAGCATGGCCTGACATGGTCTAACATGGCCTGACATGGTCTGACATGTACCTGTAACTCAGCTTTCCTCAGTCTTCTGTAGAACTCGTCGTCCTCTCGGCCCCAACCCCAGAACCGGTTCGACATCCCGTTACACTGAAAAACAGAAATCATTTTATTTTCTCCGCTTCAGGGAAAATAAAGTGAAGATGTGACGAAGAAGACTTGAACTGTGAGGTTTCTGCTGAGTAGAATCCAGCGTAAACCGGTGAACCAGCTCCACCTGGTGGCCGGTCTGAATCATTACATCAACGTGATGTGAAACGACTTGTCGGGTATTTTTAACTTCAGGAACTTCAACCACAAACCTTCAAGATAAACGTCACCAAAAAGACTAAAGAGAGGCTTCGTGTTTCTGGGATTGATTGTGGAAAAATATTATGAAGAAGAACCGGAGCACAACAACATGAAGAAGAGGAGGAGAGGAAATATCTCAGGATATTCACACAGTGAGATATCTGATGAATATAATATAAAGACTATAATAAAATAAAACAGTACATTCTATATAATGACATCACTTTGCTGTAATGAAGCCTTTAAAACCAGGAAAATGCTAAACTTAAGTCATATTAAAATATCCAAAATGTAAGTTGATATATTGCCGAGCTCCGTGTTACATAACATTTAGTTAAGTTCCTGCAATAGAAAAGCACTAAAATAACACAGTTCAGTTCAGTAGTTTCATATTATCCCTCTGTGTGTTGTTTCCAGTGAAACGTGAAGACGCAGAGCAGACAGCAGGACCTCCGAGCCCTCACGTTGTTTAAAGAAACCACAGAAGAAGCCGCTCCGTACCGCGTGGTAGTGCTTCTTGGTGAGCAGCAGGATCCCCCCCACGTAGGTCTTGTAGTGGTACAGCGGGTGCAGCTCGGGCGAGGCCACGTGGAACGGACCCTCCACGGGGAACCCGTAGTCCAGCGCCTCGTTCAGTGGCAGCAGGTCCACGTCGTGCATCGCCAGGTAGTCCGTGTCGTTACCGCTCTCCAGGTAGCCCACGTTGATCAGGGAGGCCCGGTTAAACCTGAACCCAGAGTCACAGTCTCAGTTAAGAGTGAGTTAGACAGACAGACAGACAGACAGACAGATCTTCTTCCTCACCTGTAGTGATCCACCTGGTTGATGACGATGATCTTGTGTCTGATCTTCTTCTTGTTGAGGAACGTGTGCATAAAGGGAACAAACACCATCAGCTCGTCGAATCGTTCCCTGAAGGGGACGATGAGGGCCAGTCTGTGAGGACCCCAGGACGGGTCGTCCGCTAAAGACGCCTGACCGGCGGCGGCGGGGGGGCAGGGCGGCTGCTGCTGTTGTTGTTGTTGTTGTTGTTGTTGTTGGGGGGGGCGTCGGTCTCCGTGCAGGGGGGTGGACATCTCCCCGGAACAGCTGAGCTGAAGCCACAGCAGAGAGACGAGCAGCAGCACCATGCACAGACCGAACAGCTTGTAGATCGTACATCTGCCAGAGAGGAACCTGGAGACACACGGGAGGGAGGCGGAGCTTCAGACAGCTGCTGAAACACTACAGGAAGTTGAATCTTTAAATACAGGAAACAACTAAAACACTGACCAGGTCTGGATTTCAAAATAAGATGTAAGATAAGATGTTAGATTATATATATATGTATCTTCTGTAATAAACTAAACGTAGACAGTCGTTAGTTAGTACCGACACACACTGACATGTGTTGAAGCTGCATTCTCTCTAGTGTCCACCAGGGGGCGACTCCTCTGGTTGTATAGAAGTCTATGAGAAAATGACTCTACTTCTCTCTTGATTTATTACCTCAGTAAACATTGTAAACGTGTGTTCTCATTTCTGCTTCACTACAGAGTGGAGCCTTGAGCAGATAAAGAGACAGATATGTTTAATAAGCGTCTATGAAACTTTAACTACAGCTGCAGCGTGTTTTTAATTTACATTTAGAGACACAAACCAGGTTCAACGCTGCGTTCATGGCACATGGAAAGAAAACGGGAAAACCTTCCTCTTACGTGTGTTTATTCCAAGATGGAATTATACTGCATCTCAGAGGTACATGTTGTACTTTCTACTGTACTGCATCTCAGAGGTACATGTACTTTCTACTGTACTGCATCTCAGAGGTACATATTGTACTTTCTACTGTACTACATCTCAGAGGTACATATACTCGTTACTGGTGTAACAGTATGTACTCATATGGAGTCATCAGTATTAAACAGTAACTTTAAGTACAAATAGTGATACTAAAGTGTAGAAATATTCTTGAAGTGAAAGTCCTGCATTCAAACACTTATTCAAGTAAAAGTATAAAAACATTAGCATCAAAATATTCCAAGTTCCAAAAGTAAACGTACTCATGATGCAGAATGTCCCACTTCATAATAATATATTCATGAATTAAGTACTTTTTTCTGATTCATAATTCTACTTTTAGTGAAGTATATTCACAGTGTGTGTTTTCTTTTTGAATATTTTTATATATGAGATAATACTTCTTCCACCTCTGGGGCAATTACTGTGAATTAACAAGAATACAGTGAACATGATGTACTTCTAAGGTTGAATAAAATACCAATACGTGGAATTATAAATAACTAAACATCCATCTTACCTTCTCTCCTCTTTGAAGTAGAGGACGGGTTTTCTTCTCGATGAGTACATCATCTTTAAAACCTCACTTCTGTCCAGTTTGATTAAAAAAACAACAACAACAGAGACTCAAACTTCTCAAAAACAGAAGTGTGTCTCAGATTATTCTTTCATCTTCTTCTTCTTCTTCTTCTCTTGTGTGACTGACACGAAGCTAACTCCACACAAACCCTCCCGGCACTCTTCTTCTACGGCCTGTCAACATTTGCTTCATTAAGAGTCAAACTTATTCAGTAATAATCCATATTTTGTAACTGGTTGGTTCTGTTAGCATAACATAGCTAACAGTTAGCTGCTAATATAGCTTGCAGTAAAACTGTACACGTAGCATGTAGCATGTAGCATGTAGCGGTGCACACACCGCGGCGCTCCGGGTTCAACTTCCGGTTTATCTGTTACCGAGTGTCCGTTAACGTTTGAATTCAGCGGGGAAATGTTCAATTAACAAAATAACAAAAACCCCGACCGGAGGAATATTTAACGGTAATTTCACGATGTAAAAAATCTGCGATTGGATTGTTGTCCGAACTGTTTAGGAGTCCGAATGGAAACAGTGTCGGCTGCTACTCAACAAAGGTTCCGTCTTCTCGCTTATTCTCCGTTTCTACTTCCGCCAACCCAATAAAACATGGATTCAGTTTCTTCTTCTTAAAAAAAGTATTATGCTTTCCAATAACATAGAGAGACCTGTTAAGACCAGCTCGACGATTCCTAGTATTGTTATAATCCTCTCCTCTTTCTTCCACTAGATCCTCCCAACAAATGGTTTATTTAAAATATATAGATTTCCTTTTAGTCCCTTTATTCCATTTGTCCCTTAATTAGCTTCTGACTCACTCATATTTACATTAGTTATTTCTCCCACTCTTCAAAGCCATCAACTCAAACATGGGACCCACAACAAATAAACACACATCCTCATTAATGAGTTCTGAATATTGATTGTAGTATTTTATAAAATAAATCCTCATTAATAGTAAAGGTTCTACCATTAAAGGAACATTACACCAGTAAACTGTGTAAAGTACTCAGATGTTTTACTCTGAGTACATTTACTCAAGTACTGTACTTAAGTTGAATTTGGAGGTACTTGTACTTTACTTAGTGTTTCTACTTTCCATGATATCACAGAGGAATATATTGTACTTTTTCCTGCACTACATTTATTGGATAACTTACTTTACATATTCAGATGATTAAAACTAAATATAATCAACCAATACATGAAGTATTACTCTATATTAAACTAGCAGCAGTAAATAAAGTGAATACAACGAGCTCCATCTTTACCTGCTGCGACATTAAAGTGATAAACACATTATATCAAGAATTATAATATAATATATATATTATTCTGAATAATGAGTACTTTCATTTGTGGCACTCCAAGTATATTTTGATCCTAATACTCGTGTACTTTTACCTGGTGAAATGTTGACTGCGTGATGTATTTCTACACTGTGGTAATAATACTTTAGTACTCAGAGAAAACTACCGTCTGTTTCCAGAGTGAATCATTAGCTTTATTTTAGGAAAGAGTCATAATTATTAGTTTAAACTTTATTACAATAGTTTGCAGTCTCATTTCTCTGCTTTGTGTATTTTATACTTATAATACAACGTACAGCCAATAAAAAACCTCCTTAAGTGACTTTTACAAACTGTTTCAGTGGAAAATATGACAAGAATAAAAGAAAACATCCTTCAAACCAAATGTGACAAACTTTATTCTGAGTGCAATGAGACAGAATCTCTCCAAAAATAAAATATAGAATCAAAGCTCCTCCAGCCTAAAAACAACCGATTCAAACTCAAACCCAAAACATTTCTCAAATATTCCAGCAACACAAAACCACCAGAGAAGAAGAAACAAAAGGAACCACAAGTTTAGAGGTGAAGAAGGAAACAAGGATTTATCAAACGCTTCTTTTAAGTCCGACGGCTGAGGAAGGTTTTTAAATGTTTTCAGTGAACTTCAGGACTTGAAACCTTTTCACTGCTCGAGTCTCACGTTGAATATTCAGATTCAGGTCTTCGTGATTTTGGGGTTTAGATCTAAAGAGCACGTTTGCATCTCAACCACGTCTAAAGAACCGCGGGTTGTTCTGTTTTTCTTAAAGTGACAGTGGCCTTTAAAACGATCCAACACCAGAAGACTGTAAGTCTTCCCTCTGATGAACATGAAGGTACATTCAGTTTGGACACACAAACAGAAAACAGAAGTTTCGTTTTGTTGGATTTCACTGAAATAAAAAAGAGGAATCGACACAAACTTCATCTGGAAGCTGAGATCAACGCGGCTGCATTAACAGGACATTTGATACGCTGTACGAGTCGACAGTAGTGCGTCTGTAGAGTCACGTCTGCAGACACACAGTCAGTCTGATCCCAGCGTTACAGTGAAACTAGTGGAACGTTTTAGGAGTGTGGTTGTTTGAGGTACTTCTCAGTGTACTACATAAGAGTAAAGTACTGCTGTGGATGTATTTCAGACAACTAAAGGAATGATATGTACTATATTTAGAATACTTTCACCTCTTTACTCTGCTGTCAGACAGACTGACGTTCTCTCTGATCTCTTCAAACACACCAGACTCCATATAAACAGTGATTCTACCTCAGAACACCAGTTACTGCTCTACTGCTCCTCCATCTGCTACTGTGTTTGTGCTGTTGGGAGACTTTAGTGAATCTGAAATAACTCTTTAAAAGAGTAAGAAGCTAAAATCACTGTTTTATGAATGGAGTCCGGTGTGTTTAGAGAGAATAGAGAAGAGAAGTCTGTCTGACAGCAGAGTAAAGAGGAGAACATGGTCTAAATAAAGCGTTCATTTAATCTGATACAGATTCTTTTAGGAGTCTGAAATACGTCCACAGTCAGAGTATTACTACATCTACTGTAGTAATACTCTGACTCTACTGTAGTAATACTCTGACTGGAGAAGAACTTCACACAAACACCTCTAAACATCACCGCTGTCCCGTTAAAGTCATTGACCATCGTTGGTGTTGAAGCGAGAGAACAACAACAACAACAACAACAACAACGGAGGAAAAACCTCTTCTCAACATCAACAGAGCCGTAACGTCCTCGATGTCAATATTTGACTTTTGTTTGCAGAATCTCCACATTAAAGAAAACGTTTCACAAACTTAGTTTACACACATGAATCCAGATTATAATCCGAAACACGCTGAACGACATCTCTAGTGGCCAGTAACACATCATGACCTCATGACCTCATCGTGACCTCATCACAGTGAGGGAGGAGACGGAGTCATTTAAAATTAAAATAAACTACAGAAACACACGACTATCGGCCTGGTGGACGCGGACAGAAAGCAGAAAGAAAAGCTCTCTGTGTAATAAATACAGTTGTCACATTTCCCCCCCGACGGTCTGACGGTCTGCTGCAGAGGAGACGAGCTCGTTACAAACAAAGAGAACATCAACAGTGAAACAAAGATGGCGTTTTTCAGCTGCTTCTCTCTCCGCCTCCTCTGCAGTTTATCCTCCGACAGCAGCAGCGACCACACACACACACACACACACACACACACACACACACACACACACACACACACACACACACACACACACACACACACACACACACACACACACACACACACACACACTCTCTCACACGCCCTCTCTCTCACACACACACTCACACAAACACACAAACACGCTCTACACCAGCTTCTTGGCCTCGAAGAAGCTCTTGAGGTGTCTCATCTGCCAGATGCCGATGGCCACCAGGATGAGGGTCTGGACGATGGACCACCAGAGGACCCGCTGGTTGGTGCTCTCGCTGGTCAGACGGAAACGCTCCTCGCGGTACTGAGAGGACAGACAGACAGCAACACGTCACATGACTGTCTAACATGCTGACATAGATCAACCAGGTGTGTCGATCACCACGACGAAGAATTTTCGTATTTTCCGTTTCATAACAAATGTTTTTTTCAGTTTTATAGCCTGCTGTGACCTGTTGCATTGTGGGAAAGTGTTTGTTCTGTGTTGCTACAGTTTTAATACACACGTGTTTGAAATGTTCATGACTTTTTATAATGAAATTAGTTTTAGGAGAACAAAATGTCCCCTCAGTCTCCAGCACAAACAAAGAGAAACCACATGAATGTGTGTGAACTCTGTTTAACACCCAGAGACACTGACCCTCTGGTAGTTCTGCTCCTTCTGGATCTGGTCCACCTGCTCCACCAGCTGTCTCACTCTCAGCTGCAGCTCCGTCAGCTTGTCTTTGGCAGCGATCTCAGCGTAGTTGTTGGCGTGTTCTCCCACCTGGATGTCCAGGTGAACCCTCTGAGACACAGGAAGAAGAAGAAGAAGAACTATGTCAGCAGTGAGGGTTGTTTAACTTCTAACACAAGGAAGTAGAGGAGAACAGCGTGAGAGGAAGTAGAGGACAACAGTGTGAGAGGAAGTAGAGGACAACAGCGTGAGAGGAAGTAGAGGACAACAGCGTGAGAGGAAGTAGAGGACAACAGCGTGAGAGGAAGTAGAGGACAACAGTGTGAGAGGAAGTAGAGGACAACAGTGTGAGAGGAAGTGGAGGAGAACCTACCAGCATGCCTCCGGCGAACAGGGCGAACTTGGAGGAGTTGGAGTGCAGACAGATCTGATGCTCTCCAGGTGTGTGGGACGTGAAGGTGAACCTCCCCTCTGAGCCGTACTGTCGAGACAGGATCACCTGCAGGAGACACAGACAGGTAAACACTGATGGACTATGAGCTCATGATGATGAGGAGGAGGAGGATGAAGATGTCTGTTCACCTTGTCATCAGGATCTTTGACTTCCACAAACATCCCCAGACCCTGAGTGGCCGGCATGTACTCTTCTCTCTGTTTATCGTACAGCTGAGTACGGTAGTTACCTGCAGGGAGGGAGGGAGGAAGGGAGGGAGGAAGGGAGGGAGGGAAGGAAGGAAGGGGGAGGGAGTGAGGGGAGAAAGGCAGAGAAGGAGGTGTGTTGTGGTTAGATTTCTGTATTCTCAGAAGTACTGAGTCATAAACCCTCTTAATAGATCTTTCCTCTGAGCACTGCTCCGCCTTTAATGCTGCATTTATTACATACATTTAAGAAATATTCTTATTGAATTCATAAATTTATTGCGTTTATATTTAACACACTTAATAGATTCTACTTCTCCACTTACTTACAATGTGGTTTCATGTTGTAAGAGACTGATGCACTTCTTTCTTGATTTATTATTTTTGTTTTGTTATATTTGTGTATTCTCTGCATATATTGTGTTATATATATATATCGTAGCATTATGGACATAATGTACATTTATATCTTACATACTCCTGTATTTATATTATCTTTAAAAAAAAAGGACAACTGTGACGTACACGTTCATTCTCTGACAAAGTTCTTCTGATTCAACAGGTCGTGTTGTATTTGCACAAACAGGTGAACTGTGAGAGGGAAGGAGTACTACCACCAGAGTACACAATGAAGTATGTTTACTCAACCACTGTACCTGTAAAGGTTGAGGTGCTTGTACTTCCTTGTTCTACTACATATCATGAGGTACATATTGTACTTTTTACTGTAAAACATAATTATACAGCTGCTTTATTTGAGATTTAACGCCAAAGTTTGTTACTAGCTACTCTGAGTGAGTGTGTGTGTCTGTACAAAGCTATGACGTTAAATCAACACATCAGCAGTACAGATCCGTCTTGTGAGTGTGTGTGAGTGAGTGTGTGTGTGTGTGAGAGTGTGTGCGTGTGTAGGTGAGTGTGTGAGTGTGTGTGTGTGTGTCTTCACAAAGCTATGACGTTAAATCAACATGTGTGTTTGTGGACACGAACGACAACTTGAGCTCAGTTAGCCGATTAGCTAACTAGCTGAAGTTGGTGAGCTAGCTAGTTAGCATTAGCATCAGGTAGACTTCCTCTCTCTGAACACTCACCGATAATCATCGTCTCGTCCGGGATCTCCTCTATGAAACACTTCTTCTCGGTCTCTCCGATGTGAAAGTACAACGAGGACACGACGCTGTAGAAAACGTTCAGCAGCAAAACCGACAACACACACGATCGCATCCTGACAGACACCATCTTCCTTCCTGCCGGGGGAGAGAGAGAGAGAGCAGAGATCTGACTGAGCATGCGCGGACACAGCAATGCCACGTAAACCCTCGCTCGACTCTGGCCAATCAGCGCGCCGTTTAGAGGATGCTGGGTGTTGTAGTTCTTAACGATTTGCTAGTAAATTCAAGTTCTTTGAGCTTCCTGAGGGCTGTCTGTTTGTACTTTTTTTAAATATACTATATTCACTTTACTATTACTACACTTGACTGTGTCTAAACGTGGTATGAATGTATTCTCAAAACTGCACTTTGTTTTCTAGTATTTGGTCCTAGTTAATTCATAAATTAATAAAAACGTAACGTTACATTTTTCCTACTGCTTGGCATCAATGTTCACACATATTTACGTTTTACTGATTTAACAGGTCGTTACAAATCCACCTATCTACCTATCTATCTAGTAGTACCACATATAGCTACTAGGGGGCAGCAAACGAAACCCTCTCCGGTTGAACCCACCGAAGAAGAAGCACTTCCTCCCAAGCTGTTTCCATGGCAATCAAACATGGCGCCGGGTAAGTCACTCACTCGTTGTGTCTAATAAAAGGTTTAGACGTAACCAATACTAATAATAAGCTGTATTTTAATGTATTTACCGATGTAACAGTAAACTGTGTGACCGAAACATCAAAGAATAGAACTTCCGGTTTTGTGTTCGGAATCTACCGGAGTTAGCCGATGTTAGCTTCGTTTTGGTAGCGTTACCAGTCCTCGGTAATAACTTACCCGGATGTTAACCGGATGTAACAAACAGCCTACGGCAATATAATCAGTAGAGGAAGAACTGCTGCGATACTTTTGAAAAATACTCCTTTACAAATTAAAAGTCCTGTCTTCAAAATGTTACTTAAGTTCAAGTATGCAAGTACAGAAAAATGTAAAAATGTACATTATGCTGAATGCATCCTAACACATTATTAGCTATATTATAGAATATTAACTTTAATATAACATATCTTGTATTCACCTCTGCATGTAATTATTAGGTTACTTGTTTAATCTTCACTTTTGTAAATAAATACAAATTCAAACATATTTAGTAATATAGAACATTTGGTTAAATATTGCCTTATATGTTGATGCATTTTGATCAATTATTTCTATTTTATTTTCTCTTCATCTCTGCAGGAAGCCAACCAATCGTATCCTTCACATGAAGCTGATGCACACACACGCACACACACACACAAACCTGCCCTCTGTGTGTGTGTGAGAGACAGTGTGTGTGTGTGTGTGTCTGTCTCTGTCTGTGTGTGTGTGTGTGTCTCATGTCCCTCTGTTGTCCTTGACTCGTCTTCCTGAGCTTTCGTCCACTCCTCTTCAGGTCCTCTTCTACCTGAACAGCTGGTACTTTGCTGCCTTCTACATGGCAGAGATCCTGATGTTCATCTACAAAGGTCTGAGAGAGAGAGACGCTGTTTTATACATTAAAATATATAATATACATATATATACAATTATATATTCATATTACTTTCCACTGTCACTGAGGCAAACCGTCAGCAAACAGCTCTCAGTGATACAGCAGCGATGTTTCCTCAGCATGCAGCAGAAAACACACTCAATGAGGTGGACCACTGATGGAACTCTATGATAGAATGTATGAGTTTATGTTGTACTGGTTGTGTGTGTCACAAGAGGGGGGGAGGAGGAGGAGGATATATATATAATATAAAGTACAAACAGCCCTCGGGAAACTCAAAAGAACTTGATTAAAATGAAAACATCTCAAGATGTCGCCACAGGGTTCAAATAATTTAACAATTCATTCATTTAAAATGCTCTTTTCTTCTTTGGTGCGTTATTGAGCTGGAGGTCAGTGGTTCTTCACTGTTCTTCTTAAAGCTGAAGGATTAACTCTTCTTCTCTTGAAGGGGTTCTACTGCCCTACCCGTCAGATAACCTGGTTCTGGACGTGGTTCTGCTGCTTCTCTTCCTCGGTCTGGAGACGCTGCGGATCTTCTACGGTGAGCAGCGGGATCACCGGATACATCGGGTCGTACCGTAGCAAAGTCACTTACTCCTATAATCTTTGTTTTAACTGGAGATTAAACCTACAGGAGACCTCACACATAGCTGTCACAAACAGATGATTCATCTTTTATGCACTTCAGATATTTGCTCTTTGTGCTGCTGCACGACTGCAACTGCGTCCAGACGTCCCTGCAGGTGTTCAGAGGACCTTTAGTGCTGATTCGACTAAATAGAGCTAAAATATATATCGATATTCAGATCGACTCAAATCTGTCCAAGAACCATCTACTCAGATGTAGAAACTTCTTATTGTCATCTAAACCAGATAATTCATGTTTTCATATAAAGCAGTCTGAATGAAGTGCAGAGCGAGACGAGTCCTGCTTCAATAACACTCACCTGTCCTTTGACTCAGACACTCTATCACAGAAAACCAGGAACTGATCAGCTGTTTAAAGGAAGTTTGATCCAGCTGGTGTCTGAGGTCTCAGCTGGTGTGGATGTATAGTGGTTCTCACTGACCTGGTGCTGTCCTTCAGGCTGGAAGGGGAACCTGTGCGAGCGCTCGTTGGCCTCGTGTGCGTCGCTCTTCGTGCTCGTCCCGTGTGCCGCGCTGGCCGTTTACTTCCTGCTGCTGCAGACCTTCGTCCTGCGGCTGGAGTTCATCCTCAGCGCCGTGCTGCTCGTCTTCTACGGCCTGGAGCTGCTGCTGGGACTCCTCTCCGTCTCCACCTTCTCCAGGTGAGAGTCCTGCTCTGGTCAACTGATGTGTGTGTGTGTGTGTGTGTGTGTGTGTGGGGGGGGGGGTTCTCAGTTCAATACAAATCTTTTATTACGTCTGGAAATATTCAAGTTCATGCTTAAATTGTCCCCTTTTTTATTTGTTTCCTTGTAGGTCCAAAGTGTACTGAAGAAGAAGAAGAAGTTTGACTTCCTCTGAAACATGCCACGCTGTAAATAACTGTTTCTATTTTCACACCAACATGTAAATCTGTTGCTTTTATACGAACTGTTTGTCCTCATAATGTATCAAACCGGAGTGTTTGTACACATGTAATGAAGATAAAGTTATGTAAATAAGACTCTTTCTGAAATGGATCCTTTATTATAAACTCACATCTTGCAGAGAGGAACGAATGAGCAGGAAGCTGAACTTCAGGTCTTAAATCTATTAATCTTAAATGAAAATGTGTGTGAGTGAGTGCAGGCGGTCAGGAGACGGTCTGAATAAAACTTGTAGTACAGTAAAAAGTACACTATGTACCTCTGAGATGTAGTACAGTGAGAATGCAGCAGGTGGTGGAGGACTGGAAGTAGTCCAGGATGGACCTGTTTAAAAGGCCACCACAGGAGGAGGAACCCTGTGGGGTTGGGATCCTCCCTCGGTTATGAAGCTCAGGTTCAGGACTCTGACCCTAACACCCTCAAATTAGGTCCCAATCTGACTTTGGTTGACTTTGGTTGGAATGCACAAAATACAAACACGTTTTATTTGGTTTATACAATAAAAAGAAGATTAAAAGTTACAAAAAATGGATGATATAAAAAGCAAATAAAAGAAAAGGCAAAATTCGAAAGTTCAAATCACCAAATAAGCCTCGTCAAGAAGCCCTGATTGTGTGTCGTCTCCTCCTGTTTCTACCTTTTTACTTGGAGCATCGTTAACCTCCTGGTCCATATATGGTCACAACTAAACATTAGCACATCACTGATGAAGCTGTTTACGTAGTCTCACAGCTCATGACAGACTTCTTGAGGTTAACTCTTATCTCTAAGGTTCCTGTCTGGTCTTCCTGGTGGAACATCAGTCAGGATGTCTCCTAAACAGTCACCATGGTTACAGCATCTGACCTTACATCCTGTTTCCTTTGCTGACTGACAAAGATCAGAGCAAAGTATGTCAAACCAAGATCATCTCATTAAATCATCTCAACCAATTATGCGTCACAAAGCACGTCTGATATCACATCGATAATTGACTGAAAGTCACTTAAACATCATCATCATTAAATGATTACTCAGCAATAATAGAGATCAAAGAAGTGACATCATGACAGATTCATTGATAGGAGAGAAATCAATAGTAACTCACTGAGTAGAATAAAACATAAACGCATCAAGACTTCATGAGCCTAAAGTAGAACTAAAGAAAACAAGCCAAGTCTGTTTCACAGCGCCGGGGTTACAACTGAAAGGACAAGACTCACATATATTCATTCATGTCATCAGAATACATCTGCAGCACATTCATGTAACAGAATACACACATGGAGTAGATGTTGTGCTCTAGATGAGACAGTGATATTATTAATGTGTTCATTTCATCATTCACACAGTCTGTGATTTATTGCCAGCTGTTCTTTCTGCATGAAGCAGTTTGAACTGTGTTACTTTTATGACTTAACTTCTTCTTATTGGTTCAATATTTCCTAACGATCCACGTACTGAGCTCTGATTAAACTAATTAAGTTATCCACAAGATTTTGGTAAGCGTTGACAATGTTTTAGCAATAATGATCCTCAGAACATCTGGTAGCAAACAGAGGTAAGGTTTAGGAGGAGATAGCAAACATCTGTATTCGGTCCAAAAGGCTGTTTAGTAGAGCAGACTGAGCTGAACATGGGAGTCAAATTTCCAGTCGATGGGACTTCTGGTGTGAGGGGCGTGGCTTTTCAAAAATCGCATTTTGGGACGTTAATTACAGCGCCACCATGTGGCCGATCGGAGTCATGTGTCTTGAGAAGCACATGAACATCATTTCCAGTTATTGTTCCAAGTTTCATTGTTCTACCTCATTCCAGCTCATAATCTGTTGTTCTATGAGGCCCGATGTCTTTACATGTGAGAGGGTGTCAGACTTTAGTCTTTAAAAGTCTTCTGGTGTTTGGTACACTAAATAAAATCCAGGTGGAGGTGGTGGAGCAGTCTCCAGTCTCCAGATGCTCTCTGGATCACCAGGACTCAGCTGACAGAGATCACTACCACCTGATGAGAGAAGAAGAAGACAAGAGAAGAGATGAATCAGTGTTTCCAGAGACTCCCTTCATCAGCCGTCAGTCAGTGACAGCACATCCAGTAGAAAGAGCAGCTTCCTCTCAGCTCTCATGTTAACCTACACTGAGCTCCAAGCTCACACACCTGCAGACACTTTGGGCCTCCAGTCTGTTGACTCTGCAGGTTTCACAGAAATAAAGTGCTGAGAGTCCTGAACGCATCATGACTGCAGAACCAGAGAGGTGTTCACTGCTCACTGTAAAGATGGATTTAACCCTGTTATGCTGCGTTCACAACAAACGCCAAGCAGACTATTCACGCGACGTGATTACATACAAAGTAAATGCAAAGACGCTAATAGACGTAAATTTGAGCCAATGAGGTGAAAGACGCGATGCAAATTTAAATATCTCCAATGGAGTAACAAACACACGTGAGGCTGTGTCGTTAAAGCTTTTCAGCGTTGAGATTCTCCTCCTTCATCACTGACGTCCTGACGCTGTTGAATCACAAATGGAGGATAAACATATCGTATCCTTCTGTGTTCACCCAGAGCTCTACGATACCTCATACAGAGACCAGACTATGTGTATATATGTATGAGTATGAACCACAGACTGTCTACGGTACAAACAATAACCACGCTGACCTATGTACGCCTAGATGATGGAGCAGCTACAATGTTAGCATAGCCTAGCATTGATTGATCCAGACTCCATTCAGAAAACAACCATTTTAACAGTTGTTAGCTTGTCATCTTGTGGACAGACCTGACAAAGCATGAATCCAGACTTTTTACAAATCAACATCATTATATAGTTATTTCAGCATCTTTTGAATGTTTGTTGAAGTTAAATCACAGCTGAATCTGTTTATTTTGGGTTCATACAGCTGTAGTAAACCAGCCGACGAGTGTCTGGATAGATACAGTGAATACTCCTCCAGATGATGTTATGAACCAGACGTGATGGAGTTTGGTTTCACATATCTGGGACTTCCTCAACTTGTACAAAGCAGCACTAGTGGTTATTTCAGCCCTGATTGATGATTGGCTACATGCAACGCTGGTTCTATGAAGTGAGAGCCAGTGATGTGCAGGCTTCAGTCAGACTGATCTCAGAGCTGTGACAAAGATGAACTGATCAACAGTTTGATAGTTTGATGAATGAGGACCACTGTCTCTAAACATCTGATGATGCCGTCAGCTGTTAACAAGCTTCACTTCCTGTAGACGTGAACAACAACACATGGTCTCAAACACAATCACAACAAGCTTCTGACTCATCTGATTGGCTGACTGCTCTCTCTCTCTCGTCCAATCCTGAAGCCTGTGGATCTGTGTTTGGTACAATACTGCTGAAACCAGCACGGACTGACTCCAACCCTCTACTGACCTCAGAGTCTCCAGTCGACAATGTGGACTCTCCACAAGATCAGACAGCAGCTTCACGTCTGAATCCTTCAGGTTGTTTCCACTCAGATGCAGTTCTCTCAGATGGGAGGGGTTTGACTTCAGAGCTGAGTCCAGAGAAGAACAGCCTTCCTCTGTGATCTTACAGCGTGACAGACTGCAAACACACAAAACAACACACAGAGTTTCTTATATCGATACACAATGAATCATTATTTTCATCATCAACATGAGAGGCTTTCATTTTGGTTTCATCCTCTTTTGTAAACAGGCATTTTGTGTAAATTCTGTCACTGTAAAAACATTTAAAATCATTATAACAGTGAAATAAGTTGTTCCAGTGTAGTAGATCGCTCTAACAAACTAAAAGCACGACTTAAACCGTCCTGGTTCCCTGAAAGCAGGTGGGCCAAAGGATGTTCATGTTGGTTGGACAAGACATCCAACACTTTGATCCCGAGCAGGATAGTGGCCAGTTCACCATCACTTTACACCATTATTTCCAAAAGCATATTAGCAGAGACACTAGTAGATATTGTTGTCCCACAGGAACATGTTGGTAACACCACCATGAACTTGTATGCAGTAGATCACTTCAGACTTCAGAGCTGAGAGCAGAGAAGAACAGCTGACCTCTGACAAACTGCAGTAACTCAATCAGCATGAAGAAGAAATGATGAAGAGGAACAATCTGTTCATCATCAATCAGATGTGTTCATCTTTTAAATGTGGAACTCAACTTCACAAGGGTTTCCTGCAGCGTGGTAGCAGACGTGTAGAAGCAGCTTAAGTCAGGAGAATTCATGACTTGTTTCAAATATAATATGAACTTTCAGGACAAACTGATCACAAAGCAAATGTTCAAATGAACCTGGAGCACAACATGTTGATGAAGATGTGAAGTGGATGATGCTTTATAGAACTTTGAGACATTGTTACAAAATGTATTGATGAGTATTGATCCAGATTCTAAAGACCAGATTAGAAAAAAAAAATTCAAAACGTGTTGAAAAAAGTTATCAGAAATGTTTTTTATAAATATTACTTTAATAGTTATTTCCTAAAACTTAATGTAACCAGAATAATAATTTAATCTGGATCTTAATTATTATGTTTGGAACTATGTTACTGTCCCTTTAAGTGAGTTCGACAGGTGGTCAGATAGCCGTTTTTTGTACACAGAAGAATGCTAGGAGAGTCAATCTTATCCTTAATAAACGATCTTTGTTTCTCCATACACAGAGATCGATAGAAGTGATAATCCGTTTTTTTATTAGAGGATCTTTGTTTTTTCCGTCTGTGCTTTAGTATAGTAGAAGTTGTTGTGGAGAGAAAAAAAGATTAGATAGATTCTGAGAGAATAAAGTTAACAACTTTATATTGAATGTTAGACGACGAGTCACTGAAGAGCTGTAGTTTCGCCTGGAGATTCTTAGAACGTTTGATATCCTGGTGAGTGAATTGAAGTTCAATGCTTTTACCGTTGCATGTTAGCTTTGTTAGCATGAATGCTCGACGATATTTAGGAGTAAGTTTGTATGTAAGTTGTATTTTACTAAAAGAAAAAACCAGTCAGGATAAATCTGAAGAGGATAGGAAAAAAAAACCATTCATGAAGATGTAATGATTGTAATTGAATGCCTTGAGTTATGTATGTTCGCTAATTAGTTATATTGTGTGTGATGTTTACAGCCATGCGGGTTGCAGGCCCAGTTGAGTAAATTTAGTAATGAACTATTGTCCTGCATATGTGCATAGGCTGTTTTTTTTGTATCGTTTCTTCGCTGGAACCGGAGGTGTCGTCCATCCACCGTCCTGCCTGTCACCACTCTCTCCATTCATCGTACCATCTACCTTCACCTGAGGGAATCTCCATCTCGATCGGACATCGCAGTTCACCTGGAGTCCATTTCACTGGACATTGTGCACAGGGGGGGCGGTAGGACATTTGAAAACTGAACTCTTTCTTTTATCATTTTTTTTCAATTTAATTTTATTCCTGAGATCTCAGAGGTTTGTGTTGATTTTGATACTACATGTGTGGACACACCTTTGATGTTTGGAAATGTGAAGTTGTTGTACTATTGATTATTATATTGTGTCCTAATTAAACCTTTGTAAAAAAAAACGTTGCTTCGTGTAATTCGGGGTGGATATTTCTTTTCTGTAGCAGTCAAACAAGTGACATATTCACCAATCTCCTTATTGAACCTAGATTAGATTTGATAATTCCCCTAATTTCTGTCTATTCTGCACTGTCTCTAAAGCGACAGCTGCAGGGGGGTTACATTAAAAAAAGAAGGTTCTTTACGTGTGATTAAATTACATTTCCTTTTTTTATGATGAACATTGAGTCACTCAAGTATAGTATATTCAAGTTACTTTTTGTCTCTTTGTGTCTCTTTGAGTGACATTTCGTAGGTAAAGGTCAGGGGGGCCCCTGACCCTTTGGGCCCCTGGGCCTGTGCCCGGTAGGCCTGTTCAGTAATCCATCCAACAGCAGAATGAAGCCAGACAAGTTGTACATTTCATGATTGTAGAGGATGACATGCAGACAACGAGGCAGCTGATGTGAAGTGGAACATATTACCAGAAAATGTATCACTTTATGGATCTATACGTAGATAAATCAAAGAGAGTAATTGATGAAACATGAAGGTGCTGCACTAGCAGCAGACAGTGAACCCACCTCAGAGTCTCCAGTCTACAATGTGGACTCTCCAGAAAACCACTCAGCAGCTTCACTCCTGAATCCTTCAGCTTGTTTCCCCACAGATTCAGTTCTCTCAGATGGGAGGGGTTTGACTTCAGAGCTGAGCCAAGAGAAGAACAGCCTTCCTCTGTGATCTTACAGTCTGACAGACTGCAAACACACAAAACAACACACAGAGTTTCTTATATCGTTACACAATGAATCATTATTGTCATCACAAACATGAGAGGCTTTCATTTTGGTTTCATCTTCTTTTGTAAACAGACATTTTGTGAAAATCCTGTCACTGTAAAAACATTTAAAATCATTATTACAGTGAAATAAGTTGTTCCAGTGTAGTAGATCGCTCTAACAAACTAAAAGCACGACTTAAACCGTCCTGGTTCCCTGAAAGCAGGTGGGCCAAAGGATGTTCATGTTGGTTGGACAAGACATCCAACACTTTGATCCCGAGCAGGATAGTGGCCAGTTCACCATCACTCTACATCATTATTTCCAAACGCATATCAGCAGAGACACTAGTAGACATTGTTATCCCACAGTAACATGTTGGTAACACCACCATGAACTCGTATGCAGTAGATCACTTCAGACTTCAGAGCTGAGAGCAGAGAAGAACAGCTGACCTCTGACAAACTGCAGTAACTCAATCTGCATGAAGAAGAAATGATGAAGAGGAACAATCTGTTCATCATCAATCAGATGTGTTCATCTTTTAAATGTGGAACTCAACTTCACAAGGGTTTCCTGCAGCGTGGTAGCAGACGTGTAAAAGCAGCTTAAGTCAGGAGAATTCATGACTTGTTTCAAATATAATATGAACTTTCAGGACAAACTGATCACAAAGCAAATGTTCAAATGAACCTGGAGCACAACATGTTGATGAAGATGTGAAGTGGATGATGCATTATGGAACTTTGAGACATTGTTACAAAATGTATTGATGAGTATTGATCCAGATTCTAAAGGCCAGATTAGAAAAAAAAAATTCAAAACATTTTGATAAAAGTTAGTATCAGAAATGTTTTTTTTAAATATTACTTAGCTATTTTCCTAAAACTTAAAAAAAAAAGTTTTTTTACATGTGATTAAATTACATTTCCTTTTTTTAAGATGAACATTGAGTCACTCAAGTATAGAATATTCAAGTTACTTTGTGTCTCTTCGTAGTCTTTTTGTGTCTCTTTGTGTCTCTTTGTGTCTCTTTGAGTGACATTTCATAGGTAAAGGTCAGGGGGGCCCCTGACCCTTTGGGCACCTGGGCCTGTGCCCGGTAGGCCTGTTCAGTAATCCATCCAACAGCACCATGAAGCCAGACAAGTTGCACATTTCATGATTGTAGAGGATGACATGCAGACAACGAGGCAGCTGATGTGAAGTGGAACATATTACCAGAAAATGTATCACTTTATGGATCTATACGTAGATAAATCAAAGAGAGTTATTGATGAAACATGAAGGTGCTGCACTAGCAGCAGACAGTGAACCCACCTCAGAGTCTCCAGTCTACAATCTGGACTCTCCAGAAAACCACTCAGCAGCTTCACTCCTGAATCCTCCAGGGAGTTTCCTCTCAGATCCAGTTCTCTCAGATGGGAGGGGTTTGACTTCAGAGCTGAGCCCAGAGAAGAACAGCGTTGCTCTGTGATCTCACACCATGACAGACTGCAAACACACAAAACAACACACAGAGTTTCTTATATCGATACACAATGAATCATTATTTTCATCATCAACATGAGAGGCTTTCATTTTGGTTTCATCTTCTTTTGTAAACAGACATTTTGTGAAAATCCTGTCACTGTAAAGACATTTAAAATCATTATTACAGTGAAATAAGTTGTTCCAGTGCAGTAGATCGCTCTAACAAACTAAAAGCACGACTTAAACCGTCCTGGTTCCCTGAAAGCAGGTGGGCCAAAGGATGTTCATGTTGGTTGGACAAGACATCCAACACTTTGATCCCGAGCAGGATAGTGGCCAGTTCACCATCACTCTACACCATTATTTCCAAATGCATATTAGCAGAGACACTAGTAGACATTGTTGTTCCACAGTAACATGTTGGTAACACCACCATGAACTTATATGCAGTAGATCACTTCAGACTTCAGAGCTGAGAGCAGAGAAGAACAGCTGTGGAATGTGGAATGTGGAACTCAACTTCACAAGGGTTTCCTGCAGCGTGGTAGCAGACGTGTAGAAGCAGCTTAAGTCAGGAGAATTCATGACTTGTTTCAAATATAATATGAACTTTCAGGACAAACTGATCACAAAGCAAATGTTCAAATGAACCTGGAGCACAACAGGTTGATGAAGATGTGAAGTGGATAATGCTTTATTTAAGCAATAAGGTACTCGAGGCAGTACTGTATCGTTAATAATGTACTGTTCAAGGGTTTGCTGGCCCGACGCGTAGCGGAGGCTTTTATAATACGGTTGCCTGCGACATTATGAATAGTAAGTAAATAGTAAGCTGCCTTTCAGCACAAAATACTTGTAGCCACCAAACGTTGTGTATCGCATTTCAGTAGCCGAGAGAAAATAGTCCCGTACGTGTGGCTGTTGCTATGCAACAGACAAACAGCATTGGGATCATCACGTGTGTTAGCCTAGCTAGATCTCGCACCATCTCATTCATTCACAATGCTCATTTTATAAAAGTTCCATTTAAAATAACAGAAATGACGGCTGTTGTTAACGTTTGATTGTGTTGATTTGGATCTCCATTAATTGTGCGTCGGTGGAAACGTGTCTCGTGTCCCTTCGTCTCTGATGACATCGCTTCAGACCACTCTTGCTCTCTTTGCCGGTGGCTCGGTGTTGAAGTGCTTCTCCAGCAAGGACATTACTCCAACGCTGTCTTTCATTGAGATTTGGTGCCCAGTAGCTTTGAAGGGAGCTTTGGGATTCATGTCCACTCACTGACATGATTTCTCTTGCTTCCAACCAGCATTAGAGAGAGTTTGCACCAAGGTGCTGCGCAGGCAGTGATTGGTGTAGATTGTTGTGCCGGTCGCGCAAAATCTACCTGTTATTTTGAGTGCGCACTGATATGGAACGCTCAGGTAAATGTAAACAGGTGTACAGTACTTTATGGCTCAATACAGTACACCCCGTGACTCACTCTCAACCAATCAGAATGCTTGATTTCATCTGACCCGTATTATAAAGAACTTTGAGACATTGTTACAAAATGTATGATGAGTATTGATTCAGATTCTAAAGAGCAGATTAGAAAAAAGAAATTCAAAACGTTTTGATAAAAGTTAGTATCAGAAATGTTTTTTATTTTAAATATTACTTTAATAGTTATTTTCCTAAATTTAAAAAAAATAAGGTTTTTCACATGTGATTAAATTACATTTCCTTTTTTTATGTTGAACGTTGAGTCACTCAAGTATAGTATATTCAAGTTACTTTATGTGTCTTTGTGTCTCTTTGTGTCTGTTTGAGTGACATTTCGTAGGTAAAGGTCAGGGGGGCCCCTGACCCTTTGGGCCCCTGGGCCTGTGCCCGGTAGGCCTGTTCAGTAATCCATCCAACAGCAGCATGAAGCCAGACAAGTTGTACATTTCATGATTGTAGAGGATGACATGCAGACAACGAGGCAGCTGATGTGAAGTGGAACATATTACCAGAAAATGTATGACTTTATGGATCTATACGTAGATAAATCAAAGAGAGTTATTGATGAAACATGAAGGTGCTGCACTAGCAGCAGACAGTGAACCTACCTCAGAGTCTCCAGTCTACAATGTGGACTCTCCAGAAAACCACTCAGCAGCTTCACTCCTGAATCCTTCAGCTTGTTTTCACTCAGGCGCAGTTCTCTCAGATGGGAGGGGTTTGACTTCAGAGCTGAGCCCAGAGAAGAACAGCCTTCCTCTGTGATCTCACAGTGTGACAGACTGCAAACACACAAAACAACACACAGAGTTTCTTATATCGATACACAATGAATCATTATTTTCATCATAAACATGAGTGGCTTTCATTTTGGTTTCATCTTCTTTTGTAAACAGACATTTAGTTAAAATCCTGTGACTGTAAAGACATTTAAAATCATTATTACAGTGAAATAAGTGTAGCACCCTGCTAATTTGTTTACACGTGTTCCTTGAAATTCCTGTAAAACAGTACATATGCATATGTGTTCATAGGCAGAGAAATATAGTTTGCAAAAGTTCTTAAGTGTCCTACAGTCGGAGTTGCCCTTGAACCGCTCGTGTCCTTACCGTATTGGTTGGTCAGGTGTCAATGTGTTTCCAGCCAATCAGGAGAGTCAGATGAGACTCGTTGGTAACCTACCGGGTTCTTAGAGGGGCGGGGCTAACGACCGGAGAGCGCGAACCAGAGAAAGAGAGAGAAAAAGGCGTCTGCTCCGCGACCTGCGACCTGCCCCACCGGAGCGTTTCAGAAGCAGAGCTCTCGCGGGCGCCACCGAACCACAGAAACCGTTAAAATATTAAAATGTTCAGCTCTTTCAGGAGAGGGGTGATGCTGACTTTTCATATTTGTAATCTTTAAACTTTTTGAATTATTAAGCTTTTTGCAACTTTTTTTTGAATGGGTTTCTATGGAGAATATTTTCAAATACTTCAAATAATTCTTCAACTTTCAAATCCTTCAACTTCCTCATACTTTCAGCTACAGACACCATTTCAACTTTAAAATACTGAGAACATCTTAAGCTATTACTGTATGTTATAATCTTTTTGATATCTTTTTAACTTTTTGAACTGTCACATTTTAACTTTTATGATTTTTTCAGTCCTTTTCTGCCTTTATAATGGGTGTGTATTGCGCAGCTTAGAGTGCGTGATGTCACCGCTAGAGTGAAGAGCAGCTTCAGATTCTTGTGAAAAAAATATTTGTCTTTTGCCTTGGACTCCACAATTTTCACTCTTCATATATATTTTTTAGTTTTTACAGTAGCTAATCCTGTTCTTCTCGTTAAAAAGTGATTGTGGAATCCCACAGATTTACACATTTGGCAGAAAATGACTTAATTGAGAGGAAAAAACAACGTTCTGCTCCATAGAGCTCAATGTTAAATCTGACCACTCATTTCTCAAAGAAAGCAGACGGTACCAGTTTTGTATATTGCGCTGGAGCTCACATTTTTAACACCACAAACAATAAAAAACACATCAGCGCGTTCGGCAGAGTCTTATCTTTCTCACGGTATCCATATTTTATTGATTAGTCTCATGGTTTTGGTATAAAGGGCATATGTTCGACAGGTAGTTTTGTTGAAAATCGCTGTTCACTCTAATCTCTCACACAGGTGCTGCAATCACCAACCAGTGCACCCAAGCACACAGGTGTTTCTATGAGCTCGTTAGTGATGTTTATAAACACACAGAGGCACTGAGACACACATGCACACACGACTTGGAGATATGCGTGATGCTGCTCAGCCAATCAAATATGGGTATTCTGACAAGTTTCCTGATTCCAGTGAGATGTACACACACCATGACACAAGTGGGCGAGACGAGGAAAGACCTGGCAGAGCAGGACAATAGTTACTTTAGCTGTAAATGTTAAAACATAGGACAATCTCCAGATGAGAAGGATTACCAGAGAGATCAGAGTGTCTGTCTGTCTCTCTCTGTCTGGTTATCTCTTTCTGTCACTCTCTCCCTCTGTCTGTCTGTGTCTCACTCTCTCTCTGTCTGTCTCTCTACGCACACGACATGGAGGGATTGTTAGATCTCCTGTCTGTCTGGCTGTCTGTCTCTCTCTCACACTCACTCAGTCCATGTAACTGTCTGTCTGCCTGTCTGTTCTCCATGAACAGGCTGCTGGCACACAGGTGTTCGTGATTAAGGTAATCAGCAATGTTGATAAACACACAGACTCACAGACACACGTGCACATACACTTCTCTCTCTCTCTGTCTCTCTGTGTCTCTCATTCAGTCATTCAGGTCTTGGATACTTTTAGAGGACCCCCCCACACACACTTATTCTAACGCTACTAATACTTCTACTACTTATAATACTTCTACTACAACTTCTTCTACTACTACAACAAATATCACTACTGCTGACATTTTTTAAGCCACAGAAACCGTTAGAATATTAAAATGTTCAGCTCTTTCAGCAGAGGGGTGCTATATCTCTTCATGTTTCTAATCTTTAAACTTTTTGAATTATTCAGCTTTTTGCAATCTTTTTTGAATGGGATATCTATGGAGAACATTTTCAAATCCTGTTAAATTTCTTCAACTTTCAAAGCCTTCTTCTTCCTCATACTTTCAGCTACAGACACCATAGTTCAACATTTCAACTAGAAGGGTTTACAGCAGTGCAGTTTAAATGCTTTTGGGCTTCAACATTTTTCAGACAGGTAGTCTCCCATTTCTGTATTTTCAGCAATTTGTAATCTTTAAACTTTTTGAATTATTAAGCTTTTTGCAATTTATTTTTTAATTGGATATCTATTTTCAGCAATGTTTCAGCAGTTCATTTCAGCTTTCAGCATTCCAACGCATTTTCAGCAGGAAATGCATTTTCTAGTTTTTATTGTTGTCTAGCTTCAGCAGGGATTTCTCGATCCTGCAACATCTGACTTGTCTCCAACGCCGACTGTTCTCCTCCCGTAGATGAGCAGGACTTTGAAAGTGACATTTCTGTTTAATACTCATGTTGATTATTACAGCTCGCTATCTGAGAAATATGAGCTCACAAAACAGCTCATGCTTTCTTTTCTTTTTACTTAATAAAGGAATTAATTAAATTGACAGTTGATTAAGAATGTTTATTATGGTAATATCAATACTTGAAGATAGAATTTCTTACAAATTGTTTAAATAGTTTGATTGTTTGTTATGAAACTCACTGATATGTTGTCTCATTATACAGTTCAACAGAGACGGAGGTCAGATTTCTGTGTTTCTCCTCATCTCAGGAGATTTATTTTGCCATGTTGATGTTGACATTATCTAGCTCGCTACAACATAGAGCTGCTTAACATTCACAAAACAGCCAAAGCTTGAACCTTATCGATGGATGATGTGCATATATAAACCATTGTGGGTAATATGTGTTGGTATTTTGATGAATTATAAATACTTGAATGGCCAAAGGGGGGAATTGTTGGGGCAATGTATCCTGTTCTTTTAGATATAACTTATATCGCTTAAACCTAAACCCAATCTAAAAGAGCCAGAGGAAGTACGTTTAACTAGTTGTCAACCGATTCAGTAACTATACAGTGAACTATTACAGAGACAACATGAGGACAAACTGAGGACAGAAGACAGTCCACAAACGCAGGCATAAGCTAACCAACCAATGAACCAATGACTGTTAAAACATAGAAGAAACAAAAGCGTAAAGTACATGGACCTGAAGACCAGCGGGAGGTTCTAACATGTTTCTAGTATGAGTGACGAGAGTCACTCAAGGGGGGAATGTGGGAGAACAATGTATCCATGTCTATTCACATTCATCCTGTGATAACGGCCGGTATCATTGTCACATGTTATTCACGTCACTGAGACGGGGAGTCTAGTATAGCGGCCTTGGAGCCCGGGTGAAGGTAGAGGGGGGATGACGTAGATGAACAAGTAGGGTAAGATTTCTAATGCAGGGGAAGAACGGGAGCCGGTCGCTGTGACGGGCGGCCAGAAGAGAAATCAGAAGAAGACGAGTTGGGAAGGAGACGGTGGTTAATCAAAGAACCCTCTGTTATGACTTGTCTGAGGTACACAGTGTAACTTGTCTAGGTGAGAGTTCAGTGGAGGAGGACATCTCCAAAGGGGGAGACTTAGGGTAGAATGGAGCTATAAATAATGAATGATGCTATTATGGAGTTAGTTGACTCCGGACAGCTCGGTTTACTTGTATACTTTGTGATGCAAATAAATCTGCGTGAACTGAAGGAAATCCAATATCTTTGGTGTTCTGTGGGTGTTCGTTATTGAGTTCCTAACAGTGAGATCCTGTGGTGTCTCACCACGAGTCAGATAGAGAACAGTTACTGAGCCAACCGTTAGCTAAAGTCAAAGAAGAGGATCAACGAGGAAAAAACCACAACGGTAGTCTTTATGTGTCTCTTTGAGTGACATTTCGTAGGTAAAGGTCAGGGGGGCCCCTGACCCTTTGGGCCCCTGGGCCTGTGCCCGGTAGGCCTGTTCAGTAATCCATCCAACAGCAGCATGAAGCCAGACAAGTTGTACATTTCATGATTGTAGAGGATGACATGCAGACAACGAGGCAGCTGATGTGAAGTGGAACATATTACCAGAAAATGTATGACTTTATGGATCTATACGTAGATAAATCAAAGAGAGTTATTGATGAAACATGAAGGTGCTGCACTAGCAGCAGACAGTGAACCCACCTCAGAGTCTCCAGTCTACAATGTGGACTCTCCAGAAAACCACTCAGCAGCTTCACTCCTGAACCCTTCAGGTTGTTTACACTCAGATCCAGTTTTCTCAGATGGGAGGGGTTTGACTCCAGAGCTGAGACCAGAGAAGAACAGCCTTCCTCTGTGATCTCACAGTGTGACAGACTGCAAACACACAAAACAACACACAGAGTTTCTTATATCGATAAACAATGAATCATTATTTTCATCATCAACATGAGAGGCTTTCATTTTGGTTTCATCTTCTTTTGTAAACAGACATTTAGTGAAAATCCTGTCACTGTAAAGACATTTATAATCATTGATCAGAATTGATCCAGATTCTTCAGAGCGGATCATAAAATAAAATATTATTAATAAAATATATTTGAAAAATTTGAAATTGTGAAAATCCTGTCACTGTAAAGACATTTATAATCATTATCACAGTGAAATAAGTTGTTCCAGTGCAGTAGATCGCTCTAACAAACTAAAAGCACGACTTAAACCGTCCTGGTTCCCTGAAAGCAGGTGGGCCAAAGGATGTTCATGTTGGTTGGACAAGACATCCAACACTTTGATCCCGAGCAGGATAGTGGCCAGTTCACCATCACTTTACACCATTATTTCCAAATGCATATCAGCAGAGACACTAGTAGACATTGTTGTCCCACAGGAACATGTTGGTAACACCACCATGAACTTGTATGCAGTAGATCACTTCAGACTTCAGAGCTGAGAGCAGAGAAGAACAGCTGACCTCTGACAAACTGCAGTAACTCAATCTGCATGAAGAAGAAATGATGAAGAGGAACAATCTGTTCATCATCAATCAGATGTGTTCATCTTTTAAATGTGGAACTCAACTTCACAAGGGTTTCCTGCAGCGTGGTAGCAGACGTGTAAAAGCAGCTTAAGTCAGGAGAATTCATGACTTGTTTCAACTATAGTATGAACTTTCAGGACAAACTGATCACAAAGCAAATGTTCAAATGAACCTGGAGCACAACAGGTTGATGAAGATGTGAAGTGGATGATGCTTTATGGAACTTTGAGACATTGTTACAAAATGTATTGATGAGTATTGATCCAGATTCTAAAGACCAGATTAGAAAAAAAAAAATTCAAAACGTGTTGAAAAAAGTTAGTACCAGAAATGTTTTTTTTTTAAAAATATTACTTTAATAGTTATTTTCCGAAACTTAAAAAAAAGAAGATTTTTTACATGTGATTAAATTACATTTCCTTTTTTTAAGATGAACATTGAGTCACTCAAGTATAGAATATTCAAGTTACTTTGTGTCTCTTCGTAGTCTTTTTGTGTCTCTTTGTGTCTCTTTGTGTCTGTTTGAGTGACATTTCATAGGTAAAGGTCAGGGGGCCCCTGACCCTTTGGGCACCTGGGCCTGTGCCCGGTAGGCCTGTTCAGTAATCCATCCAACAGCAGCATGAAGCCAGACAAGTTGTACATTTCATGATTGTAGAGGATGACATGCAGACAACGAGGCAGCTGATGTGAAGTGGAACATATTACCAGAACATGTATCACTTTATGGATCTATACGTAGATAAATCAAAGATAGTTATTGATGAAACATGAAGGTGCTGCACTAGCAGCAGACAGTGAACCCACCTCAGAGTCTCCAGTCTACAATGTGGACTCTCCAGAAAACCACTCAGCAGCTTCACTCCTGAATCCTTCAGGTTGTTGTGACTCAGATCCAGTTCTATCAGATGGGAGGGGTTTGACTTCAGAGCTGAGCCCAGAGAAGAACAGCCTTCCTCTGTGATCTCACAGTGTGACAGACTGCAAACACACAAAACAACACACAGAGTTTCTTATATCGATACACAATGAATCATTATTTTCATCATCAACATGAGAGGCTTTCATTTTGGTTTCATCTTCTTTTTGTAAACAGACATTTTGTGTAAATCCTGTCACTGTAAAGACATTTAAAATCATTGATCAGTATTGATCCAGATTCTTCAGAGCGGATCAGAAAATAAAATATTATTAATAAAATATATTTGAAAAATACCAAATGCTCTGAAAAAGTCATCATCAGAAATGTTTAAAAAAACTGTCTTTAGCAGTTATTTTCCTAAAGATAAAAAGGTTTGGTTCTTTAAGTGTGATTCAATTAAACTCTCTTTTTAAATGATGAACATTGACTCTCAAGTATAGTATACATAGTATATTTATCAAGTATAGTGTATATATAGTACATTCAAGTAACTTTTTGCCTCTTTGTAGTCTTTTAGTGTCTCTTTGTAGTTGTGGTAGTGGGCGTGGTCTGTGCTCAGCTGCAGGAAGAGATCTGTGGTAGTGGTTCAGGGGAACAGTGCCAGGGTTAATTGGCACAGCTGTAACCGGTTGCTAATTATCCCTCATTCCTCTTCAGCAGTAGCAGGCTGGAGCTCTGGTGGCCGGTGAGACACAGAGAGGAAGAGGAACACCAGCCCACAAGAGTCAGACTGATTGATGCACACTGGCCTGTGTGCGCTCCGAGGAGCCGGACGGCAGGAGAGAGCACACGGCAGTGTGAAGTTTAGTTTAAGTTTGTAAATAAAATACGTTTGAGTAAACCTGAACTGCTGAAGACGGTGTGGTGTGTTGAGGACCCGCGAGTAACAAGGAGTCGGCTACACTGGAGCCTGAACCACTCCGACAGATCTCTCCCCTGCAGCCGAGCACAGACCACGCCCACTACCACAGTAGTCTTTGTAGTCTCTTTGTAGACTTTTTGTGTCTCTTTGTAGTCTTTTTGTGTCTTTTTGAGTGACATCTCGTAGGTAAAGGTCAGGGGGGCCCCTGACCCTTTGGGCCCCTGGGCCTGTGCCCGGTAGGCCTGTTCAGTAATCCATCCAACAGCAGCATGAAGCCAGACAAGTTTTACATTTCATGATTTTAGAGGATGACATGCAGACAACGAGGCAGCTGATGTGAAGTGGAACATATTACCAGAAAATGTATCACTTTATGGATCTATACGTAGATAAATCAAAGAGAGTTATTGATGAAACATGAAGGTGCTGCACTAGCAGCAGACAGTGAACCCACCTCAGAGTCTCCAGTCTACAATGTGGACTCTCCAGAAAACCACTCAGCAGCTTCACTCCTGAATCCTTCAGCTTGTTGAAGCTCAGATCCAGTTTTCTCAGATGGGAGGGGCTTGACTTCAGAGCTGAGTCCAGAGAAGAACAGCCTTCCTCTGTGATCTCACAGCCTGACAGACTGCAAACACACAAAACAACACACAGAGTTTCTTATATCGATACACAATGAATCATTATTTTCATCATCAACATGAAAGGCTTTCATTTTGGTTTCATCTTCTTTTGTAAACAGACATTTTGTGAAAATCCTGTCACTGTAAAGACATTTATAATCATTCTTACAGTGAAATAAGTTGTTCCAGTGTAGTAGATCGCTCTAACAAACTGAAAGCACGACTTAAACCGTCCTGGTTCCCTGAAAGCAGGTGGGCCAAAGGATGTTCATGTTGGTTGGACAAGACATCCAACACTTTGATCCCGAGCAGGATAGTGGCCAGTTCACCATCACTTTACACCATTATTTCCAAACACATATCAGCAGAGACACTAGTAGATATTGTTGTCCCACAGTAACATGTTGGTAACACCACCATGAACTTGTCTGCAGTAGATCACTTCAGAGCACTTCAGACTTCAGAGCTGAGAGCAGAGTAGAACAGCTGACCTCTGACAAACTGCAGTAACTCAATCTGCATGAAGAAGAAATGATGAAGAGAAACAATCTGTTCATCATCAATCAGATGTGTTCATCTTTTAAATGTGGAACTCAACTTCACAAGGGTTTCCTGCAGCGTGGTAGCAGACGTGTAGAAGCAGCTTCAGTCAGGAGAATTCATGACTTGTTTCAAATATAATATGAACTTTCAGGACAAACTGATCACAAAGCAAATGTTCAAATGAACCTGGAGCACAACAGGTTGATGAAGATGTGAAGTGGATGATGCTTTATGGAACTTTGAGACATTGTTACAAAATGTATTGATGAGTATTGATCCAGATTCTAAAGACCAGATGAGAAAAAAAAATTCAAAACGTGTTGAAAAAAGTTAATATCACAAATGTTTTTATTTTAAATATTACTTTAATAGTTATTTTCCTAAAAACTAAAAAAGAAGGTTTTTCACGTGTGATTAAATTACATTTCCTTTTGTTATGATGATGTTGAAGGAGTTGGATTGTCTGCGAAATTGTGAGTTCCTTCTACACGGACTGCCAGGGTCCTTTGGTGTTGAAACACCATATAGCTGCTCCGCAGAACAATAAAAGAAAATGACTAAAAACAAAAATGTAACTTTGAAGGAACTCAAGGCCCTGTGACTGATGCAACAAGCCTTGAGGCTTTCGTAAGAGAGCGCCTGCAGATGTGAACGAAAGGACAACGTCTTATCTGACTTTGCATCTGCCTAATGCTGTGGCCGGCGAGCATAGCAAGGTAGAGTCCAGGCTGCAGTCACACAGTTCAGCAAGTTATAGTTCAGGCTGCAGTCACACAGTTCAGCAAGTTATAGTTCAGGCTGCAGTCACACAGTTCAGCAAGTTATAGTTCAGGCTGCAGTCACACATATGGTTCTGTTTTGTGCAGAACGCACACACATACAGTTCCTCTTATGTGATTGGCCAGATACACACACACACACACACACACACGTGTACATCCACCCACACACACACATGCACCACCACAGGAGCATCGAGGTCACCTCGAGGTTACCGTGTTTTAACTTTCTCAATTACATTTAGGATGGTTAATAGTACATCCGTATAGGCTTCAACATGTAGGCCCGGGCCCCTAAAGGACGAGGGCACAAGTTAGGCAGAAGAGTACATATAACGAGAATACTCAATTAATTAATCGTAGGCTGGGCAACAAGGTGTATTATGATTTGTATTATGGTTTGTGTGTTATCTTTTATGATTAATATCAATCCCTGTGCACTGTTACAACTTACATGAAGATATGTCTGTGTAGGGGTCATAACCAATGAGGAGTGAGGAGTCAATAAGTCCTGAGTCATGCTAACGTATGTTGAAACATACGTGGCATCACCGCCAAGAAAGAACAAACGCAACGGAAGACGACCTGCCCATAGGATAAGAGGGAGGGGGTCGGAATCCCACTCTCAAGGGTAAAAATATTCTTGATTTTAGACATTTGAGGCATTAATTGGGGAGGCGGACACTTAGTCTTTTGAAAGTGTAATTTAGAGATTGAATTTCTTCGGACTTTTTGATAACTCTGTGTCTCACTGAGCATCAGGGGTTTTTACATTCTTTTCGATTTTGTTCTTTACCATATTTGTTATAATTTTTCTATGTATTGGGACCTAAACAGTATACTTTGTATTGGCCGAAAAATAAATTAAGTAAACTTTTAGCACTTCTTCAAAGACTCCTTTTTCCTGTCCAATCGTTGACATCGAGCCTCCGAGAGAGGGGTCACCTCTGAGGGGAGAGACCCTCCAGCCCTTGCGGTAAGTTGCAGGACCTCCAGCACGGCACATCACTGATTGCATCTTCTGCAGAAACCCACTTACACATACTAACATCTGTTTCTAAAAGTGAGAGAGAGATCCGTAGAATACCTGCTTCGAGCTTCATATCTGTTAGGCTCTGAACCAGGGGTAGTAAATCAAGAATATCTTTAACCTCAAAAAAGGGAAAAATATTACATTGAATATCGGGTTGATAATGATTTCCTAATTAATTGAATGTTGAGATTAAATTGAGACTTGATCATAAACTAGATACTAAAAGTATAATAGTAAGAGGATATATATATAGGGGATATATTTACATAAAATTAACTTAATTTAATTAACTGGTAAAATTAAGTAAACTTGGAAAAATGTTAAAATCTTCAACACAGAAGGCTGACAGCTATCCGAGCTTATAAGACAGAAAATCAATGAGCGGTCCTAAAGAGGAAAAGACCCACAAGCAACGACTCGTGCTCATATTGGTGATTTATTACTTTTTGGTGAAAGCGGCATCACGTCGGGGATTCTCTTAAGCTGAGTCCACACCGAGGCAACACATTAGGCCAGGTGGGTGAATCATATAGAGAGAGAACATGGCTCAGCCTCCCTCCCCCCTCTCGCAGACTCTTCCTGCACCGGGGGCACTCACAGAGGGCGACCGGACATCGGGACAAGAGTCTCGTTGGTCCGTGTTCACCCCGGGGGGCAAACCGTGGTCTGTCCGTCGCCGCCGAGATCCTGGTCGCATGCGCGCAGACATTCCGAGGGATCCTCGTTCACTCCTGTCCGTTTCAAACAGGAGGCCTCTTTTTTATTTTTAAACAAAATTGAGAAATAATCATTAAAATTAGAAATTTTGATTGATTAAGAGTTAATTATGATTAGATGTTAAAATTGAAGTTTGTGTTAGAACTGCTGAATCATTAATTGGGAGATTGTTGATTGATCTATGTTTAATTAATTAATTGCTCTTTGATTGAATCTTATTTAGTTAATTGAAAAATTGTAATTAATTTTTATTGATGAGTTAATTAGTTTTAATTAATTTGTATTTTATAATTTTAATTAAAAACATTTTTTTTTTTAATTTTAATTTTAATTTTTAATTTAATTTTTAATTTTCAAACGAAAGGCGCGCGGAAGTCACCGCTACGCGTCACAATGAACATTGAGTCACTCAAGTATAGTATATTGAAGTTACTTTATGTCTCTTTGTGTCTGTTTGAGTGACATTTCGTAGGTAGAGGTCAGGGGGGCCCCTGACCCTTTGGGCCCCTGGGCCTGTGCCCGGTAGGCCTGTTCAGTAATCCATCCAACAGCAGCATGAAGCCAGACAAGTTGTACATTTCATGATTGTAGAGGATGACATGCAGACAACGAGGCAGCTGATGTGAAGTGGAACATATTACCAGAAAATGTATCACTTTATGGATCTATACGTAGATAAATCAAAGAGAGTTATTGATGAAACATGAAGGTGCTGCACTAGCAGCAGACAGTGAACCCACCTCAGAGTCTCCAGTCTACAATGTGGACTCTCCAGAAAACCTCTCAGCAGCTTCACTCCTGAACCCTTCAGGTTGTTTCCACTCAGATCCAGTTTTCTCAGATGGGAGGGGTTTGACTTCAGAGCTGATTCCAGAGAAGAACAGCCTTCCTCTGTGATCTCACACCATGACAGACTGCAAACACACATAACAACACACCGAGTGTCTTATATCGATACACAATGAATCATTATTTTCATCATCAACATGAGAGGCTTTCATTTTGGTTTCATCTTCTTTTGTAAACAGACATTTAGTGAAAATCCTGTCACTGTAAAGACATTTAAAATCATTGATCAGTATTGATCCAGATTCTTCAGAGCGGATCAGAAAATAAAATATTAATAACATGTATTTGAAAAATACCAAATGCTCTGAAAAAGTCAGCATCAGAAATGTTTTTTAAAAAAAATGTCTTTAGCAGTTATTTTCCTAAAGATAAAAAGGTTTGGTTCTTTAAGTGTGATTCAATTAAACTCTTTTTTTAAATGATGAACATTGAGTCTCGAGTATAGTATACATAGTATATTTATCAAGTATAGTGTATATATAGTACATTCAAGTAACTTTTTGTCTCTTTGTAGTCTTTTAGTGTCTTTTTGTAGTTGTGTAGTGGGCGTGGTCTGTGCTCAGCTGCAGGAAGAGATATCTGTGGGAGTGGTTCAGGGGAACAGTGCCAGGGTTAATTGGCACAGCTGTAACCGGTTGCTAATTATCCCTCATTCCTCTTCAGCAGCAGCAGGCTGGAGCTCTGGTGGCCGGTGAGACACAGAGAGGAAGAGGAACACCAGCCCACAAGAGTCACACTGATTGATGCACACTGGCCTGTGTGCGCTCCGAGGAGCCGGACGGCAGGAGAGAGCGCACGGCAGTGTGAAGTTTAGTTTAAGTTTGTAAATAAAATACGTTTGAGTAAACCTGAACTGCTGAAGACAGTGTGGTGTGTTGAGGATGTGCGAGTAACAAGGAGTCGGCTACACTGGAGCCTGAACCACTCCGACAGATCTCTCCCCTGCAGCCAAGCACAGACCACGCCCACTACCACAGTAGTCTTTGTAGTCTCTTTGTAGACTTTTTGTGTCTCTTTGTGTCTCTTTGAGTCCCTTTGAGTGACATTTTGTAGGTAAAGGTCAGGGGGGCCCCTGACACTTTGGGCCCCTGGGCCTGTGCCCGGTAGGCCTGTTCAGTAATCTATCCAACAGCAGCATGAAGCCAGACAAGTTGTACATTTCATGATTGTAGAGGATGACATGCAGACAACGAGGCAGCTGATGTGAAGTGGAACATATTACCAGAACATGTATCACTTTATGGATCTATACGTAGATAAATCAAAGAGAGTTATTGATGAAACATGAAGGTGCTGCACTAGCAGCAGACAGTGAACCTACTTCAGAGTCTCCAGTTTACAATGTGGACTCTCCAGAAAACCTCTCAGCAGCTTCACTCCTGAATCCTTCAGGTTGTTTCCACTCAGATCCAGTTTTCTCAGATGGGAGGGGTTTGACTTCAGAGCTGAGCCCAGAGAAGAACAGCCTTCCTCTGTGATCTCACACTCTGACAGACTGCAAACACACAAAACAACACACAGAGTTTCTTATATCGATACACAATGAATCATTATTTTCATCATTAACATGAGAGGCTTTCATTTTGGTTTCATCTTCTTTTGTAAACAGACATTAAGTGAAAATCCTGTCACTGTAAAGACATTTAAAATCATTATTACAGTGAAATAAGTTGTTCCAGTGCAGTAGATCGCTCTAACAAACTAAAAGCACGACATAAACCGTCCTGGTTCCCTGAAAGCAGGTGGGCCAAAGGATGTTCATGTTGGTTGGACAAGACATCCAACACTTTGATCCCGAGCAGGATAGTGGCCAGTTCACCATCACTTTACACCATTATTTCCAAACGCATATTAGCAGAAACACGAGTAGACATTGTTATCCCACAGTAACATGTTGGTAACAACACCATGAACTTAGCAGATCCGACACTTAGACCACTTCGTCATCTTTGTAGTAAATCATCTGATCCTGACCTGAGAGTTTCAAGTGTACAGTGTGGACTTGCCAGTCCAGCAGAGAGCAGCTTCACTCCTGAGTCCTGCAGGTTGTTGTTACTCAGGTCCAGCTCTTTCAGACTAGAAGACTGTGAGCTGAGGACTGAGGACAGAGCTTCACAGCTTCTCTGTGAGAGGTTACATCCACTCAGCCTAGGGGAGGAACAGGGATTAATACAAACAAAATGTTTAATCAAAGTCAAATATCAAACATATTTAGTAATGGTTATGTATCCGTAGTGTATCTGCCTACAGAGCTTTGTTGGAGGCTTTGACCACTGGCAGCAGCCTCAGAAGAGCCTCCTCTGAAGCAGAGTATTTTTTCAGGTCAAACTCGTCCAGATCTTTTTGTGATGACAGTAAGATGAAGACCAGAGCTGACCACTGAGCAGGAGACAGTTTATCTGTGGAGAGACGTCCTGAACTCAGGGACTGTTGGATCTCCTCCACTAGAGAACCATCATTCAGTTCATTCAGACAGTGGAAAAGATTGATGCTTTTCTCTGGAGACACATTCTCACTGATCTTCTCCTTGATGTACTGGACTGTTTCCTGATTGGTCAGTGAGCTACTTCCTGTCTGTGTCAGCAGACCTCGTAGGAGTTTCTGATTGGTCTCCAGTGAAAGACCCAGGAGAAAGCGTAGGAACAAGTCAAGGTGTCCATTTGGACTCTGTAAGGCCTTGTCCACAGCACTCTGGTAGAGATGTGTTAGCTTAGGTTTTGCTCTCAATACTTTAGGCAATTGGGTTCTTGGTTGTTTTTTTGCCATCAGGTTGACACCAGAGTTGATGAAGGTCAGATGGACATGAAGAGCAGCCAGGAACTCCTGAACACTCAGATGGATGAAGCAGAACACCTTGTCCTGGTACAGTCCTTTCTCCTCCCTAAAGATCTGTGTGAACACTCCTGAGCACTTTGAGGCTGCTTTGATATCGATGCCACACTCTGTCAGGTCGGATTCATAGAAGATCAGGTTGCCTTTCTGCAGCTGATCAAACGCCAGTTTTCCCAGAGACTTCATCATCTTCCTGCTCTCTGGACTCCAGTGTGGATCTGTCTCAGCTCCTCCATCATACTTGACCTTCTTCCGTTTGGACTGAACTACCAGGAAGTGGATGTACATCTCAGTCAGGGTCTTGGGCAGCTCTCCTCCCTCTCTGGTCTTGAACACCTTCTCCAGAACTCCAGCAGTGATCCAGCAGAAGACTGGGATGTGGCACATGATGTGGAGGCTTCGTGAGGTCTTGATGTGGGAGATGATCCTGCTGGCCTGCTCCTCATCTCTGAATCTCTTCCTGAAGTACTCCTCCTTCTGTGGGTCAGTGAACCCTCTGACCTCTGTCACCATGTCAACACACTTAGCAGGGATCTGATTGGCTGCTGCAGGTCGTGTGGTTATCCAGAGGCGAGCAGAGGGAAGCAGGTTCCCCCTGAAGAGGTTTGTCAGCAGCACATCCACTGAGGTGGACTCTGTAACATCAGTCAGGACCTCATTGTTGTGGAAGTTCAGAGGAAGTCGACACTCATCCAGACCGTCAAAGATGAACACAACCAGGAACTCTTCAAAGCTGCAGATTCCTGCTTCTTTGGTTTCACTGAAGAAGTGATGAACAAGTTCCACCAAGCTGAACTTTTTCTCTTTCAGCACATTCAGCTCTCTGAAAGTGAATGGAAAGATGAACTGTATGTCCTGGTTGGCTTTGCCTTCAGCCCAGTCCAGAGTGAACTTCTGTGTTAAGACTGTTTTCCCGATGCCAGCCACTCCCTTTGTCATCACTGTTCTGATTGGTTCCTCTCCTCCAGGTGAGGCTTTAAAGAGGTCTTTTTGTCTGATGGTTGTTTCTGGTCTGTCTGGTTTGCTGGATGCTGTTTCAATCTGTCTGAACTCATGTTCATCATTGACCTCTGCAGTCCCTCCCTCTGTGATGTAGAGCTCTGTGTAGATCTGATTCAGAAGGGTTTTTTTCCCTGCTTTAGCGATTCCCTCAGACACACTCTGGAACTTCTTCTTCAGGTTAGATTTGAGTTTAGTATTCCACAGTACAGGACTAGTTCCTGAAATGAAAACAAATCATAGAATGGAATTAGTGAGTGGTTGTCTTCTATTTCATTTTAAAGTTTTTAAAATCATCTTACTGCTCTGCAGACAGTCAGCCAGCTCCTTCTGCTTCATTGTCCTCAGGAAGTTTAGTGTGATCTTCAGAATTGCCTCCCTGCTGCTCCTCTTTTGCTCTTCCTCGTCACCGTCCAACACCTCCTCATTGTCAGGGCATTCTGGGTAATCTGGACTCAGAACTTTTTGGAACTTCCTTAACTCGTTCTTCACAAAAGTGACAATGTTTTCTTCAAGCAGCTGAAACAGAAACATATTTAAATGTAAACCAACAGAAAATAACATCACACCTGTCCGTCATGGACTGAAAGACTATTGCTAACTGGTGTGTTGTGGTTGATTCAGAGCATTGACATGTTTCTAGTTTGACAGTGTAGCTTTCAGTTTCTAACTTTAATCTTTCATCTAGATTTGGTAACTAAAACCAATATAACTCCTTCCTCATGGGAGTACTTTACTTTTTTTAACTTAACACATCAAGACCTAAAAAACACAACAGAAACTGGACAAACAGTCTGAGAAATGATGAAGCTTTATATGAAGCTCTAGCGTAAGTTCAGTCAGGTCAGTTCATCAGCAGCGGAGAAAACATCTTCCTCTCGTGTCCCTGCCTGGGAATCTCAGTGGTTACTCCGGGTCACTCTGTGCAGGTAACAACCTGATCGGCACCGTGCAGTCTCTGGCTAAATCCAGCAAACTGTCCATACAGGCCTCAGGGCCAAACATCCTTAAACTTCTGCCTCCTTGTGGCAGCGGCCTCATGCACACCGCATTCATTTCACTTCAAGCTGCTCATCGATCAATTTAAACACATGAATTAGCGTGTCACACCTGGACCGTCTTCTCAATCAGATAAATATTGTGAGGCTGCTTTGACAATAGTTTTTAGTTGCTTTTTTTAGTTGCTTTAGTTGTTTGGCCTCAATTAACCTCTACTACAAAGGTATCTATGAGGCTCTTTTGAAGCAGGGATATTAAAGACACACGCAGTCAGGGCGTATTTAACCCCTCTGTCTCCTCAGGGTATTAGAATATCCCACGTTTGCAGTGTTACATGCTCACTTCGGTGAAAGTTTCAGAAATTGTCACCGTAAAAAATGTATAACTTTTAAGGTTCTCATCCGTACCTTAGTTTAGCCGTCTCCATTGTATGGCACTTATGTTACATTACTATAAGTTGTTTGAGACTTTCAACTTGAGTACACTGTGAAGTTGTATTATGTTTATGGTTTATGGTTTAATTTTCAATCAAGCAAAGGGAGTACTTAATGCCAAAATGCACGGTCATTCATGACATGGTCAGAAGTTATCCATAGCAGCGCAGATCATGAAGTCCATAAGAAAGATCACGCCGGCCTCATTCAAACCCTGGTCATTGCTGACCTCATCACAAACCACAACAAGCATGCTCAGTTGGCATAGCAGAAAAACTCTTCCATGTTTTGCTATTATATTTCTTTTGACTCTGAAGTTGGGACTCATGTCTATCCATGGGCTTTTGAGGGATATCACGGTCAGTGGTTCTCAGACTCTGTGTGAGATATCTGACTGCAGAAGCTCTCGTGTCTGGGACCAGCAACCGAAACACAAACGCCTCACTCTCATGCCTAAATCAGTCGTCAGCATTCCTCAGTGTGAGCATTCCTCTTCATGATTCATGTGATAGTATCACGCTATTAGCCTGCACACAAGTCATCATCGCAATAATTCACGTGGCAGGGAAAGTGCTCGCTCTGTATATGTGCCTTGCTCAGATTTTATATACACATGCATATAACTGGTGGTGGAGTTTTTGCTTCACAGCTACGTCGCTGCTCACTGTCCTCTCTGATAACCTGTTTTTTCTGGTCATAGCTGAGCTCGACATTACATTCACGTCTTTCTGGTCAAAATCATTCAAATCATCGAGTGCAGTTAATTTTTTAAATGTTAGATTCTATTATATTTCGCCTCAGTGTGCGGCTGGTATTGTTTTCACCTTGTGACAGTTTGCTTGTCTGTCTGACGGCAGATTTGTTCCGCTAAAAGTGTCACAATAGATTCAGTCACAAATCTTTTAAAGTGTAAAGTAGGATCACAAAAAAACAGGCAGAGTTCAAAGATGTGTGCAGTCTGAGCAAGGCCGGCAGGAGTATGTGGGTAAGAAGTGGGGAATGACCCATTGGACCACCACACTTTACAGCCTGGCCTGATTTGGCGTCGTAGCGCCGTGATTGCATTGCAAGATGTCCTCCTGTTGATGTATTCATTTTTTATTCATTTGTCATTCATTGCGTTCTTCTTGATAACTACTATTCATATCTTACTGCTAATTCCCTCTATCCGTCGTACTCTGGTAAGTGGGTCACTTTTAATGCATCATGGTCTAACACGATCTCATACACTGCTTCATGGTCTAATGTGTCCTCATACTGTTGTCCTGTCATGTGTTGGATGCTGCTATTTGACCAAGTCTTGTCTTGTCTTGTCTTGTCTTGTCTTGTCTATGGTTCACCATAAAATAGGTTTTAATTGCAGTGTGCGTCTTCTTAGTTCAGGGGTCGGCAACCTTTACTATCCAAAGAGCCATTTTAAACTATTTTCCATCAAATAAAATCCGTCTGGAGCCGCAAAAGCTATTTGATATCACAGCTTATAAAGTTGTATATATAGTTATATTATATATACAAAAACTATAGTTTGTTGTATTTATGAATTGATAGAACAAGAATAAAGACAATTCTTGAGCTGCATCTACTGTTAAAAGTGAACAGTTTACACAGGTCAGAGTTCAAATGTACACACCTCAAACACTGAATCCAAGTTTGCTTGAGGCTTCTGGACTTGCCGACGACTGGGAGCCTTTGATCTCTGAAGTCTGTAGAGAAAAAGGGTTTAGGCTTAATGACGACAAAGTAATTCCGTGTCATATTATGAGAAACCAGAAAAATAAAGACTTAGAGAGACATTCTTTTAAACTTCTTAAAAATGTGTCTGTATAAATGATTCCTCACGGAGAGACAGAAGTAGATTCCTCATATGAAATAAGAGAACATTTTAGAAACAGTTCTGATAAGTGCACATGTTCAGCAAAAACCTTCACAGGAAGTTCCAGAAAAGCGTTTCTTTTAGTTTACGATTCAATAATTTGTGTAATTTGTCTTGGTGTTTGCTCGGGGAAGACAAAAGGTGACAAACAATACAAATACAAAACACAAGCGTTTGATGCATTCAGAGACCCACTAAAGGACACAGTTTCAGTTGAGTTCATAGACTGAACTGATGAGGAGGAGTTAAGAGCCCTGATTGCTTCAGGATGCTGTTACAGGAAAAAGCAGTTCTACTCTTAAAGTTACTACAAGGACCTTTGACTTTGTGCTGTTTCTGTTGGTCCCTGTGGACGACAGTGGTCGTGTTTCTGAGCACCAGAGTTCCTTTAGAACCGCGGTTCTCAAATGGGGGTACGTGAAGGCACTCCAGGGGGTACGTGAGATTTACAAAATATATATTTAAAATTAGCATCCATTCAACAATCCTTGAAAAATAGTTCTTTATTAAATATTCAATAAAATATAAGTGTAAGTTCATAAACTTTCATTATCCTAAACAATGCAATCTTCAGTGTTGACAGTTTAATAAATCAGACTCTGATGATCTTTTTTTCAACCAAAAATGATTTGCGCTGGTTAGGGGGTACTTGGCTGAAAACATATTTCACAGGAGGTACATCACTGAAGAAAGGTTGAGAACCACTGCTTTAGAAAACCTAATGTTACTGCAGCAGGTCTGACAGTCTGCCCCTCTCAGTCCTCGTTCTGGTTCTCCCGTGTCTCCCTTCCCTCCAGCGGGTCCAGCAAGACGTCCTGGGTCTCCAGCAGCGTGTTGTCGGTGTTGACTCCCAGAGAGGAGAAGCTCTGCTCCTGGAGGAGGAGGAGGAGGAGGAGACGCTGCTGCTGCCAGGAGCTGAGCTCTCCTCCTCCCTCCGGAGCTCCGACCGCAGGTCCAAGGCTGCGGGTGAAGCCGTATCTGGGTCTGTCCACGGTGGACCGGTCTCTGCTGGAGGATCTGGGTCTGTCCACGGTGGACCGGTCTCTGCTGGAGTCTGAGCTGAAGGAGGTTCTGGTGAACCTGCATGAGTTCATCTGGTTTCACCAGAATCCGACCCGGTGGCTCCGATGACGAGCATCAAGAATAACTCTATAGAAACAGACCATCTTCTCTCTGATGGTCTCGTTACTGATGGAGGTCTGATAGAGGATCAGGACTAAACTGAGACTGGTTCAGGACCAGTTAAACGTTCCTCACTGTAACTTTAGTACTACGCAGCCTTTTTCCTGAAGAAAGAGGACTAAAAGTGATTTGGAGTGAGAGCAGCCTCTGATCATGTTCACAACCATCCTAAGCGTGCAGGAGTGAAAGTATCACAGATGCTTTTCATACCTCATTAACATCCTTTCTGTTATCGGCTGAGCTTCTTTGAAATCAGGAGGGGGAGTTATAGACCGTTCGCTCATCAAGCTCACACAGCTGGATTCAGGAGAGTCTGAGTTCTGCTTCTTGAACCTGATTGAAAGAAGAATAAAGAACTTTTAAAAAGCCAGTTCACATTCTTCCCAAAGATGGAAAATGTAGGCTGCTGTAAACAACCAGCAACAGGCTGTGAAGACAGATAAACTTCAATCCTGTAAACCTTCCTTGAACAGACGGAGTGATTTTAAGGCTACATATTGTCATTAATAATACACATGTGCTACTATATATGTACATAATGTATGTGTGAGTGTTCATCAGCTAGAATGAAAACTCACAGACAGTGTGATGTACAATATCTTAACTCACTGAGTCTCTGAAGGAAGTTTTCTTTTAAAAAAGGGAGGAGAGTTCATGGACGCTTCACTCTTAATGGACACACTGGGTCCAGTTCCAGGTCCATGTTCAGAAGAGTCTGGTCTGTTCAACACAACACACACAGAGCTTAGAGGGTGAACAATGATGGTGGAGTGATGTGTCCTGGACAGCTGGAGATCCTCATCTCACCTCTGAGCTTTGGTCTGGCTGTCATGTTCCCCACACAGAGCGGTTTTAGAGGGAGGGACTCCCTCCTCTCTGTCCTCACGCTGACTCATAGCAGAGTCCACACCTTCACACAAACACAACAACATGCAGTCATTCATCACTACAAGACTCACATCACTGAACACTAACACTGTACAAAAGCTGTCAAACACGTTCTGACGCATATTTCATGAGTGAGTCAAACTCAAGTTGGTTCTAGGCGTTGGCGCTTTTTCTAATACATGCAAATCATTATCAAATCAGTCTTTTAACTTAAATAAAGACTATCGACAATATTTCCACCTGAAAGCTAAAATAAATGATCAGCCAATCAGCATCAAGAACCATTTCTACCGTCAGTTAAACAGAGAAACAACACAAAGAGATCAAAGTGATCCTGATGATCAAACATGTACAGATTCCTCTGGTAGGATTCTCACCTGCTGAACTGACTTCAGGTCAGTTTACAGACACGTTCACCTTCATGTGGAGGAAACACTGGAGAGAAGAAGCTGCTCATGTCCTCCTGTCAGTCCTGGTGTCTGTGTCCATTTGATCTGAGGACGCCGTCACACCCTCATCACTTCAGAGTCCAAGTCTAAAATAAAACCAGTGTGACGTCAAAACCTGTCCAACAGGTGGTAGATGTCAGCCTATCAGAGGTGTTTGTATTTCCTCACTCCTCTCCCTCACCTGTAGCTGATTCATGTTGTGTTGTTGAGTGTTGGAGACGGTTATTGTAATGTGTATTATGCTTTCTTACATCAAGTCAAGTCTTCACTGAGTCCTTCCTTTCCTTTAGAACACGTCCTCACAGCGAGCCAATCAGACAAATCACAGGTGAGGTGATGTAGTTCTCCTCTCTGTCCACTAGATGATGCTAACTAACCATCTAAAGAGATAAAGATCAGCTCAGTTCACAAAGATTTAATGAAGCAGCAGCAACTTGGATCACATGCATGTCTCACTGATGAGACACAATGTGACGTTTACATGTATTTATTTATAAAAGTGTTATTTTGAAGAAGATTTGGTGAAACATGTTCATCAATCACATTCTTCTAGAATGATTTATAACCTACATGTTGTAACATTTCTGAGCAGCAGCTTATAAAAGTTTACAGTCAAAACAATCAGCGTGAACCCATCAAATAAGCAGAAGATCACATGACGATGAAGAAGTAGAAGAAACATGTGAACATCTCATGTTATCACCAACAGACCATCAAACTGAAGGACTCGGATCAAACTCAGTGCTCCTGTTTCAAACACAAAGTCCAGCTCACATGAGACACTGGAGACACTCTGGATGTTGGATCTGATCCTGGAGCAGTGTCCTTAAAGACATGACATTAAGCTCTCTACATGCATATCAATGGATCAGCAGTATGCATCGTGTTCACTCAGTTTAAATGATGGAGCTCAAAGTCACAGAGCACAAGTTGACCTCAGGGGGCTTCACCACCGCGCTGCAGCGCTCAAAGAGTTAAAGTGTTTGATGCAGTCAAAATGCTCACATGTGATTATTTATTTTAATTATAACAAATACTGAAGAACTCAAGATGAGACATAAAACACTGAATTAGAAAGTATAGAAGCTTTTGCTAATTGAATTCAATAACTGGAATGAGACATGAACACACTTGATGAGTGATAACAGAAAGTGGTGACTGTGGTTTCAGAGGTCGTCCTAGGTCGTCCTGCTGCTCATCAGAGTATAAGTGACAGCAGCTGATGTAAAATGGGAGAGTAGCTCTGATAACAACACTGTTAGGCCTGGACGGTCTGTAGATTATTAAAATGATCACTGGATCTTTAGAGTTTACTATAAAATCAAGACGTTCACATGAAGTAAAGCTGAGATAAAAACGACTCATTATTTAGAGATGTGATGTTTAAAAGACCCAAATGAACAGGCTTATAGTCAGGAGCAGCAGGTAGCAGAGGCTGCAGAGGGACTGTCAGTAAATAGTTGTGGTTAGCACCAGAGGGGTTTGACATAGAGCATGCTGCAGAGGGTCTGTGACAGGAAGTGATGCTTATAGGAATGAGTTCCTCTAAGGAGAGGATGAAGGAGATTGCTTGATTGCGTAATGCACATGTGAGGATTAATTACAGGCCTGTGGATGTTTTCTGAGGTATAACAGGAGAATCATAAGACGGCTAACATGTTGTGACTTATTTACAGTCTATTACATACATGTTACAGGGTTTTATAGCATTTTCACTGTTACTACATCATCAGACACACACAGGTCCTCTAGGACGGGTTTTGTCCTCTGGGACAGTTGAGACATGAACTGAGCAACCAGGACTCCACTAGTGACACCAAGTGTGTGTCTGGGTTGTTAAGATGGGTGTGTTGTGAACATTCAGAGTGTTGACAGTTAAAAATAACTCAGCTTGATCCAACCTGTCAGACCAGTTCAGACACGCAGATTACAAACTTCTGTTGAAACTTCTTGAGAAACATGAACATTATATTTCTAAAGATCATTGTTCTTTATCTCAGAGAGAAACTCTACTGCATATAACAAATATATCTTTTGAAACATCGTTCTATTCTCCAGTTAAACAGAGAAACAACACAAAGAGATCAAAGTGATCCTGATGATCAAACATGTACAGATTCCTCTGGTAGGATTCTCACCTGCTGAACTCACTTCAGGTCAGTTTACAGACACGTTCACCTTCATGTGGAGGAAACACTGGAGAGAAGAAGCTGCTCATGTCCTCCTGTCAGTCCTGGTGTCTGTGTCCATTTGATCTGAGGACGCCGTCACACCCTCATCACTTCAGAGTCCAAGTCTAAAATAAAACCAGTGTGACGTCAAAACCTGTCCAACAGGTGGTAGATGTCAGCCTATCAGAGTAACAACTAATAGTGCCATCATGTATTACATAGTGTGATGCTATGTGAGTCAAATTAAATGTGATTATGTCTTTTACTTATGTTGGGGATTTCACCTCGGGCTAAAAGCCCACATTATAATCTGACTCCAAAAGACTACCCCTCCAGAAGGACCCCGAGCAGATCGTTTGAATTAGAATTACTTTGATGAACAACAGATGACAGACGATCTAAAAGTATTAACAATTTATTAAGTCAAGCATCAGAACATGTAATGCATAGATCTATGGTTTCACAGAACACCGTCATCGTGCTGCTACTGCGCCGCAGAGGCAAAGAGGCGCTGCTGGGTGTTGTAGTTCTTACAGCTTGTGATCAGCAGCTTTCTTTCTTTTCTGTTTCTGCACTTTATCATGAAAAGAAAATATGTTTTTCACCGAAATCTATTTTGCAATTGTGTTCGTATTATTTCTTTGACTCTTCATAATTGTTATTCTATTGTTCATATATGTTAATATATTTATTCTATTGTTCTTTCCTAATCTTATCTCTTATCTTATATAGTACAAGTAAAATGTTACTTTAAGTTATCAAGAATTTGTAAATACAGTATTAAAAGTATAAAATGGCCCCTGTTATGTATTCTATCATGAGACTATTATGACTCACACAAAGCAAGATTTCACTGTTGTAGAGGTGGAGCTCGTTTTGAACTATTACCTAAACATTTCTATATTAAATCCTCACATTCATGCTCTCCTCAAGATGAATGTTGTTCATTCACGCTCTCCTCAGGGTGAATGTTGTTCATTCATGCTCTCCTCAGGATGAATGTTGTTCATTCATGCTCTCCTCAGGGTGAATGTTGTTCATTCACGCTCTCCTCAGGGTGAATGTTGTTCATTCACGCTCTCCTCAGGGTGAATGTTGTTCATTCATGCTCTCCTCAGGGTGAATGTTGTTCATTCATGCTCTCCTCAGGGTGAATGTTGTTCATTCATGCTCTCCTCGGGGTGAATGTTGTTCATTCACGCTCTCCTCAGGGTGAATGTTGTTCATTCATGCTCTCCTCAGGGTGAATGTTGTTTATTCATGCTCTCCTCAAGATGAATGTTGTTCATTCATGCTCTCCTCAGGATGAATGTTGTTCATTCACGCTCTCCTCAAGGTGAATGTTGTTCATTCACGCTCTCCTCAGGGTGAATGTTGTTCATTCATGCTCTCCTCAGGGTGAATGTTGTTTATTCATGCTCTCCTCAAGATGAATGTTGTTCATTCATGCTCTCCTCAGGATGAATGTTGTTCATTCACGCTCTCCTCAAGGTGAATGTTGTTCATTCACGCTCTCCTCAGGGTGAATGTTGTTCATTCATGCTCTCCTCAGGGTGAATGTTGTTCATTCATGCTCTCCTCAGGGTGAATGTTGTTTATTCATGCTCTCCTCAAGGTGAATGTTGTTCATTCACGCTCTCCTCAGGGTGAATGTTGTTCATTCATGCTCTCCTCAGGGTGAATGTTGTTCATTCATGCTCTCCTCAGGGTGAATGTTGTTCATTCATGCTCTCCTCAGGATGAATGAAGCTCTGTTGATCCTCTGACGTTTCATTTAGCGCCACCTTCAGGTTAATGTGTCCGATACTCTGGTCTCTCTTTTCTACGTGGAAATATATACAATATACAATTTAAATTTCATTTCCTGTTAATGTATTACTGACAGAGCAGGCTAGTGTTTTCCCCCTGCCTCCATTCTTTATGCTAAGCTAGGCTAACCACACTGACCCAACACACAGGCATGATATGAAATCGATAAACATCCTTCTGACACGTGTTCAAGCTGATGAAACTAATTAATTGGCAATTACCAGCAACTTAAACAAAGCTCATTTACTACCGTGAGAGGTGCACAGAATCTTCTCCGGCTTAAGGACGACAGACTTTCCCCACATTTTGGTTTATTCTTTGCATATGTTCAGTACACATAAAGTTGCAAAGCTTTATCAACTTTTCGAGGGAAAACTTTTTTCCTTCCTTAAGCCGTCTCTAATCTCAGATGACTAATTTAACAGTAAGCGAACATGCAGAATGTGACTGCCGGCGTTGAAAAGCGGATAAAGGAGCGTTGCATCCTCCTCCTGACCTGCACATGTTTGTGCTCGCGGGGCATTTGTTCTGCTTGTCAAAGTCGCCATCCAATTGGGTGAAGCTCGTATTAAAGAGATCAGTGTATTTGCATGTCTCCACAATGGCTGCCTCGCTCGCTTCTCTTTGTGAATATAAAGTAGAGAGGAACTTAAAGCTGAGAGGTTTCATTACCGAGGCTATCGCAGCCGTGCAGTTCCTGCCGCGCAAATTAAATTGTGCCACTTTGTTGAACACCCAACCTCTGCTCATAACTGGAGCTTCATCTGCACAAGTGTGTCCACAGCCGCCAGCTTCTCACCAAAAGTCACGATAATGACACAACGCCGTTTACGTTTTACATGAGTTCTTCAGACTCGGATCTCAAAGGCCTCGGACGATGCTCTACCTTCCACCTGGGTCACATGTCAGGAGCTAAAGAAAGCTGCAGGATGATGACAGAGCCAAGCGTCGCTCTAAAATCAGCCTTTGTATTGTTAAGGTTAGACAGATTGTGTCTTTAATAAGATGGTCTGTCTCTTTAAGGGATTCACACTTCACGGAGATTTAAACCAAACTAAACCACAGAAGTGTTCGACTAGAAAACTCTCTGACGGCTTTAACGAATCAACTTTTGTCATTTTAAGTTTGGAGATTTGATGGAAATGAAACAACTTGAATTCTTTGATTTGCCTGCTTTCTCTTATGTTGACTTCGAGGTTTATTTCTCCACAAAGCCGCTTAAAGTCCTGAACACCAAAGACCTCAGCAAAGTAAACCTGAACTAAAATGCTTTATTATTTATCCATCAAGTCATACCTGCTGCTGCTGATTGTTTGATAGCATTTAAGGAGACACGATGAATATAACGGGACACATAAATGATTGAATAAATGATATTTTGGAAGCTACAGAGCGTGACATGCCGCGGGCTGTTGACATCGTCCTGGTTAAAGTCTCTTAGATTTAAAATTATATTCCATAAACTGGTATTTTCACAGAGAGCGTGAGAATAAATGCTGCTCTCCTTCTTTTCCTCACTTATTGAGAGTTTCACCAAAACCTCTTTTCAGACAGTCAGGAGACGTCTTAGTTATACTTCATTAATATACTTTAATATATCATTAATAATTGATTGTGGCCACTAGCAGATGCATGATTCTTTTTTCAATGAGCTTTTTCTTTTAACGTACAAGTGATGTGATTCATAACTCATCTCTAAATGCAACATTATTTCATTTGATTTTAAATAACACAATAAGTGATGAGTGGCCAAAAAGTAATGTTACATTAAACAAGTAGTAGCTATACAATTCTTACTATAATATAATGTAATATCGTACAATATAACATAATATACTATAACTAACGTGAAGATATTGCAATGCAATTTAATGTAATTAAATGTATAATATTAATAGTATTTAATAATAATAATAACTATTATTATTATTCGTAAAACACACATAAGTGAAGGAACAGCAGATCAAGTTTTATTGATTTGTTTATTTAAAAACAAATCAACTCATCAGAGCTTCTCCAGTCGATCGAATATATTGAACTCAAGACTAAACTTGTAGCTTTAACCCAGTTTATCATTAAGTCCACTTTCTGTTTAAAGGTGAAACCAGAAACACTAATCATTAAATATCCAGAGCGATACGTTCAATAAGTCTTGATCTCTTGTTCAGCTGCAGTTCACACAGTCAACCACTAGATGTCAGTGAAGCTCCATCAGCCAGAGCTACGAGGAGGAGAGAGGTGAGAAAGAGAGGAAGAGGGGGAGGAAAGAAAGAGAGGAAGAGGGGGAGGAAGCTGCAGAATAATTTGATACTTAGTGAATTCATTTTTAAATGATCATTTATTTGAAATTCCAGTTTTTTAAGTCAAAAGCAATTATTTTGTAAAATGTATCATATAAGTCAGTAATTAATGATCAAAATTGTCTGTAACACTTGAACCTCTGTTCTTAACGAGTTCGGAGGCCGAACCGGCCAATCAGAAGTGCAGCAGCCTAACGAGCAGCAGGAGGCGGGGCTTCCGGGAGACAGACAGATGGATGGACGTCTCTGTCTCGTCCCTCAGCCGTGTTGACAGAGAGCAGAAGATGATGATTTACTAGGTGGGTTTTTATTCACGGCGTGTCCCGGATGAATAAAGATCAAATTAGAGGTTTATGAGCTCCGCTGTCTATCCTGACATTTATATGAGCTCTGGGCTCGGCTCGCTGTGATTTATGTTTACAGCAGCGCAGGAGGGAGATAAATAAATAAATCAAAAAAATCAAATGAAGTAGCCTGAAATCTTATTCTAATGCTCTGTCAACAGCAGCGCAGACGCAGAGAGGCATGATGGGAGATGAGAGGCGAGGAGTCAGAGGTGAGGAAGATGGAGATCACATTCAGTGCTGATGAAATGAAACTAAACATTTATCTGTTGGAGGAAAGACGACTGAAGAAATATAAACTGAAAGAGGAGACACGCGTCTCGTCAGATTCACCATCTTGTTCCTAACTTCATACAAATCGTTGCTAATTTAAAGGTCTTATTTTATACATTTATACGTAGACAAATATTTAAAAAGTATATAATACATCCACAGAGGTTTTAGAAAGCTGCCAAATAAAATTATTTCTTAAAAACGTATTCTGAATGATTATGATACAGACGCTCAACGAGCGTTGGAGTCAGCCGCAGAAGAGCACTGACTGTCTGTGAGAACGGGTTGGTTTTATACAAAAGATGACTTATTTGTTGTGCGTTTTTGTGCGTCCACTCAATACATGAATCCAGTCTTTTCAAAATAAACTTCCGTCTCCACAGAAAACTACCTAGTTAAGTTGAGACAACTAAACTACTTAGTTAGGTTTAGACAACTAAACTACTTAGTTAGGTTTAAGAAACGATTGTCTTTTGGGATAAAATAACAACAGAAGTGAAATGAAGTACCCAAGTTTAAGGCGGGTCTTATCCAGCATTCTTTGCTAAAGCTACACAAACGATATCCTAAATGATTTTGTATGTTATCCATGAAATAATGAACGAGGATGTTTAAACACACAGGACGGGTGAGATCGTTCCTCCAGCAGACCGCTGTTTGTTCCTCAAGTTAAACTAGAAGTCAACGTTGATTTATCCGTCACGTAACTCGCGTCCTTCAGTAACGACATTTCTGTCGTTATTTTAACTCAAACCACCGTTTTTTCCTAAACCTAACTAAGAAGTCATGTTGACTCAACCTAACTGAGTTGTTTCTTGTGAAGACAGAAGATTATTTTGAAAAGATATCATACGAACCGTTGTATGAGGATACGTTTATGATCGTAGGTAGAAGCACAGAGAGTTTATGAGAACAGCGTGTTCAATATTACTCCACTAGAGAGAACATGATACTTTATATTTTAAGGATTAAAATGTTAATATTTCTGATACATCCGTTTATAAAATATGTAAAATACAATGAAATATCAGCATGAAACTGCTGCTAAAGTATCACTGCTAATATTCCAGTAATGTATTTTATATAATATGACTCTCTGACATCACCCTCGGACCATTCTGTCCTACAAGTACTTTTACTTTTTATACTTTATGTACATTTATCTGTCACAGAGTATTTGATCAGAGCAGGATTACTACTTCTTCCACCACTGCTTTTACGTTTTATTCTAAAACATCTGTACTTTAATGAAAGGCAGATTGTTAATCCAGGACTCTTTAGTATAAAGAAGTATTTTAACATGTAGCTGCTGCTTTTACTTAAAAGAAGTACACAATCTGAATACTTACAATACAAATCTACAAAGGAGCTGGTTAAACAGAGGACATAAGATACACCAGTGAGAGTTTGAACTCAACCATATGTATCTGATGTCTCATGTGGGCTCTCTACTAGCAATACAAATAAAGATTGTTACATTTGAACAAAACATAAATATGTTTAGACTCACCTTCTCTCGTCCTTTTTTCGAATCTGCAGCCACTTGATGGCAGTGAAGCACCGCGATTCAACTGTGGGAAGAAACAGAAAAAACCCTGCATTAGTCATAAAAGGTGGTGAAAGAGAAGAAGAGGAGGAAGGAGGAAGGAGGGAGGAGGAGGAGGAGGGGAGGCTGGGAGAGCATCCATAATGTATGTGATCAGTCAGAGAGAAACACTGGAGGAAGATGCATATTTACAGGGGTTATGATACTAATGATGACACAGATGCTGAAGCCCACATGAGCCGACACAAAGAGAGCTTCCTGTCCGTCACACAGAGCTGCTGGGGAAGAAAAACCTCTCTCTTTGTAAGTCCTAAAGTCTGATCTTCTTAAAACAAGAGAGGAAGAATCAGCCAATGAGGGGGTGAGATTATTTCACCTGATTCTGGTGCTTGAAATGGAATAAAAGAAAAAAAAGGTGTCAAGACTGTGAGCAGCAGCTGCTCGGCGTGCAGCTTTTATCTCAGAGAACACATCCTGGATCACTGCTGCACATCCTGCAGAGGGTTCGGTTCAAAGATGAAGGTGGAGGAGGAGGAAGGTGCATCTCATGTGATGATGTGTGGACGTAAACATCATCAATATCGTTACTGAGCAATATGTGTAACAATAATCAACCTTTTTCAGACCCAGCAATAAGTACATTTACTCAAGTAGATACTTTACTAATACAATACAATTCACTACTTGTATCTGCAGTTACCACCAGTGGTCAAGTACTCAGATCTTTTACTGCGGTATTCTAATGTAAGTGGCAATCTCTAACATTTTCATTTAAATAAATGTCTGTTTTAATTCACTCTCTCTGGCTGAAGGAGGTAACACAATGGCGATTGAGCTTATAGCCCACTAAATATTGCAATATTTATATATTTGTAGTACTAAGAACTGGATGTCTGTGGCAACATGCCCAGAAAAAAAGCTGTATTACAGTTCTCCTCCATTATACACACAAAACATGGAATTATGCGCACAATTCTGAATAAATAGCATGTTTGTAAGAAAGTCCAAAGACTCCAGACTGCCTGAAAAAAGTAGTTAAAGTAGCAGAATAATACGTATAACAATATTAGGTTCAGACAACTAAACTACTTCGTTAGGTTGAGACAACTAAACTACTTAGTTAGGTTTAGACAACTACAGAAGTGTTGTGACTGAAATACACAAGTTAAACAATTTACTTGGCAAATAAATCAACGTTGACTTCTTGTTTCAATTGTCTGCTGACACTTGTCAGATGGAGGAAAACTCGCTGTATGTTCCACCTCCTCTTTATTATTCCTCGTTCCGCAGCAGATTCTCTTTAAATCAACCAGCACTAGTTCTTCTCTGAAGTAAAAACCCCAACCTGACCAATGGAGGACCCGTCCGTCCTTTCTACAAGTTGTTTCTGAAAACAACAAGAAATACGTCGAGCTACGTGGAGATCGGCTCACCTGAAAGCTTCCTATGAGAAATTTAAGTGGAGCTCTAAAATATCTGCAATTTCTTGGTGCCATTTATTTCTGCATAAATGTATATTTAGCATCCTGAGATAAATAATAGGCCAATAGGAAAGCACTTGCATATTCGTGCATAACAATTTCCGATAATTTGTGTCTATTAAACACAATGTTATCATTTCCTGCTGAAGACATCAATGCATACGGGCGCTCTCCACACACATTAGGCAGCATGCAATGTCTTTGGAGTGCTGTGGGCACGTTCATGATCGTTATGGGATTCAATCAAAGAAATGGGATGCAGCCTCGTTCTGGTCTGTTTAACACAGTAACTGCTGCCTGTCCACTGTGCACTTGAGTTTTTATTGAGTGATAAAAAACAACAACAACATTGAAAGGGTGAACAATGTTTCTAAATATTCTTTGCATGAACTGGAACTGTACTGATCGTATATATTTTTGCACAAAAAATTGTCACCGAAAGTAATTCAAACTCCGTGGACCATCGTCATAATTTACAACAAACATCTGCTTGAATCTCTTTATATTCTTGAATCTCTTAGTGTTGATGTGCAGATGTAGAAAACAGCCGGAACATAAAAAAAACGTTTTCTTCCCGGTCAGTGTGAAGAATCAGTCCGTCCTCCATCATGTGGGTTTCTCTGCTGAATCCAGAGCCGGCGGGATAAAGTACAGCGAGCGGGTCATTATTGCCAAATGAACCCCGACAGGGTGATTCAAGAGCCCGTCGGCTCGCTGTACATTATCCCTTACATATATATCTTCTGTTCCATCTGTGAGGAGAGAAATACGGACACAGTTAAAGCCCCGTAATGAGTCCGTTTTCCTCTGACCTCGCTTCCCCCACAGATACATGCTGACATGAAAAGCTGCTGCTGCAACAAACGGATGTTTCTGAGCTGAATGTGAGCAAATGGGCTGAATGAAGCACATGCAGCCCGGTGAGTGTCACTGCTAATTATAGCCGGCAATGTACCTGTTTGTTCCCTTAATTTAGTAATCAATGTCCTCAAATTACTTAATTACCTCAAACTAATTATTTGTGCCCTGAAAAAACTATATTTTTGCTTTCAGAAGGCAGTGATACAACGTTCACAGTATCATCCGAGTTTTACAGCCAAACAATCTGTCAACCACCGTGTTTTTATTCCCACTATTTCATTCTAGTTCTTATCTTTTCTATCAATATAAAAGAGTTTACTGCTTTTCTTTTTTTTCATCCTACAGTTTGTAAAGCATCTTTAATAATTCTCCAGGACTCTACTCCTTGTAGCATCTCAACGGGGTCGGTCTTAAGTGCATTTTATTTACACAGCCCAATATCACAAATCACAAATTTGCCGCACAAATCTTTACAATCTTTTCATCATACGACACCTTCTGTCCTTCAGACCCTCGATTCAGATCAGGAAGAGTAACTTTGGATGAATCCATCTTTCTGGACAGACAGAAATAAATGTCTTTTTAACAGAATAACTGACAGTAGAATTACAGTACAGACAATCAGGATTACAAAAATGATACTTAGAATGTAAACGTAAATAGAATATAGATCAGCGAGGAAGCAGCCTTTACACACCGGGGGTGCTTTTGTTTGTGCAATTGATTTGTCAATGTATTCTTTCAAAGTGCTGTTTTGGTCACAAACACTTTCTTTCAAAATGTGAATATTATACATCGAAAAGCGATGGAATGTCTTTTCCGGAACACGGTGGATTTTTCTGACCTTTCACACCACGAATAAAAGCATCAATCAATCAAGTTGTGCCTGTAATTATAAAATAACAACATGGAGGCTCCGTAGTTGAACCAAGACTGCAAACTTTATACCTCTCAACGATGACAAAGGTTCTTCCATTCTTACCTTTCACAATAAAAGCCCTAGATATATAATATTCCGACGTATCCTCATATGTTTTGTATATCGTACAAAAAAAGTTGCTCCTACAAAAGTCCAGAAACACGTGTTCATTTCCGCTTCTTATGTGCATGCAGACTTTTCAAAATAAACTTCTGTCTTCACAGGAAACTTCTTAATTAGGTTTAGACAACAACACAACAAAACTACACTACGCGACTACAGAAGTGGCGTTACTAAAGAACGTAAGTTACGTGAGAAATAAATCATCCCTGACTGTTATAGCGGTCTCTTGTGGGTGAAAGACCAAATATTGCCTCACCGTACCTGTGTGGGTATTTGCTGTCTTTATACTTCCTGGTTCATGATTATGTGGATTCCATTCAAATTGATTTTGTGGGATATCTACAAATTACAGCGTAGTCATCTGTGAATACAACTTTGCTATAACGCCGGGTGGGAACAGCCTGAATATTCGTAGACGGTTATTTGATCATCACTTCCTCGGTGTGTAAACATATGTAGACTTCATAGTCAGGATCATTTTCTATTGGACGCAACAAAAAGACAAGATTATGTTCATTTGTGTTGTGAATGTTTTAACATTCAATACAATGTTTTTTGAAATTTTTACTTTCTTCACATGGTAACTAGATTATGGTTAAGGTTTGGAAAAGATAATGGTTACAGTGATAAAGATAATCATAAAGGTTAGTGGAAGCTGATCTTACACTATAAATATTAATATAGTTGGAGCTGCTTCTTCTTTGTCTCCTTTTATTTGCGTCAGCAGACGTCACTGCAGATGCATCAAAACATTTAGCAGAGTCTAATATATATTTAAAACACTACTAATGATACAGGGAGGAGAGGCCTTCCGTCACTGTTGTGTTTAATTCATGAACATTTGCTTCATTTTCCTCCCTCGGAGAGGGAGCCTCCCACCGAGACGTCTCCGTGTCAGTCAGCGCTGAGACTCTGTGGAGTTAATGCTCAGCCTTATTAGACCGGACACTGCTCATAATTCTTCGTCTCTCACGGATGTTTAATTCATGTTTCCCTTCCGTCCGACACATTCAGCGTCATTTCAGCTCCAACAAAGAGCAGCTGCTAATGGTCCTTTCAGAGAGGAGGATTTAAATAAAGCTCTGAACCGCCGGACAGGACGGAGGACGGAGGACAACATGGCAGGAAGAAGAGAGACGCTGTCAGATAAATATGAACTGATTGTTATTGTGTTGACACATTGTAGCCAGGAGAGGAAACACAGACAGTGTGATCAGTTGTATCTGTTTGTCATTGGTTACTTTAGTTCAAACAGAGATAAAGAAAAGCCCAATTAAAAGGGAGAACTGTTGTAATTGTTTGTTGATTTGCTCATATTGTCTTTCAGATCAGACTTGTTGTTTATCATAAGTGTGACTATACTCATATCTTGAACTGGGAGATGTCACAGATAAAGAAAGACAGTTCTGTCCATAGTAATTATGACGGGAGCAAAGGAGGAAGTCAGGTGACGTAGTATAAAGAGCAGGCAGCGAGCTGAAGAGCTGAAGAGCCTCAAACCTGCATGACAAGGCGTAGGTCTGCATAGAGACATGTCCGTACACATTTTTTGGGGGAACAGAATTGTCCCGAACATTATTTTCATTTTGAAGAATCACATTAATGCAGCGAGTAGGTACTCATTAGCATATCTGTGTTCAGCTGTGGCTGAAAAAGTCTGTGGAACTTATCTTACATAAACCCATAACATTTATTGCTTCCTATTCTTTTTTATTATAATTCTAAATATATGCGCATATGTCCATTTTTTAACGTACCTTCGAAACTTTTTCTTTCACGTTGTTTGTTCAAACCTTTTGTATTCAATAAGTCGTCGTCGCTGATGAAATCTCACGTCTTCCTCTGAGGTTGGAGAGAAAAAGTTAGAGAAGGAAAAGGAGGTGAGGCGATTTTGAGCAGAGGAGGTTTTCAAACCCTTCTTTTCCACCTGGTTTGTTCGGCAGCGTTCTCCCCCGAGGACCGTCAAGCTGCTCCTGTCGATCCACGCCGCCTCCTCCGTCACTCACATGTGGACGACGGCGGCTCAAACCCGACCAAAGCCTCTCAATCTCTCCCAAACTTTATTATATTCTCTCCACATGGCGCGCGTACTTTCTCGGGCTGGTGGACAGATCTCTCCGGGGAGCCCAGAGCAGAGGAAGCAGCTCTGAGGAATGAATCTAATAAAAAAAATGAAAATAGGAGAAAAAGGTTTTCAGCCATTTCTCCTGTTTGACTTTGAGACTGTAAAATAAGATATATCATCTACCATTATTATATAATGTCAACTATATATATAATCCCTCCAGCGTGTTCTGAGTCTACTCCAGGTCCTCTTACCAGTTGGACGTGTCCTCTAAAGGGAGGCCTCCAGGAGGGTCCAGATCAGACATTTGAACCTCCATAGTCGGGCCTTTTTAAAGTGAAGGATCAGCGTCTCTACTCTGAGCTCCTTTGGAGTGGAGATGAACTGGTGAATCAAGTTTTGCGTTCCAGCTCAGCTCTCTCTTCAACACGGTCCAGTCAGGCTGGTCTCATCCAGCATTCCTCTAACTTGCGTATTCTAGTTGCGGCACTTTCATAGTATTTTATTATCGGTGATTTTACTGTCTCAACCTAACTAAGTAGTTTTGTTCTCTCAACCCAACTAAGTAGTTTAGTTCTCTCAACCTAACTAAGTAGTTTTGTTGACTAAACATAACTAAGTAAATTAATCGCACCAACAAAATGCCCCCGGTGTGTAAAGGCCTTCAGACTTCAAACTGCTTGACATCCCCACCGATCCATTTTCTATTTGTGTCTACTTTTTAAGTATATATTTGTAATCCTATGGTCTATACTGTAATTGTATTAGTTTGGTTATTCTGTTAACGCAGCATCTCTTTCCGTTCTTTCCGTGTTGACCTGTTGAACATGCCCAGAAAACCTTTAAAGGGAGGCGTCCAGGAGGATCCAGATCAATGTTGAACCTCCTCAGCGTCTCTACTCTGAGCTCCTCTCTCTATCTCTAAGGCTGAGACCAGACTGCCTATGAAGGAAGCTCATTTCAGCTGCAAGTATCATTCTTTCGGTCAATCCCAAAAGCTCATGACCACTGGTGAGTGTTCGAACCAATGTGTGAAACACGGGGGGTCTCAGGGGGTTTGATTGACCCTTTAGACCCCCTGAAAGCCTCAATAGCAACATTTCGAAGGATCTTGAAAATCACAAGACAAATATTTGTTAATATTATTGCCGTTGTCCCTAAAATGTATTTTAAGAGCTTACTAATACCTGCAGCAGTTTTAATTATTATAACTGCAAAACATTTTTTTGTGAAGCGAGCCGGTCTTCACGTCCCCCCTTTGGACAAAATTGATCCGGTATCTTTGATGAGAATCTGGATTACCGTCTCACTCCCAATCCGGATCTGAAGAGTACTCGGTACCCTTTAAAGGTTTGACTCTTTAAAGACTCAAAGACAGGAAAATGAGATGTTCAAGGATGCTCCGACATCTGAGTCACGTGGAGAAGAACAACCTTTTATGAAACTAATATCACATTGCTGTTTTCTATGTTGCTTCTTGTTTGTCTTCAAGAGTGATTTTCTGACAAAGCTTTGATATTTTGATGTTCAGTATTCTTGAACTGTCCTTGAACGCATCACCAAAGTGACTTTGACAGTAGAGAAAAAGGTGACGGTTGATCTGAAACTGAACTCAAAATAATTCATTCCAAAACCTGGAGGGACATTTTGATGATTTTTAAACATTTTGATCACATTTGTTTTTTACTTTTTACCTTGACTTTTTTTGACAAGAAAATTGTTTGTTTTCATAAACAAAAAAATAACAGAATATTTGTATTTTTCTGCCACACGCACTCGAGGACACAACAAATCAGGAGTTGATCTTCTGACAAAAAATAGCAATTAAGTGTCTCCGAAGTTGTTGAAGTGTCCTTGAACACACCACAAAGGAGACTTTGACTACAAAATAAATGCTGTGATACCTTCTGATGATGTCATTAAAGATTTGTTTGGAAAAAGACAAAAGAGTAAGTAGTTTCAGCTTATGAAGTAAAAGATGAATAAACAGCGGTGTGGTCCTTTAAAGGAGCATTTCTAAAGTTTATCTTTGAAAGAAGGATTCTCCTGTTTCCTACCTAGAGATCTCTCTCTCACACACTCTCTCTCACACACACACACACACACACACACACACACACACACACACACACACACACACACACACACACACACACACACACACACACACACACACACACACACACACACACACACACCAGTCTCTGTCAATAAGTGACATTTTCCATCACAGCGTTTTCTCTTTTAACATTAAATCATAAAAATTCAAATGCAGCCGGATGAATCTGAGCCTCAAAGCGAGCGGCTGCGTTCACTTGAGTTTTGCTGACATCTCGCCGAGAGTCTCTGGTTTTTAAAGTTTAAACACAGGCGTGCGCCTGCCTTTCGGTTCACTTTCTGAATATTTTAAAGGGGGAACTTCACAGGAGACGGATGAAGGTGAGGGGCTGCTGCCACCCAGATTAAACAGAAAGCATTAAAACCGAGTTAACACCGACTCTCTGCCTCTGCGCTCAGGTGCGATGGTTTTAATCCGAGGCCGGATTTCCAGATAGCTCTGCCTTTGTCAGTAACACTCCCCCAGTCTTTGAAACATCCATGCACCTGTCGTGAGAGAGAAAGTTTTAATTAGGCCAAACTTCTCATGTGCTTCTCCGGCTTCATAACAAGAAACAGGAAGAGAGTGGAGATGCAAGTTTTTGCCCAAAGATAATAAGATAAAGAGCAGCGTTGCTCAAAGGCTGTGCCCTTCAAAGAGCCTCTGTTATGATAAATCACCAAACTGAGACTCAGCAGTGGAGTCTGCTCTCACTGAGCGCGTGCGGTGCGACCACACGACTGATCACCACGATTATTATCTTCACCGCCGCCGCCGGACAGGACAGGAGAGGACGAGGCGCTGCCACAAACACCGCCAGACAGTCCGTTCACACACCGGTTCAGTTTACACCTCCGTCTCTCCGTTTGTGGTGAAATGTGCTCATTAGATCGGATGTTGTTGTTCTCGTGGTGGCGTTTTCCCACAACGTGGCGGCGGCGGCGGCGTAAAAACCGTCCTCGGGTGATCTCTGAAACAACTCCCCGACGTCCTCACCCTCCTAATGAGTCCGCGTGTTCCTCCTCGGCCTTGAGTTAAGTTAAAGTAGTGCAGCCTCCGAAAAATAACAACACAGAATGCAAACGTGTGAGGAGATAAGAATACAAGGAGACGAGGAGATGAGGACACAAGGATATAAAGGGATAAGGAGAAGAGGAGACAAGCAGCGGAAGAGATGGGGAGACAAAGACACAAGGAGATGAGGAGATGAAGAGATAAAGACACAAAAGAGACAAAAAGATGAGCAGACAAGGGATCAAGGGACTAGGGGAGATGAAAAGACGAGGAAACAAGGTGATGAAGAGACAAGGAAACAAGGAGACACACAGGTAAGTAAACAAGGAGGAGAAGATGAAGAGAACAGGAGAGGAGGAGACAAGGAGAGGAGGAGTGGAGGAGTTACAGTGATAAGGAAACAAGGGGATGAGGAGACCAATGGATGGAGAGACAAGAGACAAGAAGACAAGGAGTTGATCAAACAAGGAGATGAAGAGACGAGGAGATCAAAAGACGAGGAGACAAGGGGATGATGAGACGAGGAGACTAGGAGATGAAGAGACGAGGAGACCAAGACTTTTCTGCATTTCTTTTGCAATAAACATTCAGTAATTAAATCGCCATATTCTATATTTTCTCTATATTGTCTTTATTTAGCATGTTTGTCTTTTAGTGGCGGGGTCCGCCTTTCCCGTGCCGGACTCACACACGTGACACATTGACAGAAAACGCTGCAGCGTGTCGTCCAGTGTAACTGTTTGTATCAGAGCTGGATTAATTAAGATAATGCTAAAACATTTTTCTGCTGCTTCAGCTTCACATTAAAACATGACGAGGCTTTTATTGTGAAGCAGCCACAGGAAACACAATGTCACAGAGGTCTATACAACCAAACACGGGTCCTCCTGGTCCTTCAGCTCAGTCATCAGAGTGGAAACATCAGTCTGCTCCTTTAAAGCAGCTAGATCCACACACACACACACACACACACACACACACACACACACACACACACACACACACACACACACACACACACACACACACACACACACACTCTCTCCTCTCACTCTTTCACTCATGAATAATAAAAAAATGGGGCTGAATTATTGATGCAGATTTTTGCACACAATCTGCAGGGCCCATTATCCAGATCTGTGATGGATCTCATTTCACTCTGACAGATTAGATGGCTCCACACTTGCGCCTCCATTGAAGGCGGCGGACCTCCTGCAGGTGATTACAAAAAGATAATCTGGAGTCTGAAAAGGTTACAATAAAAATGTTTCCATATGAATGAGACGGAGGTTTGATTTTCTCTGATGGCGGAAATGTCAGCTCCCCCGTCGAACGGATAATCTTTGGGGGGGGGGGGTCCCCCCCGAGGCCCCGCCCCCCCTCCATCTGTGAAAGGTCAGGGTTCAGACGGCGGCGCCGAATGAGCGCTCAGATATCCACTCATCTCCTGAAAGCCCACAAACGAGGTAATCCTCTTATTTGACACCTCGACCAGACGCTCATTACTTCGCAGCACTTTCTGCAGCCGACCGCTTCGCTTTTCATGTCAAGACCAGTTTCCTTCAGTTTCATTTATACAACAAAATAAAATGAAGACGAGCGGAGAAAACAAGCTTCTTTTTCAGCGGCAACACAAAACACCCAGCAGCCACCTCTGCTGGCACCGCCATTAATGTGACTTTAACTCACAACAAAACCCATAAAAGTTGTTAGAGGAGGAAATACTTTGTAAAATACTTTATTCTTTAGGAACACACATTCAAAATATGCTTTTGAGTTCTTACTTCCTGAAATAGAATTAGATTAAAAAGCTTAATTATAGGTCACCACTAGGGGGCGTCTCATGGAGCGAACGTCACAAGGTCCGAACTATAAAAACTACAAATGTTATAACTCAATTTAGCAGAACACCTTGAATTCCCCAAAGACACAAGGAGATAAGGAAAGGAAAAGACAAGTAGCTGAAGAGACAAGGAGACAAGGAGATGAAAAGAAGAGGAGACCAGTAAACAAGGAAATGAAGAGAGGAGGAGAGAAGGAGCTGAAGAGACAGGGAAACAAGGAGAAGAGGAGAGGAAGAGACCAGTAGACGAGGAAACAAAACAATTAGGAGACGAGGAGAGGAGGAGACAAGGAGCTGAGGAGATAAGTAGATAAAGAGACAAGGAGACCAGGGAACAAGGAAATAAGGAGAGGAAGAGACAAGAACATGAAAAACCAAGGATATGAGGAGCGGAAGAGACAGAGAGACAAGAAGATTAAAAGATCTCTTAACCTGCTTTATGGTCTGTGTGACTCTAAATGGACCATCATTTACTAAATGAACATCATGCTGTATTGAAGAAGACTTGAAACTAGAGATTGAGACCATAAACTCATGTTTACAATGTTTACTGAGGTAATAAATCAAGAGAGAAGTAGAGTCATTTTCTCATAGACTTCTATACAACCAGAGGAGTCGCCCCCTGGTGGACACTAGAGAGAATGCAGCTTTAAGCGGAGGTTGTCTCTTTCACTAAATCAGTAACATTGCACCAGCAGGGAGAGAGCACAGATTATTTGTATTGTTGATTTATTATAATTATTTTAACAAATTGATATTTGTAAATGATGATCACGTGTTCCCAGAGTCCCGGGTGAAAATAAAATAATTCAGATCACGATGACATAAAACAGAGAAAAGCAGAAAATCCTCTGAATCCAGAGCACGGTTGACGTCTTTGCTTCATAATCAAACTCTCCGTGAATAAATAAATCCCTTTAAAAACCAGTTGAGGATTAAAGCAGCGATCCCGGACGTTTAACGGAGAAATTAAGAACATTTAACGGATGAAAGATCGTGTTGGTTTGTAGTGAGGAAGAAGAAGAGATGATCCTCTGAGCCTCTTCACCTGACACCTCCGCCAGCCTCTCAAAGAGACAAACAGAAGGCCTGTGTGTGTGTGTGTGTGTGTGTGTGTGTGTGTGTGTGAGAGAGATCTCGTCTTATCTGAGCTCGTGTGATCACAGTCGCTGTTAAACTCCCACGGCAAATCACAGAGGGGAAGCATCTCCCGAGAGAAAGCAGAGAACAGAGGCAGCCACAAAAAAAATGAAAAAATAAAAATCCCCAAAAGCATCAATTAACACGTCAGAGGAGACGAGAAGAAGAGTGTGTAACTCCAAAATACTCCAATATCCCCTGTGGAAATAAAACCACTCGCTGGGTTTTCCATAAGAGTTGAACAGGTGTCATTTATCAATGTGTGTCTGAAGATATCAGACGATGTGTGAAGCTGTAAAAAAATAAAATAAAACCTTCACAAGAGAAATAAATGATCACATGAAGGAAGGTTTCAGTCAACAGGCTGAAATGCTCTCAAAACGTCTGAATGAAGTCGCTGTTTGTGCAAATGGATTAAATGGAACAGAAATGGATGTTTCAATAGATTGGTAATATTAAATGTATTGATTTTATATAGAAAATGAAGAGGTTAAATGATGTGCATGGCGCTTTAAATGAATACAATGATAACCTTCACAAGACGTTAATGTGACATTGACACATTTAGTGTTAAGTATTGTTAAATTGTTTAGTTGGAGGGTCTTTGGTCGGCGGACTCAAACTGTTGCTTTGGTGTTTGAGAAATAAAGTAGCAATAAATACTGCTGAATTCAAGAACCATAAATATGAAAAAGAAAACATTTACAGTAAAAATATGAAAAATAAAAGGTGGTAAATATGTAAAGAGGTGGCTCGGGGACGGTACTGAGCGTCGTAAAATAAAGAATCTTTATTATCATCGGAATTTGATCCTTTTGGTTTCAAAACATTTGGCAAGAAGAGGCGGATCATTACATCATTAGATCTCATTATTGTGAGCAGGAAGCAAACAGGAAGTCAGTCGGCTCAGCCTGAGGACGACTTGAACCTGCTGAATGCTCCCAAAATCATCTGAGAATGTTTTACCGAGTGAAGTCGATGCTTCATGTGTTAAAGCTGCATTCTCTCTAGTGTCCACCAGGGGGCGACTCCTCTGGTTGTATAGAAGTCTATGAGAAAATGACTCTACTTCTCTCTTGATTTATTACCTCAGTAAACATTGTAAACATGAGTTTATGGTCTCAATCTCTAGTTTCAAGTCTTCTTCAATACAGCATGATGTTCATTTAGTAAATGATGTGTAAATTAGTTGTGTCATGTTGCTATTAAAATGTCTTATTCGGCGTTCAGTTGTACTTAGCTCCACCCTCTCAAGTCACTTCTGGTTGTAAAAAAACAAGATGGCGACTGCAAAAAAATGCCAAACTCGAGGCTTAAAAAAAAAAAACGTCACCGTGACTACGTCTACTTCTCATATAGAATCGCGCTCGTCTCATCCAGCATTCGTAGCAACACCTACGAAAAATATAATTTTTTTTCCGGATGTCAACCACGTAATCGTTCATTGCGATCGTTCCTCCAGGAGAACGCAGATCGTTCCTCATGTGAAACGAGAAGTAAATGTTGATTTGTTTGTCACGTAACTTCTGTAACTTCAGTAACGGCAACTTCTGTAGTTACGTAATAAGTAGAAAAACTAACGTGTGCTGCTGGACTTTTGTAGGATAAACGCAAGAAAAACATTTCGTTATCCCACGAATCATCGTACGAGGATACGTTCAGTCTCACACCTTTCATTGGAAAGAATGCAGCTCCATCTTGAATCACACAATATTGTTTTTCCTTTAGTTCATCCTCTGACCACCAACAACGTCTCCACGACTTTTCATGGAAATCCGTCCAACAGTTGTTGAGATATTTCAGACATCCGGTGAAGATGTCCCGCATCCTACAGTCGCTTTCATTCCGTTGTTTCCTTTCCTCTAAATCTACTTTAAATCCCAAACTCTTCAGTTCACTTTCAGGTTTTTGCAAATTCAAGTATCGTGTCTCTAAAAGAGAGGAGACATGACAAACCAACGCAGAAATGACACTGTAGGGAAGGAACTGATGAGTAGAGAAGGAGGCAAGAAAGGGAGGGAGGAGGTGTCAAAGGAAGAAGTAGAGAAGGTAATAAGGAGGCAGGAAAAGAAATAAGGGAGGGAGAGAGAGGAAATAAAGGTAAAAAATAAAAAGGTAAATGAAGGAAGGGAGGGAGGAGATATGGGCAGCAAGGAAAGGAAACAAGGAATCAGATAGCAGGGTGTAATGAAGGAAATGATTAAGGTAGAGAAGGATGCGAGAAACAGAAACGAGTAGGTATGAAAGTAAAGTGTGTGAGTGGGGCAGGGAAGGAAATGAGGAAGTATTGGAGGAGGTAGGAAGAACAGGTTGGGGCGATGATTAGGAAATCAAAAAAGGAAAGGAGGCGGGAACAAAGAATAGGAGGCATAATGGGAGGAAAGGGAGAGAAGGAAAGGAGAAGGTAGGAAAGGTAATGAGGGAGGAAATTATCTCTCTCTCTCTCCGTCTCTCTCTCTCAAATCAAAAAAGGAAAAGGAAGAGGGAACGAAGAAAGACAATTACAAAGAGGTAAGGGAGAGAAGGAGAGGAGGAGGTAGGAAAGGTAATAAGGAGGGAAAGGAGGGCGCAAACAAAAGGAGGTTCAGAAGGAAAGAAAAAGATGATCGAAGCGCGTCAGCAGGTTACGTTTCGTTAAGTCGACAGTAAACACGGCGTCGTGTCCGCGGGTGTCGCGATTAAAACGTTTCTTCTAAAAAGGTGAAATACAGCGAGAGGCTTCGAGCCGCCGTGCAGATGTTTCCTCTCGACGGGCGCGTGATCCCGTCGTCCTGATCAGTCAGAGAACCAAAGCGCTCGGCTTTATCAGAGGAAATCATCAGCCTTTAATAGTTTTTTAATGAGTTTGTGGAATGCACTCTGGTGACAGTCTAATAAAAGGACAAGCTCCACACTGAGACTCGGGCTGAATAATGCATAAGGGCAGAGGTAGCACTAATGAAAAGATGATGAGAGGCATTCCTGAGAGAGGGAAAGGTGCCAGGAAAAAAAGTTGAAAGAGAGGCCCAATTAATCTCCATGTGCTTACAGAAGAAATTAAACAAACGCGAGGAAAAGAAAAGGACGAGCGAGAGAATAGCAGTTTGAGGGAGAAAAGAGCAGCGAGACCTGCGGAGCTGCAAGAGAGCGACGAGGTGAACAAAGAGACTCTGAGATCCAGCTAATGGCTTCAGAGGAGGAGGAGAAGCTGAGGAAGGAAAGTTACGTCAACTCAAGGAAACTTCAGAAACAACACCGGGAACTACCTCTGTGAGGAAAGGAAGCATCAGGAAGTGATGCAGGGAAGGTGATAAGGAGGCAGGGAAGGAAAGAGGCAGAGGTAAGGAAGGAAACAATGAGAAGAGAAGTAAAAGAGGAGGTGAAGTAAACAGTAAGGGGCTAGGAAAGGACATAAGGGAACAGAGAGGAGGGAAGGACATTTTGTGGCAGAGAAGTAAAAGAGGAGGTAAACACAATAAGGGGCTAGGAAAGGACATAAGGAAACAGAAAGGAGGGAAGGAAATTATGAGGTAGAGAAGGACAAAACAAGAAGTGATGCAGGGAAGGTGATAAGGAGGCAAGGGAGGAAAGAGGCAGAGGTAAGAACGGAGGGTGTGGAGATCTAGGCAGGAGGAAAAGGAAATATTTGGAGGAAGGAAAGGAAAGGAGGAGGCAGGGAAGGAGAGAGGTATACAAACAGCAGCTAGAGCTTGTTCCAGGAGGAGCCTCCTCAGAGGACAGAGTTGTGTCTCCTAAACGTTCAGCTGCAGGTTTTTTAAAACTTCTTTTTTTTCGTTGCAGCGATTAAACAGTAATGAAAGCGTTGAGCGGGGGGGCAGCGGGAGGTCGGGGGGGAGGATTAACGCCC
>NC_136537.1:25630258-25747326 GCF_910591455.1 Pholis gunnellus
GAGGAGGGTAGGGAAGGAAATGGGAAGATAGAAAGAGGAATGGAAAGGAGGATGTAGAGAGGAAGAGAGAGAGAGGTGAGGAGCAGCCTCAAGACGGGGGAAAGAGGAGGTATGGAAGGAGACGAGGACCTATAGGGAGGAGGTAGGAAAGGTTGAAGGTAAAGATGTTGGGAACAAAAAGAATGACGAAATAAGAGAGTGAATTCAAGAGCTAGAGTTAGCTTAGCTTAGCATAAAGACTGGAAACAGGGGGAAGCCGCTAGCCTAAACTGTATATATACAGTATATTTATAAATATATATATTTATAAATACTCATCACATCACCAAGAACAGAGCAGAAGTTTAGTTAACTTGTCAGACGAAGGCTGAATGAATGTGAGCGGTTCAGATGAACGCTGTGACCTCTTCATCGAACTCTTGTGACAGAAACACGAACAGTCAGGTAGCAGGTTAGCAGCAGCGCTAGCGTGAACACACAGAGAGCATTAGAGAGATTAGCTTCATGCTAATTAGCTGATCTTCTGGCAGAATAAGAACCGGCTCAGGTTTCTATGAAGACGTCCTCCTCAGGTGGACTGTAAGCAGACTGGATGAATCCAGCTGGCTTTGTGTTAATATTGTTCTCTTTAACTGATCCTCCATCATTTCTCCTCGCTGTGGAAGAAGAAGTGCCCCCCCCCCCCCCCCCCCCCCCCCCCCCGGGGCCCCTCGCTGCCATCTTTTATTATTTATGATCTGATTAATAATCTGCCGCCCGGCTGCAGGAGAAGCTGAGATCCATAAAAGCACCCAGAAGAAAAAGCAGCATGCGCGGTGTAAAAGAAAAAGAAATCATCGTCTCCAACGCGCTAATGAGAACAAAGGGCAGAGACAATGCTGGGGGGGGTCAACAGACCGCCATGAGGAACTACTGAAGGAACATCAACCGGTGTTTACCACAGAAGAAGAAGAACAACCTGCTGCACTGTGCAGAAACAGACCTGCAGTAGCAGCCATTGGAGCTGTTTGTGAGCGCCGCGTGTTAACGCGATGCTAAAACACAAACATGTTATGCTATTGCTCTTCTGACACACAGCCCCTCGTGATATGTTGAGGGTTATTGTTCCGTTAAAAACAAAACCAAATGATGTCCAGAACAGAAGCTGGACGTTCTGGTTTCATTTTGCCTCTTCATCGCTCTTTGAAATAATCTCCTCCCTCACACTGGAGCAGTAAACACAGTGGAATACAGACAGAGTCCTGCTAAAAACCTGCTAATGTGCAATTAAAGAAAACAGCAAACAGCGTAATCAGCGCAGTCAGTGACTGTCAGAGTTTATCATGTGTATGCCAAAGTGAACAACGCAGTTATGGGGTTTTAATTAGAAGGCAGGCGGCCGTCTGAACGTTAGTTGCTCTCCGAGGACCAGACGGCATTAAAACTAACAGTAAGTCCACCTCCACTGTTAGCGATATATTTAATCTACTGCGGCTCACTTACACAAGCTGAGGGCCTGTTTCTAGACGCTCGCGCTGTTTGACTGACAGCTGTGGAGTCGTCGTCGGAGGGAGTGTTTTTAATTAGAAAATGGAATTTTTTCCTTCTGCTTTTCACTCATTTCACATCTCTGCTCCATTAGCGCTGGATCTGTGACACACACACTCCATCATCGTGTCACCGAGACGAGAGCGTTTTTTATCTGCTGCGACTAAAAATCAAACTGTCAGAGAAAAAATACAGAAAATGACCAGATTGTCAGATTCTCCGCTCTGCGTTTTTAATTTCCCCTCCTTTCGATAACTCGACCGCTACGTCTTCATCACCTCCGTGTGAACGACGGCTCGTCTGGATTCATCATTCGCTGTTATTTACAAAAAAAAAACAACCCCTGAATTAAATGTGTCTTTAAAAAACGCTGTTTGCTGAACGTTCTGGGCGGTTGAGCGTCGGGACTCTCTCACTAATCGTCTTTTAACAGCCAGCAGAGAAAACGCTTCACATGCTGCAGGAAAACACATCCACAGCTTTTGGGCGTTAATTATTAAAGTTAACGGCAGATGAAGCAGCAGAGAGGACGAAGCCGTTTAAAGGGAAACCCTGCTGACCTTTATGAAACGTAATAACTCCCAATCAGAATCAACGCCGGCCTCACTCTGCACTCAACATTTTGATATATCTCACGTGCAGCGTGTAGATTTGTGCACAAAGAAAGTAGCGTGAACATTGGCGGTGAATTTCATGGCCTGTATGTGAAGACAGATGAGTTTAAGTGCACCTCTTTGGGGGTTACGGTTAAATCCAACGTTTAAGAACTCTTGCAACACCGAAGACACTTCCTGGAATCACTCAAAGTGAACAATGATTCATGTATTTGCACAATGATTGTACGATTTGGCCTTTTTGTACGATTATTCCATCAGTAATGGAACCAGCAGCACAGACGTAACACGTAGCGCAGTCCGTTCACATTTCATCCGGTTTCCATCCTAACGAGCCCAAATGTTATTCTGAGGAAAGCAGCGAAGGAGAACGTGACTTAATGCTCATCAGTGTTTCCTCCACTGTCATGTTGTCATGTTGTGTGATTATCAGGAGCTGATTGGCTGAGATCAGCTGGTGTCATTAAACGCTGTAGAAGAAGAAAAGCCAACAAGATGGTCGTTAAAAGAACTGTTCACCCGTTTCCTCCCCTTCTCCTCTTCCTCATCGTTGCTTCTTCTCCTCCTCCTCCTCCTTCTTCTCCTCCTCCTCCTCCTTCTTCTCCTCCTTTACTCCTTCTCCTCCTCTTACTCCCCACCACTCCTAGTTCCCTTCTTCTTTATCATCTGCAACACTTCTTGATCTTCCCTTTTCCTCCCCTTTGCTTCCTCTCAACCTCCCCCTCCTCCTCCTCCTCCTCCTCCCCCTCCTCCTCCTCCTCCCCCCTCCCCCCTCCTCTCCTCCTCCTCCTCCTCCTCCTCCTCCCCGTGTCGGGTCATTTTTCATGCGTGTCGTCTGCAGGATGTCACACCTGAGCAGCGTCTCTCTGCTGAAGATCTATGATCCCGGATTTCACATTTTCATCTTATTCACCTCGTCGTTTGTTTTCATCTTTTTTTACTGATGTGGGTCATTTGACAGTTTGACGTCGTTTTTTTTTTTCTAAACCTCCGCCACACAAACACTCATACATTACAGCGTTGTGCTTTCCCTGCACAGAGCGAGGAGGAAATATGTCTCCACCTCCTGCTGATTTACAGCGAGCTGGAGGAGGCTCATAGATATTTGTCGCCGCGCGGCCGCCGGGCGACCGTTGCTACGTCTTCATATCCTCGACAGCAGCTGATGAGCTCTCACATCCTCGTATGGAAAGTTTTCTGCTCAGATATGGTTCATAAAGAAAGAAGCTGCAGCGTGAGTCACGACGGAAGAGGATCACTTCTCATTAAACAAAACAGCAGAACAGCAGAACAGGTGCAGCGTCCTCCACACAAACTGCTCTGACAGGAACGCTGCTCTCTGGTTCAAAGGTGAAAAAAGAAAGAGACAACCGGGTACATCACGATTCGTTATCTATGAGTTGGCAAGAAGCTTAAAAACAAAGACGTAAATCTTTAAAAACAGATGAGAGCCACGAGAGGAGAACTGTCAGGGCTGGATTTAGCATGATTTACAGACAGAGGCCGATAGATGTACGAGTATTAAATGCTTTGTCTAATGATCTCCTGCGCTCTGTTTCAGTGCTACGGAAAGCTGCTCTGCTGAGTGAAGCCAAAGCTTCACGTGTTAAAGCTGCATTCTCTCTAATGTCCACCAGGAGGCGACTCCTCTGGTTGTATAGAAGTCAATGAGAAAATGACTCTACTTCTCTCTTGATTTATTACCTCAGTAAACATTGTAAACATGAGTTTATGGTCTCAATCTCTAGTTTCAAGTCTTCTTCAATACAGCATGATGTTCATTTAGTAAATGATGGTCCATTTAGAGTCACACAGACCATAAAGCAGGGGATGCTTTAGGGGCGGGGCTACACAGTGATTGACAGGTCTCTACCAGAGACGTATACGGCGTCTCTACGTCACTCCTCCTCAGTCCAGATATGGTCACTTCCTGTTGACTGGTTGCACAAAAAACAAGATGGCAACGTACAAAATGCAGAACCAAGGATTCAAAACGTTCACAAACCAACGAGAGCCGTCAGGACGACAGCGCTGTCCACGGTCCTGAAACAACGCTGTTCATAAACGATGCATGCGATGGTAAATATCCAACAGCATGCAGCACAATGGGAACCATTTAAAGTACAATTTACAATTCAGACATCTATTCATAAAAAGAAGACATTTCATTTGTCTATTATCAATCTGAAAAGTTAAGGTCACTCTACCCAGAGAGGGTCAGACGCACACCGATGTTCACGACTGAGGGAACAATAAGCGTGACTTCTATTCTCTCTCAATCGAGAGTACGACGTTGAAACGAAAATACAAAGACGAGTGAAACGACGGCTGGAATGCAGAGCAGAGATGTGTTGAGGCCGAGGAGGTGCTGAGTAACGCCGAGTCCAAAAGAACTCTTCCTGTGTGAAGAGACTTTCAAAAATAAGTCAGACGCGCGTTTGTTAGCTTTTGATTTGTTTGTTTCTCGTGTCTGTTAGCTGCAGACTTGTTCTGGAGTCTGTTGTTAGCATATGATTAACTTTCTGCGTTCTATCCGCTCATTAAAGTCCATTTCTTTCGGTTGCATCCTCCATCTTTGGTGGTTAAGTGGTTTTTCATAGAGCTTGACAAGCTGTTACACTTTATTATTGTACTTCTGTTTCTCTTCTCCTCTCTGAAAGAGGAAGCTATCCAGCCTAGCTTAGCAACATATCACCATGTATTCCTCCTGTCTGTTCTTGGTGCTGATGGTTCCCGTGAATTCCCTCTTCTTGTCTCATCGTTTATCATTTTTAGATGCCGGTTAATGATTCAGTGGCTACACGAGTCCCGACATAATACCGCTCCCGAACAAATAGGTATCTAATTTACCTTTTTGATAGCAGAGCAATGAACAAAGTGCTATATTCTGAGTTATGGGCATTAGAAAATAAGCTGCCCTGATCTTTATGTCCCATTATCTGCGGTCCTCCCTCACCACTGTGGGCCGGTCGTCTTTACGACGCGGACTGGAAGAAGGACCGCCGGTTTGTGGAGTCTTTTCTCCTGGAAGTCGGCAGTAAAAGGTTAACAAGCCGCCCGTGATAAATGGAGGCAGTAAGAACGTGATGAGGTTCAGTGTGATATTCCCTCCGCTAACAGCTTCAGATCAACATTTACTGCCAGAGGTTAGCAGCACTGTCAGCTAAAAAACTGTGGTCAAACTAGTGCGGTCAGCGGATGATGAAAAACACAGGCTCCAGAAGCCCTTTATCTTGGGGGATCAGGAGGTTTTTGCAGGACGGGGTTCTTCTTTCAGGGTGAGCATCATGTAACTCTCACAGCACATCTCACATCGCCTGTCCCTAACTCTCGACGAGGCCTCTTGTTTTCTGTCTTCTTCAGGGTCTGATGAGAGGATTTTGTAATCTCTGTTCGAGATGATTAGCCTAGCTTAGCACAAAGACTGGGAGCAGGGGGGAAACTGCTAGCCTTGTTCCATCAGAAGAGAAAACAAAGAAATAAAGAAATGTGGACTCAGCAGAGTGCAGATCTCCGCCAGGTGAGTCTGCAGTGAGCGACACACTTCTGCTCTCTCTCAGCTCCACCTTTTCTGATTCTCTCGTTCTCTCGTTCTCCTGCTCTGTCCAGATGTTCTGCCTTATGCTGTTTGCACTGTGATTAACCCTTTACATTTTTAAAACAATTTTACAGTAAAACAATAAAAGTGAGCAAACTGTTTTCCCTCTGACCGGTGATCGGTAAAAAGAGTGCCGAGTCGGCAGAAAGTCAATGGCGGCGTTACGTGTTAGTCATCAAAACCACGAGAGCTCATTGAGCATGCGGCCATAACTGGACACCTGAAATATAATGCAGCTTAGAGATTAGCTGAGGACAGATGCAGACAAGCATTATAATCCTCACAATAAGTAGCATTGAACACAAAGCTCAGACTGACCACAGTTTAAAGACCAACGAGTTGGATCAATTGAAACTCTTTGTGCTCGTGGTTCTGGATGATCACCAGCAGGATTCATCCTCTGGGAACCATGAATGTCAAAGTTTAATGATTAAACATCCAAAGGTTGTCGGTTATTTAGTTTAGAGCATCGCAGCTAGCGTGACTTACAAAACGTAGTTTAAGCTGCAGTGACTTCCCAGAATTTTGTTCAGAAGTTGCATTTTCATCCACCTGTTTTTAGAAATCAATGAATGAAAATCCATCCAACATAAAGTTGTTGAGATATTTCAGTCTGGACTGACGGACCGACGTCTCCGACCATGAAGCGGCGCCACCATAGCGGCTAGAAATAGAACAGATTCATGGGCTGAAATTCATCCTCAATCCCAGTGAACATAAGAAAATAGAAACACAAATCTTTATTATTAACAAAGCAGCTGGAAAACCATTAAAACAGACCAGCATGTTACATTTATACAAAGATAAATGTAACATTATCCCGCTAACGGAAGTGTTTTATTCTTTATTTAGATTTACATTCTCTTCAACAGAGTCAGGAGTTTTAACTCTCGTTGTAGCGCTCCGGTAGCTCATTAAAACATTACTCAAATAAAAACGTACAACTTTTACTAAATAACTAACAATGACTTCTCTTAAACTAAGGCTTCAAGTGTTTCTCAGGCTTCTAAGATATCTGAGATTAATGCTTCATCAACATGAAGAGGAAGAGGAGCAGACTGTGGGGATTCCCTCCACCTTCATTATCCGCCTGCTGACGTCAACAAGCTCTCCAAAAGTTTCAGACGTGATCCGAAGTCACTCTGCTTAATATCCACAACGATTAAAGAAGAAGTTCATTTAACTGTACAGTAACAGAAGAGAGCCGTCCTCCGAGGCTTCGTATCAGCGACCGGCTCCCTGCAGACACTTCATATCAAACTTTAATTAACGGGGAGAGTTTATGATCACGCCGCGGTGAATCAGCGGCCTCAGTGGCTGAACGACAACAACCTGACAGTGAAGAAGAAGAAGAAGAAGAAGAAGAAGAAGAAGAAGAAGAAGAAGAAGAAGAAGAAGAAGAAGAACTAATTAAATCCGGGTCTCGGCTCGCTGTGTCCTCTCAGTGCGCCCGGAGCAGCAACTGTGAGCAGAAGGAGACGGAGCAGAGAATTAAACGCCACCGCTGTGTCAGTTCGGCCCGTGATGCCTTCACGGTCAGGACGAAACACCGCGCGGCCGTGTTCTACACCGAGCGCTAAATACAGGACCAGAGCACTCCGGTAGGAAGAAAACAAGAGTCCTTGTAGAGGCAGCCGGGGAGACGTCTCTGTAAGACAGCTGCTGCTTCCTGCTTCCTGTGACTGGAAGCACTTCTTCTCACAGTACACGTTTGAGGTACTTCAACTGCTGCGGTTCTTTTGAGCCCTCAAATCAAGGGACGACTTGTTCAAAAGCAACTAATACTATATATGTGCAGTACAAACACTCTGTAACACAAAGGATTATCTTTTATCTTATCTGATCAAATGCAAAATGCTGCGTTGTGTACGATCATGATGATGTCGAGGTTTCTAAACAAACATTGTGAAGGTGTCCCTGTGAGCTCTGGGTAATCGTGATGCCATTTCTCACTATTTGAATAAACCAAACAATCACTGGATTATTGGAGGAATCTACACCAGTAGCTGTTGATTCAAGAGGATTTGCATTTGACAAGGTGATGCAAAACTAAATGTGAATTCAATAAAACTCACTGAACCCGATCGCTGTGAAACACGACAGAGACGTATCCTGATGTATCCGTTTATATTTGATCCGTCAAAAGGAAAGGATGTCACTGTTTACGTTTACGAGTTCAAGACCATCGGAGAGAAGATGCTCTATTTCTATAGAGCTATTCTTAAATCACATTCGTTACAGCTCTAGTGACTCGGCACGATTTGATTTCTTCGTACCATCATTTACTAAATGAACATCATGCTGTGTTGAAGAAGACTTGAAACTAGAGATTGAGACCATAAACTCATGTTTACAATGTTTACTGAGGTAATAAATCAAGAGAGAAGTAGAGTCATTTTCTCATAGACTTCTATACAACCAGAGGAGTCGCCCCCTGGTGGTCAGTAGGAAGCTTTTTAATAGTCCAAAAGTCAAAAGTTATTGGAAAAAAAACAATCGATTAAAAACATGCTTTTTTCTAACGAAATATTCTGCATGAATCCATATGTTGTTGGTGTTTTGCCTTTGAAGAATGTAAAGAAGCTTTGAATCACATTCGTTACAGCTCTCATAGCTCGGCCTGATTAGATCAGATTCATTTCACAGCAGAATGTTACCTGGTGTTCATCAACGCATCATTAAAGTTCCTCGTCGTAACGTTTCTTTTCTTGTGACTCTTTGTTACGTGTGATCCGCCATAATAAATCCCCCCCCCCCCCCCCCCCCCCCCCCCCCCCCAGCATGAATCCTGATCTGCTGGTGGATCGCGTGTCTATTTTGAGGACTTGTTGAATGTTCCTGTGGGTCTCTCGGTGAGAACAATGCTGTTATCGCTGATACAAAACTGTGACAACGAAGCTGAAGTCGTTCTAAAAAACGACCGTCGGCCTCGTGGAATAAAAGTCACACAAACTTAACTACAGAACAAAAGCAGCTCACGCCTCTGTTCTGAGGTCTTTCAGAGGCCAAACAGGAAGGCAGAGAAAGAGGCCGGGGAGATGATTTAACGGCATTTTCAGGACCAGCTGGAACCAAATCCGAAGGTTTGAATGGAACCGAAGTGAGCCGTTCCGCCAGCGGGGGTTTTTCTTTTCTGCTACTCAGCTGAGCATTTTTATTACTCCATTCATCCGTGTGCAGACACCAGGAGGAGCACACTGATCACAACACAGTCAAGGTCCGCCGCCTCTGTCACCGAGTGGAAAGCTTTCAAAATCTGCCAAAGAGAGGCCGGCGGAGTCAAGGCCGACTGCTGCTGCACGCTGTGTACACGGAGAATAATCTGAATAAACTCAACCAGAAGACTGTGTGTGTGTGTGTGTGTGTGTGTGTGTGTGTGTGTGTGTGTGCAGATACTGTAAACAATAAACTGCAGGTTAAAGTAAAGAAACGGAGAAGTGCGACTCAAAACTGTGTTCATGAGGCAGAAGCTTTGAGTAGAGCGACAAGACTTCTGTGACGAAAAAGACTAAATTAAGTTTTAGTTTCAGTTTGAAATATTGATATGCTGTTAATGAATTCATGAGATGATTGAAAACATTAATTATACAAAATGTGTTTCTGAATTTTGTCTCTAATTATTGTTTTTTTTTGTATTTTTAAACCGTTTGAATCCGTTTTTTTCACGTTTCTTTATGTAAAATCTTAATATGTAGTAACTATAATTGTCAAATAAATGTCGTAAAATGTCCAGTATTTCCTTCAGAAAGGAGGATCCTTTGAATTATACTGAGAACTGAACTACAAAAACACCCACAATCCTCTGCACACGATGCATTTGCTGTCCTGTGATTCAAGAACAAGTAAACGAGCTGGTAAACGTTCTGATACTTCACCTCAGCAGTCTGACAACGTTGTTCTTTGAGGCCTAATTTAAAACGTTGTTCTGGTTCTCGTCTGTTAATAGAAGAGACGGCGTGCTGAGTCGGCGGTATTTGAGGCTTTATTTAGACCGAGCCGGAGGAAGGTGTTTGTTGGAACAGTGGGAAGACGAAGCGAGACGGTTTGATGAGTTTGAATGAAGTGTGTTTTATAAACCGGCTGGTGACTTTGAGGAAAACATTAATTTGTATGTTTCGCACATTTTACGATTGAATCATTGTAAAAATCCTCGTTGATTTGATTCACTTTAAGAGGCCGACGTGTTTTGAGGAATGCAAAATCAATATTCTTAGAAAATGTAAAGAACATAATTATTGAAAGAAAAGTGTTAATTTCTTCTTCATGTGTTTCAGGAAGAACTCAACAGGTCACCGTGTTCACTGATTGGCTCAGGTTTTCTCTCTCCAAGTCAAACTTTCCCCAACTTTGAGTTTCACACTCTCTATTTATCAGGTTGTATTTCAGTCGGTTCTGCCCTCAGGGCATCAATAAAGGTTGATCTATCCAGCCATCCATCTGTCTCATTTCATTCTAACTTCATCGGTGAGTTGCTTTATTTTAAGGTAACTTTTGTTTTCAATGGGAATCCACTTGATGCGTCTCTGCAGCGATGCGCATCGCTCTGCCTCCTTTCAGAAGCTCTCAGCAGGTAGATCGTTCTGGAAAAGACGTTATCAAATTGGCAGTTTTCCCGTCTTGTGATGTCGGGTCTTGAAGTGTGAGGATGAGACTGGATGATACATGTTTGGGAAGCGGCGTCTTCAGAGTGTTGGGAGCCCGAGGCGAACAGAAAACAAAGTCAAACAACATGTGTGGAAGTGACGCAGGAAGCGCCGCTGCTTTGTCAAACGCGCAAGTGGAGGAAAAATTCAATAAGGTTAATTGCAGCGGTGCGTGTTGGAGCGGGGCTGTAATTAGCTCCACTGTGATTTCCTCGTCACTTTGATGAACTGGTGAACATGAAACAGTCGCGCACCGGGAAGCCTCGAGGTCGACTCCGATCAGCTGATACGGAGACGACAGTGACGCGCCTCCTTTGATCTGAAACCTCGCAGATTATCTCACATGCACTTTCTCGCTGTTACATCATAAGTTCTGCTTTCTCATTTGTGTCCTCACATGTTCATAATGGGGAGAGGGTGGCGGGAAAAAAAATACGACATCCACCTCAATCAGCTCGTCTCTACGCTGTAAAAGATTCAGTTTATCTGCTGCTCAGCAAAACAATGTGACCAAACTGCAAAAACATAGAATTCTAAACTTTCCATTTGACCTGCTAGAGTAAAAACAACTAATTCAACCACGACGCATAAAACAATCTTGAATGTGATTTATATGTTGCACTCATGCAGCGACCTCCACTTCTGTAAAGTCAAGTCAAAGCTTCATGTGTTAAAGCTGCATTCTCTCTAATGTCCACCAGGGGGCGACTCCTCTGGTTGTATAGAAGTCTATGAGAAAATGACTCTACTTCTCTCTTGATTTATTACCTCAGTAAACATTGTAAACATGAGTTTATGGTCTCAATCTCTAGTTTCAAGTCTTCTTCAATACAGCATGATGTTCATTTAGTAAATGATGGTCCATTTAGAGTCACACAGACCATAAAGCAGGGGATGCTTTAGGGGCGGGGCTACACAGTGATTGACAGGTCGACACCAGAGACGTATACGGCGCCTCTACGTCACTCCTCCTCAGTCCAGATATGCTCACTGATGTTCATTGGCTGCCAAAACAACACGGCGACGGCTAAATTGCCAAACTCGAGGCTTTAAACCATCAGTTCACAAACCAATGGGGGACATCAATGACTACGTCCACTTCTTATATACAGTCTATGGTCGTACTGCAAAGAATAAATCTCTGTGGTTGTGAGTGTGTGTTGATACTTTATCAGTTTTTACACGATGATGACGTGATGACAGCAGAATGTGATGCATGTGGACGTTAACCACCAAAGAAGAGTTCAGATATAAACACGAGCTACAAGTCACCAGATGATCCTCTGTGTTCATGTCAAACACCAGGACAAAGACTCAGAGCGTTGACTTTATTCTGTCCACGTTCATTCAAAGTATCCTCGATCAACGGTTCGTATGATTCCTTACAAAAAGTTACTCCTTATTCTTTTGTGCATTTTCACACAAAAGTTCAGGAACTCGTGTCAATTTCTGCTCGTGAATACAGTTTACAAAATAAACTTCCATCTTTACAGGAAACTCTTGTTATGTTCAGGAAAAGATGTTAGTTTGGGTTCAAATAGCCTCGGAGGCTTCTCGGTTCACATGAGGAACGAACAACGAGGAAACATCGCTCCACTCCCACCCGACCGCTCCGTGTTTTAGTTTTCTTTACACTTTGTCGTTCATGATTACACACGAAAATATGTTTGTGGGAAATCTACACATTATGGCACATTCTTTTATAAGTAAAGCTGAATGCTGGATGAGAACCGCCCGGTTCATTACAACTGAAGTTAGTTATTTGCCTTCTTATCCACAAACAACCTGACACACAGCGTGTACTCCTTTAACCCTTTGTTCACATAGAATATATTGATTAGTTTAGCTTTGGAGGGTTTGTTGTCTTGATACAAGAGCTCGTTTCTTTCAAAGAGCAGAATAATTTGCATTTTCTGGTCATTTCCAGAGACTTTTTCTTTCTTTCAGAAACACGTCTGGCTCTCTCCTCATGTCTCCTCTCTCTCTCTTTTGAATGAATTGAGAAGCCGTTGCATCAGACGCTGTCGGTTGTTCATGGAGAGAGAAGCGCTGTGATGATAACGGCTTCGTGCTGCCACAGAAATAAAGAGGCGTTAATCCACAGAAATGTAACACAAACACAACCACTACACTTAAAGCGTGATTATAGAGGAGCTACCTGCACATGAACGCAGGGAAGAGTCTGACAGTGAATATGATTATAATGTTTCATATCTAAGTTCTTCAGAAAGAGGATTTCTGGCAGATTATTGATCTGGTTTCTCTTTGACGACGACACACACAGAGCTGGAGGTGATGAACACTACGGGGTTGCAGTCAGTTTGAAACCTGCTTGAAGTTACTTTCCAGCAGGATTAGCCTAGCTTAGCATAAATACCATAAGCATCATCAAAACTCCAAAGCTGCTGCTCAGATCTATTCTGTCAGACTCCAGCGCTGCCAGAGCCAATGTCACGCCAAACATAGGAAACAATAACAATAACGCAACTCCAAGACCACAACATGACGAATATTCTCCTAAAGAAAGAGCGTCAGTCACTCAGAAGGAATCATGAAAGCTGCACATTTGAGTGAGTCTGAGGTTCATAAAGCTGGATGTTAAAAGACTTCAGGCAGGTTAGAAGTAATAAAAACGATTTCCTCTGAATCTAAAGGGTGGAATCCATTAAAATCAATACAAACAATGGAAAATCAAAGACGGAGCAGGATTTCTCTGTCGTTCACAGCTTGTGATGACGGGAACGACACTGTTGTTTATTTAAAATGTGATTGGTGTGTCTGTTAATTCCCTCAGTAGAGTTTGCAGTCTAACAGCATTGCTCTGGGAAGTATTGTCTTATTCTAGCAGCTGTGTTGCTGGAGGCTGCATTTACACACAGAACCACTTCATCCACACTAAAGCTGATAACTAACAACCTCCGTCACTCTAACGGGACTACAATCACACGTCACGCGACAAGTTATGAACATCGGGCGTTTAAACAGGAGGCAGATCGTCTTGATACTGAGCATCTTTCCCTCAAACAGAGAGAAACGAAGCAGAAGAAAAACAAGAGATTGTATCATTCAAACACATTTACGAGGTTGCTGCTGGCTCCCTGTCGCTCTCTGTTTCACACACAGCAGATGTCAAAGGTTAACTAGATTACGGGTCAAGAAGAACACACTTCACTCGTTCATTTGCAGTTTCTTTGTGAACTTCACCATCGATGTGCAGAACAAAACAAGGAAACACAACAAGGTTTTTTGAACTACCACTGGTGGTTGAGGCTGATGTTTGAAAAGTGTCACATGACGGGGGCGTGGCGAATGAGGGAAGGACGCCAAACAGGAAGTGAACCTGGGTGTCTCAGGTTTAGGGGTCTGAGAGGCCGGAGTGGTGAGGAGGATACATTTAAATGTAGCAAAGTTTATACATTTTACAACGGAAACATAAAGGTACTCGTGTGAATGTCGCCTCAGTCTGGTTCACCAAAAGAGCCCAAATATACAAGATATTAAATCCAGAGTTAAGTTAGCGTCACCGTTTGTGTGCACGGATCGTCCTCCTTGATCTCGTACGTTCTCCTGCTCGGTTGCTTGTGATATATAGAAGCTAGCTTTGAAGCTAAAGATATAAACAATTAACAAGAAGTTAACTCATAGCTCGTTCAAAAGGTCAAAGTTGAATCAGACTGATGTACGTCTCACCAGACACCCAACACACCAACAAACCACAGTCCTGTGCTGTCTACATGCGTCTGTCTGTCTGTGGTGTTGAACAGGTGATCTGGAGGCTGAGAGCGTCTCTCTGCTCTGCTGTTGGTATTTGGGGGGTTTGGTCGGAGCATCTCATTCCCCCCCCCTCTGTTGGGATCACTAACCTGAAGTGATGGAGGTAAAGCGAGGCCGCCCTCCACCCTGAATATCCTGTTAAAGCTCAGCATGGAAAGGCTGCGCTTCAGCATCCAGACCTGCAGTGTGATAGGATCAAACGGCAGCCGGCGCCGAAATGAAATATAACACTTCAAGGAGCTGCAGCTTATCGCGCTCTGCTTATCTCTGCTTTATTTTACCTGCAGACTGACACGAGGCGACGGCATCAGATCCCATCAGACACAGATGTTTTGTTAAGTGCACGGGAAACACAGACCATTACCCATAATCCTTTGATTCCTGCAGAAGGTCATGTCTGAACAGGAAGGAGCGGTTTGGCCTTTTGACTGAGATACGAGCTGGAGAGTGAAAACCAGACTAAAAGGTTCCTCCTGCAGCAGCATTGTTCATACTCCTTCTATTCCTGTGTTCTTTGGAAGTATATATGTACTGTATATATATATATATACACACACATATATATATAATTCATAAAGTCAGTAAACACACAGACAGTACAAGGCACAACTTGCTTTGCTTCTACATTACCGGCTTTTGAGTTCAATCGGATGATTACAGATATAATAATATATTCAACTTTGCACCATGTTCTCACAGTAGTTTGTATTTTGAATAATAAACAGGACAGAACAGTGTGAACCTTTATAAACAGCAGACATTTACAGCTAAGAAGTTGGAGAAATGCTACGAGTGGAGAACTTTGTACCGGAGGGAGTTCAGAGTGTATATCGAGGCCTTACTACTCTATGTGTTCTCTTCTATGATTATGTTCAAAGAAAACACCAGACTTTACTATATAAGTGAATGTTGAGATGGTGGTGGCTCCATCATGATATAAAGGAACTTAAAACTTTACGGTTGCCACATTATACTCATTCCTTCAGGACGTTCCTGTCGGGACTGCAGCTTTGCACCGGACTCCTTCTGTGTCTTGTGTCTTCAGCGAGCGCTAAGCGGGAGAGTCGAGGCGGTTCAGGTAGGCTACGCGGTGACGGGCAGTCGGGGCTCAGATGAAGGCAGAGAGGAGGCGATGAAGCAGCAAAGAAGAGCAGCGCGGTGATCGCTGCCTGAGAAACTCCAGAAAAAAAGAAACCACACAGAAGTCCCAGCCGGCAGAGAGAGCGTCTGACATTTGCGAAGGCGATGAGAGTGTCACCCTGTGAGCAGCACGAGTGGGAGGATAACAGGAGGACACACCGCCGGGATATTTGACTCCAGTCATCAGACTTTACTCAAACTCAAGTGCCTCTACGAGAGCAGGGAACACTTTCATTTTATACTAATCACATCTTCCTCTGCAGGCTGTGAAGAGTCTTAGAAAGCACTGCATTCACATTCCCTTTCATAAGGTCTTAAGGTATGAAGTAGACTTTAATAATTTGTGTCTTTCCATCAAAACTGCAGCGAACGCTCTCAACGAGGCAGACAGGAAGCTCATTGTCCTGTAATACAGTGAGTACTTTAACAAAAGCTTGAATGAAAGAATTCATTTTGAATAAATCCATCCATTTTCTGCTAATTATTTTATTCTGATTTCATTTATGTTTTATTCATCTAAACAAAAACTACGCATGTAAGACGACAAAACAACAAAAGTTCAACAGAACAGGAACAAAAATCAGATAAAAGAGACGACGCTTAAAACAACGCAGCGAATCAATCAAAGATAATTCTCACCCGGCGTCAGTAAAAGTACATTTAGAGCTCGAGCGATCCATCGTCCTGTTGTGCTGCTGATGCGTTTTAAGATGAGTGATTTTAGGGCCCAATAATAAACTGAATTCTTGTTAAAATGGAACATTTTGCAGAGCATGATTATTTCATGAGGAAATATGATGAGAAAATGTCGTGTTAGTGGAGAGGAATGATCTAAATGACTAGCGGAGATGTTTTTTACAGTGAACAGATGGAGGAGGGTTATGTGCAGCTCTTATCTGAGGCGTGACCCCCCCCCCCCCCCCCCCCCCTCATGCTTCAGGGCCCTGGATGATGCCGCTGTATTCTGCTGATGTCGGGACTCACGTTGTGATCAATCGATTAACCAAACACTGGTGGTTTTCGTGCGGCAGTCGGACGCCCGGCCGGTCGATGCAGGACGCCCGGTCATAAAACAAACATGAGATCTTCCTGCAGCTCAACGTCTCCGCTTTTGCTTTTCGGTTAAATCTGAAACGCCACGTCAAAAAAGAAAACCCCCCAAAAACCCCCTGTGATCCGGCGCGCATCGCCTCGTCTTCCAGCAGAAAACAGGCGGAGAGGGAAGCTCACGCCTCGGGCAACAACGTGTTCGACAACCAGAAGATGAAGGAGCTGCAGCTGGGAGAGATTTGAATGTTCCTTTGGAGCAGAGACGGAGAGAAAGCAGGAGCAGAGGTGGAGAAGAAGCCGTTCAGAATCATTTACTGCAGTGAATCACGGAAAAACACTGCAGGAGAAAAAGAAGAAGGCTGGAAATGAAGAGTGTCCCCGAGGCTGGAGATGATGAAGAGTTTATCCTCTGCAGAGCAGGAACGGAGTGAAGCACAGAGATGCTAGTTAGCTTCAGCTAACTGTGGATGAGTCTCAGCAGCAGTTTGTAGTGTTATAGCAGCCTCACCACCTGATGCACACAAACTAACCGTTCTGTGTCTTTGAACCAAAACCGGTACAAAAGACAACTATTACAAACAGACTCATAAACTCAAAGTATACAGAGAACCAACGCTAATGTTACTATTTGTCACGTAACTTCTGTAGTTATTCCAACACAAACAACCATCTTCTCCTAAACTAGTTCTGTACATGTGAGAGAACATCTTTAATGTTGACGAGTACGATCCGTTAAGAAACACTGTAAGTTATACAGACAGTTAAAATGACGGCCTGTTCCTTTAAGAGACGACTTGAGGGTAAAATCAGAGACGAAGGTTCAAGCTTCCTGTTTCTACTTCAACGTGTTCTGCTGAGCCGAGTCACAATCACTGTGGATCGACACCGAGCGGTCAAACAGCATCAGATCCATCCCCCCCCCCCCCCCACACACACACACACACACACACACACACCTGAGCTGACATCAATCATGGGTCCGGCGTGCGGGTACAGTGCGGCCGCTCCATGCATATTTCATTCATCTCCTCCACGACTCGATCAATCCTCCATGAATAAAGAAACAGCCACATTTAAACTGAGAGCTCATTTGCATCCGGCCCCACTTTCCCCCCATTCGGGGTCCGTAACCCGCCGCCTCACGCGACCTCACAGTCCAACTCATACGACTCCACCACCAGCTCTGAGAGGAGTTCACCTGGACGAGCACACGTTCCGTAAATAGTCCAACAACGGACTGAAACTGAATCCTGAAAATGGAAATTAGAAAACGAGTTGTTGAAACTCTCAGATTACAGACTCGTCCTCCAAACCAAAGAGGCAGATTACAGATGAGAGAACCAGGGGGCGGGTCCAGGAAGTGGCCCCCCCATTATCTTAAACTGTGATTGGCTATCTGACCGTCAGAGGCGGGACCTTAAGTTCCCATTTTGTTACGTTGTAGATGTTTAAATTCTGCACAATATTTAGTTCACGCGGGCTCATTTGTTTCAGTGTTGTTGGTTCTTTACTCTGTGACTGTGTGTGTGTGTGTGTGTGCGTCTTCCTGTCTGTTACAGACTTTAAAAGGTAACATTTTGTATTTGTGTTGTTAGTTAATGAAGTGTGTAAGCTTCACATTACATGTGTAATGGACCACGCTGGTGTGTGTCTCTTTTAAATTAGAGTTCTAAACACAGAATGTAGGAAACTGTTGGATGCTGAAATATTAGACATTAAAGTAGATATGCGTGGTGGAGGCAGTGTGTGTGTGTGTGTGTGTGTGTGTGTGTGTGTGTGTGTGTGTATGTGTGTGTGTGTGTGTGTGTGCGTGTGTACGTGCGTGTGTGTGCAGACACAATAGGGTGACCAGATGTCCCGGTAGAGTAGCTGCAGTTGTCCCGTAAGATTAAACTAAACCAGCGTTTGGATTAGTTATCGCTCAATAAAACATGAAATGATTGTTGTGAAACATTATTTTATTCTTATAACGACAGATGGAGACCGTTATATCTGCAGCCTACATGGAGTTTAGTTTGTTTTAAAGCCGCGCAGAGAAGTGATGAACTATGCATCGCTATGAGGTTTGAATGAAAGTCTCCTGTCTCCTGGTGCAGGAACGAGGACGTGGTGGAGGGACCTACTGGAGGTCACTGTCTCCTTATGACCTCCACACTAAGCAGGAAGGAATACTATGAATATTATTACTATTGTTTGTAGTCAGTGAACGTATGTGCTGTAGGCCACGCCCACTCCCATCTGGTCAGAGCAAATGTCTTCCTTCCTTTCCTTTCATCCTTCCTTCCTCCTTTCTTTTTTTCCCATCTTTCCTCCTTTCTTTCTTCCCACCCCATCACTCTCTTTTTAAACTTCCTCACCCCCTCCATCGCTCCTCTTTTCCTCCATCTTCTCTCCTTCACAGTGTTTCTGTTTCGCCGTCATGAATCTGTGACGCAGTCTTCAGTTTGCTGCGTGAGTCACTTTGGTTTGGATGACTTTAATATCGTCTCTGACCTGCTTCCTGTTAGCGAGCTTCAGGTAGACGATGAGCCCCCCCCCCCCCCCCCCCCCCCCCACACACACACACACACACACACACTGTAAATGATCCGTCCTGCAGCTGGAAACACTAAAGCTCAGACTGACGGCGCAGGATTACTAATGAGCTCCAGATAAAGATTTGCAGCTCGGGCGATTCATCACCCAAAAAAAAAAAAAAAAATAATAATAATAATAATAATAATAATAATAATAATAATAATAATAAGAAGAAGAAGTGTCACAGTGAGACGGTGAAATGCAGCCTGTGTGTTTGTGCGTCTGTGTGTGTTCCTGATGTGACTGACACCCAATAAATAACCTATTTCAATTTTTGAAGCAGTCATGATGATAAACTCCACAACAGGCCTCCGCGCTCACCTGTGTTGATGCATTACGTCCCTCTCGCGTGACAAAGTGGCCGTTTAATCACAAAGCTGTCGCCATCGAGCGGCGGCGAGGCCGGTGGCGGCGGAGAGCCGGAGAGCCGGGTGCACTTCCAGGATCCATGCTGCCAAACAGAAAGTACATCTTAGGAAGGCCTCAGCAGTCACACACTGAGGAATCACACTTCCAGAGGATCCTGGTTAAAAACGTCGGCCTGTTTTATGTCGTTATTATAGAAAAAAAGCTTTAACAGCATCAGAAGAGCTCCAGAAATCACATTTACTTTCTGTTTGTTTCTTTTAATCATAAAAAGCTGAAGCACAGAGAACATCTGGAGCTCAAAGGAATAAATGAGGTGCTTATTTGCTTATTAAAATATTCTGATGTGTCTCTGTGTTAAAACATCGTCCTGCTCCACTTTTATAAAACTGAAATCATATTAAATAAATTACTTTCAAACCTGAACATACGTGGACTTTTGACTTCTTTTTAAATGACACTGTTGAATGAGAGTTTAACGAGTTACACGAGTAATGAGTTGGAGATTCACGAGTTAGTGACTTCTAACTTCCAGCGTCAGTGTGTAACAGCTTTATTTCATTTTAGACAAATAAATGACATAAAAAGCTTTTGTATAGTAATGTTCTGGCTGTTCATATTTGTGTGAAAGCACACTGTACCTGGCCAATAAAGCTGATTCTGGCTAGCTGCTTCCAGTGTTTATGCTAAGCTAGGCTAACCACGTCCTAATTCCAGGTCTGTATCGAACCCACAGACTCAGGTTCAGCTGAGGGTTCTTCTCTTTGTTGGAAAATCTTTAGACGTTAAATGAAGATATTCATCTTTAATTTAAAGATATGAAGACTTGTGATCGACATAAGGAGACTTTTGGAGCTCTCTGCTGACAGAATCAGTTTACATTTGTTGTTAAAGTGTTTCTGTGTGAAACACAAAGATTTACGGAGTGACAGTTAAAAAAGAGATGAAGGGATGAAGAGGAGGAAGATGAGGAAGAGGTTTCTGATGTGTTTACATGAAGCATATTAAAAAGAGAGTCCGACTGTCTGATGTCGGGTTGTCCACTCTAATTGGACTCCTTTAATTAGCTGAGGCGTCTCCGTCCCTCTCACCCTCCGCAAACAGAGAAGAAGAAGAAGATGTGGTGGGCGGAGCCTCTCCTGGCTCTCTTTGGGCCCTCGGCTTTTTTCCCGAGTTAGCCGCTTAGCTTAAACCTCAAAAAGGCGAGCGCTGTTTCCAGGTAACGGAGCGTTCAGCTCCTCGTTTGTATTCTCCTCCTCCTCCTCCTCCTCCTCCTCCTCCTCCTCCTCCTCCTCCTCCTCCTCCTCCTCCTCCTCGGGGGGGCAGAATAAAATAATTTAATTTACGACTCATTTGATTTAGCTGTAAATGAAATGTGCATATTCCGCTGTCGTTAGATTGCTCTGCATTAGCACCGGCGTTAAGTTTGACTTGGTGCTGAGAAGCAATCATTCCTCCCTCACCGCGTCTCTGTAACCACATTTCTTCTGCTTAGTGTCAGAAAACGCCGGCTCGCTGAGGCTGATTGTCCTTTTCCATGAAACCTGAACCGCTGACAGGAAACGCAGCAAAGGAAATAAAAGAAGAAGAAAAACACTCAGACAGCTCGCCGTCACACCGGTGGATGTTTCACTGAGAGAAGAAAATTCAGAAGAAGATATCAAACTGCTGACCTCGACGTTTTCATTCCTGCAGGGAAGCGTGAGAGGAACACGGAGTTCACTCACTCGGAGAAGAAACTCACTCACTGTAATGTGAAGACGCCGGCTACAGCACGACAACGTTCAGCCACTGGATGAGGCTTCACCTGTGCAGGTGTGTGACCCGGCTGAGAGTCCAGTGGGAGGAGCTACAGATGGGGTGGAGGAAGTAGTCACCTGTCAAACTCCCAATTTATCAAAATATTCCAATACAAGCAAAAAGTCCTGCATGCAAAGTAAAAGTACACGAGTATTGACAACAAAATGTGCTTAAAGTATCAAAAGTGAAAGTACTCGTAAACAGAGAGTCGGCTATCGTGACTCAAACTCATTGTTGATCTGTGATGAATAAAAGATGGCGGTCGTTCAGGGTGTAACAGATCTTCATAGAGTTCAACATGACGGATCAGTTAGAGTTTAAACCCAAATGTTCAAATGTTCGGTGAGGTTTTAACCTGCTGGTGGCGCTGTGGAGGAGACGTCATGGAGGATCCGCAGAGATCAGATTGTTAGTTTATTTCGTTGACTGGATCACAGAGTTGATCACTGAGGTTGACTGAGATGATTTAGTGTATTCAGTGATTATATTGTACTGTTTACTTTGAGTTTGTGGTAAATATTGAGTGTACTTTTTCATGCAGCTCGGCGTCGTTCGTCAACGCTCTCATGAAAACAGACTTCTACTCTCGGAGGTTTCTGTGTTAAATGAAGGTTAAATAAAAGCAGCCGCCTCGGCTCCTGTATCTCACCCGAGATCAGCATCGTCCATAAGAGCCCCTCTCTGTTACTGAGGCATGCTGGGGGATGATGGTGTGTGTGTGTGGGGGGTTGGGGGGTTCCTGTGGGCGTGAAGCATCCCTGGCAGGCCTTAATGCAGCTGTCAGGCGTCCTGGTCCAGCGATGCGATTTCCCTCCGCTCCGTCACCGTCACCGCCAAGATTATACGGCTTTTAAATGAGCTGCAGCCGCGGGGAACGGCACCCGGGGATCGCCTGTCGCCGCGGCAACATGAGCCATGATTTGCCGTGCCATTAATCTCGCCGGAGAGATCTCGGCCGATTTGTCCTCGCCCAACAAATGAAGCTGTAAAACTTCTCCTCCCCTCTCCCCCCCCATGCATGTGTCTCTCTGGGTTGAATCCGGCTGACAGGAGCGCGACGCCCGGAACCTGAAAGACGCACGCACGCCGGTTCATCTCCTCAGCCAATCAGAGGAGGAGATGCTCACAGGTGTGCAGCTCTGTGGAGGGAATGAAAAGAGACACCACACCTACGTTTCTGTGAGACGGACGGAAGTGAAGTGAAAGTTAGTCGGCAGCTGATCCTGCTGCTGTGTGGTGAACCGAAGCGTTTCAACAAATAAACTGATAAAAGTGTGCGCTCACACACATTCACTCTGTTCACGTTTGACTCTGATGTGCTGCTGTAAATGGCTTCAATAAGAAGCTTAAAGGGCTTGTTGCACATGTATTGCACACATTGTGTTACTCGCAGCATCATTTGTGTTTATTCGCGCTAGACGCGGGAGGAGCGGGGTTTACCTCCTGTAGACAACGTTTCATCAATCATGGAAGAAATAACCACGAGTGATGCTCTGTACATGTTGAAGTCCCAGACACCCAGGAAACTAAACGCCCTCTTGTCTGAGTTCCTAACATCATCCAGAGGAGTCTTCACTGTGAGCCACAGGGCTGGTTTACTGCAGCTGTATGAACCATAAATAAATACCTTTTCTGTGATGTCATTTCAATAAACGGATAAAAAGGACACTGAAATAACTACATGATGATGCAGATTTGTCAGGTCTGTACGCAGGACGACAAGCGAACAACGAACATTGCTAACATTGCAGCTGCTCCATCAACACTCAAAAGTCCTCCCTCTCATTGGTTTGTGGACGTTTTTGGCCGTCGCCATCTTAGCTTTACGCAACCAGTGAACAGGAAGTGACCATATCTGGACTGAAGAGGAGTGAAGTAGAGACGCCATATACGTCTCTGGTAGAGACCTGTCAATCACTGTGTAGCCCCGCCCCTAAAGCATCCCCTGCTTTATGGTCTGTTTGACTCTAAATGGACCATCATTTACTAAATGAACATCATGCTGTATTGAAGAAGACTTGAAACTAGAGATTGAGACCATAAACTCATGTTTACAATGTTTACTGAGGTAATAAATCAAGAGAGAAGTAGAGTCATTTTCTCATAGACTTCTATACAACCAGAGGAGTCGCCCCCTGGTGGACACTAGAGAGAATGCAGCTTTAACACATAAAGCTCACCAGATTTGGTGACTGCAGCATAAATGCACCTTTCAGAAGAGAGAACAGCCCCTCAGATACTCTAATAGTGTTGAAAATGTAAGAAAGAGCCTGTTAACGTGCCAAGAATATCATTTTCTTTTTCTTTTATTGCAGCCTTTTTTCATATGTTGTTGTTTCAAGCTCTGAAACAAATGTTTTTATTGTATAAAATCTTACAGGCAGATTCAGATTTTTTACAGTGCGCGGCTCATCTCCAGCTGCTGTTCAAGGGTTGTGTATCATCTCACCACATGTTTGCAAACAGTCTCCTCTTTCTCAGGCCCTGTGCTCGACCCTGAGGGGCCCCTGAGAGACCCGCTGAACCGGCTCGAGTGTTCCCGCTTTGTCTTTCGTTTTGTTTTTTTCTCCCATGCCCTCCTCTTCTGTCGCCTTTCATGGCGGCCATTAGGCAGCCGGCCAGCGGCGGTGACGGTTGTTGTTTCGGCCAAAACAGCATCAGAAACAGTGACTCCTGCCTGAGAGAGGAGAAGTTTTAATGGGTAGAAGAAGGGAGAACTGGGTCTGCTATCGGCCCAAACTGGTCTCCCAGGGCCCCCCCTCCTGACTCTCCATCCAGCAAAGCATCATGGATCCCCCAACGAAGGCCTCGGTGGGTTTGGTGTTTGTTGCCTTTGGGAGGAATGCAGCAGCGGTTGTTGGGTTTTTGTCGTGTCCTACATCAGCTGTTTTTATTCATTATGTATTTCCCCTTCTTTTCTTTTTCCCTCTCCAAGAACCGAATCCCCCGGCTTTAAATTTCTAAATTTAAATCCTCACTGTGGGAAACGCTAAAATAAAGATTTGACGCAGGGGAACATTTCTCAACACTGAGGAACACTTGTTTCCACACATTATAATAAAATACAGAATAAAGATTGAATACACACAGAATACAATCTTTCTAATTTTGTATCATGTTTTATTAAAAAATATATTCATGAACTAAATATGTATGTTTTTATTCCCGATGAAATAGGTCTGTCGAGAACAGAAGTTAAAAATAAAAACCTGCAGCTGTGTGGAGAGTTGGATTTATTTTGAAAGGCACTTAAAACACAAAAATGGCTGCTTTGACATTAATGATGAGAAGTTTGAGACGTTACATGTACAAAGAGTTATTTGAGTTATTCTTGAAGAACAAACGAGAGCGTTCAGAGACCCCAGAGGGCTGAAGCTACCTGGACCAGCAGGTGATCCAGAGAGCGTGAAGAAGGTCCGTACTGTTCAGAGCACGAGGCCTCAGGACGCACAGCTGCTGCTGGAAATCACCTTCTTTTTACAGTTTTCTTTCTTTCACTTTTCCTGAGGCTGAACGGGGGGGGGAGGGGGGGGGGGGGGGGATTTCTACAAGAACACACCTGCAGGTTCTCTGCTGGAAAAAAAAAGTTCACTCCTCACAAAAATAAATGTGGTTTTCACCTGAATGTCTACAGATGGAGAGTTTCACTCCAAACAGCAGATCTGAGTGTTTTAACAGCAGACGGAGGAATAAACGATGGGAAGCTGCTGCAGCGCGTTTGTGATCGCATCGCTCGATCTGTCTCCATCTGTTCTGTAGAAGTCAACGTGCACACGGACGTTTAAGGTCAGGCTGGTGTTGATCTTTGTTCGTCTGGTTGTTCACAGCCCCCGTTGATCTCTACGAGTCTTTATCGCTCACGAGCCGACCACAGAGCTGGAATCATCAGCTGATGAGTCGATCGGCAGAAGATTAATCGCTAACTATTGTGACCATCGTGTTTTTAAGCAAAAATGTCAAAAATGTTCAAGTTCTCCCAGTTTGTTCTGTGATAGTAAACTCAATATCTGACTGTTGGTTCGAAAAAAGTAAAATAATTTGTAAAGTGTGATCTTGGGCTTCAAGGAATAATGAAGGGCGTCTTTCACTATTTTCTAATATTTCAAACACTGAACAATCAGTTTGTTGAAGAAAATAATCACCAGATGTGTTGATAGTGGAAATATTAATATAAATCCTTCAGCTCTCTGTGTGTCGTGATATTTTCATAACTGCTTCAGAAGCTAAATCTATTTCTGTCATTCGTCTGAAAACGAGCCTCGTGGTGTTTTACGCGCCACACTTTGGCTTTTGTCAGAACGTTCGGTCGTCTTTTGAACCATCCACGCCCGAGATGAATGAATCCACTTCTGTGGTTTTGATGAGAGGGAGATCCACCGGAGGAGGTCTGGACTCTGTTTATCCACACTGATTATTACTGGAGCCCATGTGGATTCATCCGCCACTGAAAATTACATTTTACATTTACATTACAGTCATTTAGCAGACGCTTTTATCCAAAGCGACTTACAAGCAGCAGCTTCTTTGCTCACTATCAATGGTGTCAGTTTTAATAACATGAACATCATTAACAGCTCTACAGTCATTGCACCCATTCACATTGACACGACTGGACGTCTTTAAAGAAGCAGGGACGACTTCGTCGGTGCTTTTTGGCCGTTTAGTCGTCGAAAGCAGAGACCCAATAATGATGATAATAAACGGACAACAGCAAGAACGGAAGAACATGTTTTATTGTAAAACAATAAAAGAGACTTCTTCAGCAGCAGCATCATGAAACTCAAACTGTTGAGTTGATCCGTCTCTGAAGTAAAAACCTCCTCAAGTGTTGGTTTGAAGTTAATACTGGAGTTCAAATTAGAGTTTAAAGTTTTGGTGCAACAGAATTCAGGAGCTTTAAACTGAATCTGTCTTCATTGAATGCTAGTTTTGAAGTTAGATGCAACATGATTCAAAGTCAAATCAGGATTTCTTCAGTTTTAGATATCAGCCAGCTTTAACCCTGAAGGTCTTGAAACTAGATTTGGAGCCCTGGTCCCTCTACAGGCCTGGAGACACAAGGAGGTCCAGTAGTCGATGTTGTACTTCTGTGGTCGGAGTTTCTTACATTTTGCCGTTAATCGACCCAAACGAGTAAACGAGGCCTTTCATGGGCTGGACGTTGAAGTCATTTTAATCCTATTTAGGACACATCAAAATAATTTGTACAGAAGTTAAATGAAATCATCTTTGATCTTTATGAGTTTCTGTTGATTTGAAATGTATAACTCATGCGTGGGTTAATGTGGCCTCCAACAGACAGTATTTCGTGGTAGAATCCTGCAGTCAGACCTCCGAACACTCCCAGCAGCATCTCGCTTTAAGGCGCTGCAGCCTCGTCTGTGAGACGGAGTTAATTTAGGTGAAAGTCGTGGAGGAAAGACGGTAAAGCCGCGGCTCTCGGCTGCTTATCTGAGAGGTGTGAACAGGTATTTACTCCAGCTGGGAGAGACGCCAGCCCGAGAGCTACCTTGCTAACGCCGGATTAGCGGCGGGGCCCTGTCAGCCCGGTTTCACCGGGGGGGCCACGTCAGTCGGTGGCGTCAGTGAACGGTGAATTCTGCCGGTGAAGCTGTCCAATGATCAAACAGGAGGGCCTGCTGCTTCCTTCTGAAGGGGCTTTAACATGTGCTGGTATTCATTTTAATACCATTGCCACAGTAATATTAGTATTGTTTTTAATAGTATTGTTGTTGTTATTATTGTTTTTGATCATCATTTAACGATGGACAATTGTCTCCTCATGTTGTATTTTTAGTGTGACGATGGCGGCCATCTTTGTTACCCAGAGAATAGATTTTGTCGCTGCTCTCCAGGAACGTAAAACTGTTTCTGTGCTTCTCTGTGTTCCATAAAGACAATAAATGAATCTTGAACCCTTGAATTATGATAATCATGCCGTCTGTAGTCAGGAACACGTGGAACAGATTTAACTCCCGTAGACTTTGTCCTCAACTCTCCACATTTACGACCATGTGCTCTGTTATCCTTTGAGTGGGAAATGTAAAGACATCATGGAACCATCCCATAATTCAACGTCCACATTTGATGCATGTGAACATTACGATGGTGCCACTCTTCAGGCGTTTAACTCCAGAGAGTTGAACTTTAAGTAACTTTCACATCTGTAGAACTGACGTTACACTAAAACCAACAATCATTTCATGTTATTGTCTTTTACTTTATTGTCTCTCGACATGAATTACAAAATATATAATGGATTATTAAAAACTAAAATGTAATTTAGTGTTAGTCTCAACATTACAGTTTATTGATTTTAAGTTTCTGCCTCGTGTGAAGTAACGTTTAAGAGAGTTTCGAGCTTCCTGAAATGATTCCTTGTTCTGAATATATTATAGATTATTATAATAATAGAAAATGAACCTTCACACACACATCTTCCCCGTGTCACGGTCCGATTCTCTAAAGATGTTGTGAATGATATTAAAGTGCAAACAGCCGACTAAGACGTGTGGCTCAGTGACATTTGTCCATGTTTGCGTGTGATTGTTCTGAAGGATTCAGCAGAAAGAGAAAAATGAAACGTTCAGCCGGTGAGCGACGAGCTGCAGAGGCCTAAAAACCTCAGTTTAATATCTGAGAAGAGAAACGGATGTGACGGCCACAGAAATAGATTCAGTTCTCACCAACTCTCTGAAGACGGAGCGATGAATAGTCGCTCATGTTCTCTGCTCCCCAGAGGATGAACCTTTAGATTCTGCATCATGTGGTGCAAAGGAAAGGATGAGAAGTCTGTTATTGTGCGGAAGGAAAACATTTGTAGTCTGCAGAGGAAGCGGCGCTCAGACTCTTCTGGTGTTTCTTTCTTATTATTCCCTCCGGACTGAAAAGTTTCCGCTGAAGCAATAATCAGCTCTGATTTACATGACGGACAGACTTCAATACCGTCTGTCTTTGTCAGCCGAGTGTCACCTTTAGAAGGAGCCTTCAATCACATTTCACTGACAGGAAGAATTAAGTGAAGAGGACGGATGAGAGGAGCTCAAAATGAAATTTTCCTCGGCGATATTATCATCCTCCTCCTGTCGCTCCGCAGGCTGATAAGAGCGACTCCTGCCTCCTCGTCTTAAAGAGGCAGAACGACGCGGACGCTCTTAATTCTCACTTTATCTGCCGGGAGTCGTGGTCTGAATATATTTGTGCCTCTCTCTCCGTGTGTTTCTCTTTGCATGTTCACAGCCTGTAAATCACCGCCGGGGTCTTTGTGGAGGATTTTGTTAAATTATACAGCAGCCGATAAAGAAGCCACTCGGAGTATCTGCAGCTTTGAGAAGTTAAAGAAGAGGATGGACTGCGGGGGGGGGGGGGGGGGGGGGGGGGTTCAGAGAAGACTTGACTTTGAAGAGCAGCTGGAAGATTCGGTTAATCCACTCGGCAGATTTGGCGGCACAAAGAGAAGAGAGGAGGCCGACTTAAAGCCTCGCTCCTCTTCTCCGCGCTCGCTCCTCTCTGTCCTCGTTTCCTTTCTTTCTTTCTTCTCTCGGCTCTGTCGACGTGATGTCGCTCTCCGCTTGAAGAGTATTACTGAGGATTCCTCCTCAGAGAAGAAGAAGAGGAGAAAAGTCCCCGTAACAAGTCCTTCAGTCGGTTATTAAACCTGGATTCTCACATCTGTCTTAAAACAGAGTGAGACGAAGTTTAGACACATTTAATATTCACCAGAACAAGTTATATAATCAATTCAAATCTAAAGTTATAGTTTGGCACAAAAAAGTTTTGTTTTAGAATAATAGATTATCGGTTATTGTTGCCTCCATTATCATGTCGTTATAACAAACCTTTATAAATACTTTAAGACTTTGAGATACTTTTACTACAAACCTGAGCAGAAGGACCAGAGATGCTCAATATCATCTGTTAACAGATATTCATAATGAGAAGAAGTCATTTTCATAAGAAGTCCAACTGATTAGCTACAATTAAAATGAAACAAGTATTAGTGTTCATGGAGAGGAAGATGATTGATTATAGTGAACACTAACTATGCCTTTTATAAAGAGTTAAATCCCGACTAACCTGTGAAATAGTTCTGTGATGACAGAAAGAACCGGAGGCCTCGAGGCGTCGCTGAAACTAAACTTTCATTATCAGAAAGATTTGGTGAAATCTTTTGATCTTCTATGAAAACCTTCTTCTCTGTTTCCTAGAAAACACTTTGAGATGAAACTAGTGTTTGAGCAGCGGATCGTAACAATGAGTCAGAAATATGAAGATGCTTCACAGGTTCAGTTTACAGAGAAGAGGCTGAAGATACAGCTCATATTTTGACCACTTTCAAACTATTTCAGGACAATTTATGAAACAACAGATTTCCATTTTCCAGAATCTTTCATCACTGAAGCTGTCGATGAGGAAGAGGAGCTGCGTTCCAAAGAGCCACTCAACAGACGTTTGAAATGTGCACCTTTAAACGTTAGGCTGCTAGTTTTAGAGCTTTGTTTCATTGTTCTCAGAGGATGAACCAGGATCTGGTCTCAGAGGATGAACCAGGATCTGGTCTCAGAGGATGAACCAGGATCTGGTCTCAGAGGATGAACCAGGATCTGACGAAATTATTTAGTGTGAGTCTAGCGTTAGCTCATGTTGGAGTTCGGGAGGTTTTTGGAAGCAGTTTAGCACGAAATCTGGAGACGAATGTGGCAGTGAGTGTGAGTGTGAGTGTGAGTGTGTGTGTGAGTGTGTGTGTGTGTGTGTGTGTGTGTGAGTGTGTGTGTGTGTGTGTGTGAGTGTGTGTGAGTGTGTGTGTCTGTGTGAGTGTGTGTGAATGTGTGTGTGATTGTGTGTGTTTCCTGCAGCCAAACACCACAGTGTTGATGAAAGCGTGCAGCATACGGACACAGCAACACATTAGAGCGCTGTGATTGGTCGCTGATCTGTCATCAACTCAGTGTGTGTGTGTGCGCGTGTGTGTGTGTGTAGAAGGCCTTAAAAGGTGAACTATGGAGACACTGATCACTGTGCTGATATTTATCTGCAGGTAACGTTCTGCTCTGATATTTCATAATATTGTGTTTTATCTGAAGTATTCAGACGGGATTGGTTTCTCTGCAGGAGGCTCAGTGGTTTTAATATGAAATATAAATCCTGCGCTCATTCTCACCCTGCTGACGTGTGAAAGCTGGTTTTTTATTACATATTTTGTCCGTCTCAAATTTGAAGACATGTTGAAACGAACACCTTTTGTTTTGAAGTCTCTGATCATTAAAAGCCCGTCGGAGAATAAAGAATAAAGTCTACGGTCGTTCCAGAGGAGCAGGACGAGGATTCTATCACCCTGCTGGAATAATTACACTATTAATAACATTATCATGAATAATATTATTCACTACATTATATTATAAAAAACGGTGTTTGGTTCTGATGACTCAACAGGAAGAGAGATAGAATAGAATAGAATAGAAGAGAATAGAATAGAATAGAATAGAAGTGCTGCGACCACGTTCCCATGAGAAACTCACCATTTCAGTCTCTTGACACAAACAACACAAGTCAAGTTTATGACCGTTTCTTATCTTTTTATATACAATTAAAAAGATCATCAAAGCATAGAAGCATTCAGAGAAATACTTTGAACAAAGTCACTGATTGATAAATCAGTGAGACGTTAGAAAAGTCAAACTCTGCAAACTCAACCTGATTCCAGCGACGTCATCTTACATAATAATCCGTCTCCTAAAAAGCAGCTGCTCGCTGGAGTTCTTCTCATCAAACACAGGAGGAACAGTGCATTCGATGGGGACTACTTTCAGCAGCGGATGGATCCACATTTGGTGCTGGAGTGAGTATTTGTGTGTTGATGGTGATGAAGGACCACAGTGAGCTTTAATGGCTTCAGAGACGTTTTGTTGAGATTTAATGATTTAATCTCGACGTGTTCGGCTGAAACAAAAGAAGTGAAACACATGAAGTCGTTTATAATAATACGGACAATAGAAACTTTACTCTTTTCTAGTTTATCTTTATCATCTAAAAACATAGTTCAGATTCTGATTATTGTGATAAATGTGAATGTTCTGGACTCCGGACCGAGTCCTCGTCTCTCTTCAGCCTCCTGCAGATATAAATTACATCCATTGAATTATAAAAATCTCCATGTTTCTTAGCAGACAGACTTTCTCCTTTTTTCTGTCCTCCAACACAATTAATATGACGACTTTGAAATAGAAACCAGAGTCTGACTTTCTTCCTTTTTAATTTTTTTATTCTTTTTTCATGGAGTCCACGTCTGATGTCACCGGTCCGTTTCCTCCCGTTCACTCCGGTCCGTCCTGCAGCAGAAGAATTAGCAGCGAGAGGCTGAAATATGAGCGTAGTAATCAGAGCGGCCGCAGAGTTCACAGCTTCTTAATTAGTTTGCAGTATATGTGTAATTATTCCTGCATTTTTAAATTCACTTAAGGCGCAGTTTCCCCTTTTTCCTCCGCTCTTCATTTTTAAGAATCTGGTTCAAGGATGTCCTGCAGTTACAAATCAATCCCACATCAGAGCCCAGAACGCTCCGCGTAATTACTGCCTTTTGTGTTTTTTTCTTTCCTCCGCTGAGGAATGAACGGACGTATGGATTTAAAACCAGACGCCATTTTTAGATTTTCACACTTTCTTTGTCCTCGAGAAGAAGTCGCTGGATGCTCTGCAGAGCTTCGGCCTCTTCACGGCGTCTAACCGCACAAACACGTTCAATGCAGAAGAAATATACGTTCAATATACGTTCAGGCAGGTTCAGGTGTTAACATATCAACAGGACGTTTCATTCTCAAGCAAGAAGCTTCATGTTTCAGTCTCAGCGTTAAAAGACAAGTTGATTGATGTTTGAGATGTGAAATAGTTTCAGAGACGTTTAGGTTTGAAGTTATTGACTCGATCTTCATCTCATCAAAAGATCTTTGGCTTCATTTCTCTAAAACCAGACGAGAATCTTCGAGAGGTGAACGATCGTTCTTCTCCTCCCTCCTCTCCTTCACTACTCTTCTATCTTCCTCCTCTTGTCCTTCATCCTCATCCAAGTCTGTCTACTTTCCTTCTTTTCTTCATTCCTTCATCTCTTCCTCCTCCCCACTTACTCTGTCTCTCCTCCTCCTCCTTATTCTCCTCCTCCTCCTCCTCCTCCTCCTCCTCCTCCTCCACCTCCTTGCCCCCTTCTCTTTTTAACCTACATCGTCTCCTCCCTTCTTCTTCCATCCTTCTCTCCTCCCTTCCCCTACTCATCTCCTTTCTTTATCTCCCTCTTCCTCCTCTCTCCTCCCACCTCTTCACTCTTCTTCCATCCTCGTCATCATCTCCCCTTTTCCTTCTTCCTCCTGTTCTTCATCTATTTTCTTCCTCCTCTCCCCTCTCCCCCTCTTTCTATTCCTCCTCTCTCCTCTCTTCATTTTCCTAATTCCTCCCTCTTCTCCTCCTCAGCCCTATTTGCGAACTTCTCCTCCTTTTCTATCTCCTTCCTCCTTTCTCTTCTCCTTTTCCTTTCCCTCCTTTTTTATTGTGCTCTTCTTCCTCAGCTCCCTTTTCCATTATTTCTTCTCCTTTTCTTCATCTCTTCTCTTCCTCTTTTCTTCCGACTCCTTTCCTCCTCTCCCTCTTCTCCCACTTTCTATTCCCTCCATCTCCTTTTTCCTCTAGCTTCTCTTCCTCACCCTCTCTGTTCATTTCTTTTCTTTTTCCTCTCCTTTCCCCCCCTCTCCCACTTTCTATTCCTTCCCTCTCCTCCTTCTCTCCCCACCCCTCTTTGCCCTCTTCTCCTTATTTTCGATCTCCTTCCTCCTCCTCCTTCCTCTGCTCTTCTCCATTTTCCATCTGTTTCCCTCCTCTTCTTTATTGTGCTCTTTCTCCTCCTTTTTCTTCCTCCTCCTCCTGTTTATCACTCTTCCCTACACCCCCCTCCATCTCCCCTCCGCTCCTCCTCTGACTGCATGATGTAACTCTCTCCTCTGGTCCTCCTCCTCTCTCCTCCTCTGAGTTGTTCTGGATCTCAGTGTTCATTAATAATCTGCTCAGAAGGACCGGCGGCTGTTTGGACCCTGCAGCTCCTCACAACAACAGCAACACACAAACTCAAACTTTTATTATTATGAAGCTGCACTACACATGTGTGTGTGTGTGTGTGTGTGTGTGTGTGTGTGTGTGTGTGTGTGTGTGTGTGCTGTATACATGGAATACAACAGGATGAATTCTGAGGCTTTTATTTTCTGGTCAAACTTTCCAGGCCTCCAGCTCTCAGGCCTCCGGTCACAGGGTCCCCGCGGGACGTCTGGCGTCTCTCAGTAGCAGCGTATTGAGCAGCAGACTGACAGACGGCGATGTCTGATATTCTGCAGCAGATGAGAAAGTCGACGCCTCGCTGTGCGAGATGTGTGTTTTATCCAATCCTGCCATCACCTCCAACAACAAATAACACCGGAGCCTCGGCCACATCGGCAGCAGCAGCAGCCAGCAAATCTCATTAAGTCAGAGATGGGAGAGGCAGCAATTGTTTTTTATGTTGCCCCCCCCCCCAACTCCTCTCTCACACAAACATCCCGTCTCATTTCTCCCTTTTCTGCAATGTTGGAGCATAAAATGCCGGTCAGACCTCCTCCTCCTCCTCCTCCTCCTCCTCCTCCTCCTCCTCCTCCTGTGCCGCCTCTGGCTCTGTGACGGGACGTTCTCATCAAATCATTACTTTTATTAACGGTCAGATGGCTTTTTAATAGAATCGCTTTATTATGTCGTTTCTCATTTTCACCCTCACGGAGAAATTTCATCCCCGTTTTGTTGATGTTGTTCTTTTTCTCTTTTCATATTTTCCGGCGTTTATGGCTGCAGGGTGTCGACGCTGCCAACAGAAATTTCTACAATTTGGAGGATGCAGGGGGGGGGGGGGGGGGGGCAGGTTATTGGTTTCTGTTTGTTTCTAATAATTTGTTTTTAGGGAGCATCCAGTCCTCTCTCTCTGTCTCTCTCTCTCTCTCTCTCTCTCTCTCTCTCTCTCTCTCTCTCTCTCTCTCTCTCTCTCTCTCTCTCTCTCTCTCTCTCTCTTCACACTGTAGCTGAGAACTTTTCATACTTCAGCTTTTTTTTCACCCATGTGATCCATCCTGATGTTTTTTTTTTCCCTGCAGGGTTTTATTTCTAAACTCAGAAGTAAAAATGTCAGATGTTGTCAGAGCTATTAGCTTCAGTACGTACATATAATAGAAAAAAGCCGACAGCAGCTGCAGGTACAGTGAGTTTATCTGAAGGCTGAAAGCCATTATATCTGAACATAACATAACACAGGAAGGCTGTGAAGCACCATAATGTAACATTTAATCTAAAAACAACAGGATCTGCAGAGGTCAGGAACATGTCGGTGTGCACACGCAGTAAAGAAACCAAACACACAAGCAGCCTTCCAAATCTCATGCTCTTTCTGCAGTATATTCTGCAGCATGTAGTATAGATTCATCGGGACATATTACTTGACCTTTGACCCTCTTGCTCATGCAAAATGCGAACATCATGGTATTTTTAGCAAACTGCATTTGACATACTGTGTAGTGAGTAACGTATCCTAAAACGGTTCGTATGATATTTTTACTTTACATTTTTCATGAGTTTTCCTACGAAAGTCCATCATCACACTTGTTACATGAATAGTCTCTTCAAAATAAATGTCCGTCTTTTCAGAAACACTTAGTTAGGTTTAGACAACTAAACTACTTAGTTAGGTTTAGACAACTAAACTACTTAGTTAGGTTGAGACAACTAAACTACTTAGTTAGGTTGAGACAACAAAACTACTTAGTTAGGTTGAGACAACTAAACTACTTAGTTAGGTTGAGACAACTAAACTACTTAGTTAGGTTTAGACAACAAAACTACTTAGTTAGGTTTAGACAACTAAACTACTTAGTTAGGTTTAGACAACTAAACTACTTAGTTAGGTTGAGACAACTAAACTACTTAGTTAGGTTGAGACAACTAAACTACTTAGTTAGGTTTAGACAACTAAACTACTTAGTTAGGTTGAGACAACTAAACTACTTAGTTAGGTTGAGACAACTAAACTACTTAGTTAGGTTGAGACAACTAAACTACTTAGTTAGGTTTAGGAAAAGATGGTGGTTTGGGTTAAAATAGTTACTTAAGTACAGAAGTTACCTGGCAATTAAATCAACATTGACTTCTTGTTTCACATGAGGAACAAACAACAACAAGGCAACAAACAGACAACAAAACTACTAGATTGAGGAAAATATTATTTTTCATAGATTTAGCTACGAATAGTTGGCTACAGAGAAACAGCTGATTCCTCTAGTTTCACCTGAGTAGACTTCCACTCAGCTCATTAGCATGTTAATCATTCCGTCTTAATAAGTCGTGCTTGTGTTTGGCGATGGAGGTTTCCATCAGAGATGTGCTTGTATACAACCTGAGCAGCCTAAACCTCTGTGGGTGTGCAGGGTCATTCACACAGATGACTTATGTTTATGTCATAAAAACAAGATAAGCTTATACGATTGCCAAAAGCTGCAGAGAGAACAACAACATCACTTCATGAGAATAAAACTATCAGTGAATTTGCATTATTCTGAATAAATACACACAAAGAATTCACATGGAGTTCAACTTCAGTGAACTTCGAAACGCCAGAGAGTCCAAAATGCAAAGAAAAAGCTCTCGTATTCGCTGTGGCTGTTACTCTCAGACTCAACAGCAGAACAAGAACAGCAGCTGGCAACAGTTCAGTGAGTATATTTAGAAATAGTTGGTGGGTTGGAGCCGAGAGAAGGAAGGTTCGATCACAGGAAGGAGAGGAACCCAACGATGAACTAACGACTGCAGAGTAGAGCTGGAACGTATACAGTATATGTATAGTGCAGCAGCTAGACGAGTGGAAGGACTGCAGGTGTGCAGGCTGCTTGGGAGAGACACGCACACACACACACACACACACACACACACACACACACACACACACACACACACACACACACACACACACACACACACACACACGCACACACGTACAGAGAGAGAGAACAACCAGAGGACCAACAACAAAAAGAAAAGGAGCTTTTGTCATTTCTCCTCTTCTCCTCCAGCTTGTGACTATAATAATAAACACTACCTCTATTCAATATATGATGCTACATGTAACACCTCTATATAAACAACACAACCCATCGGCTCACAGGTCCATGTTCATTCAAATCTAAAGTTTCTTTATTTGAACAGGAACAATGCACAGAGAACTTTATTAACTTTATCTAGAGCTACGAATGCTGGATGAGACCAGCCTGAAGTTGTAGTGTGGACTGAGTTTTAGATGATCTGGCTCCGTGTATGACTGTTATTTATCTATGTAGGACTCAAGGTTCATCCTCTGGGCACCATGAATAGACACAGGAATTTCCATGAAAGTCTCACAAGAAGTTTGGACGGACAGAAGTTTTTAACACAATTGAAATATTTTAATCTTGATTCGAGAAGAGAGTTCATGTTTTTGCAGACGGTCCGGTTACTTCCTGCTGACCGAATCGTCCCTCTGAGAAAGTAACAGGGTGACCTTTGACTGACTAATAAGCCAAAGGACATATTAAATATCATTGCCACCACTCTTCGTTCTTCAGTTGATAAACGACGGACGGCTTTGACCTCGTCAGAAGGAGCGACAGGTCTAATTGGAGCCGGGCTGATTATCTCTGGCTGGAGTGCCGTGAGAGGACGGAGACAGAGGGACTGTTAGCTGAACTGGCAGGTGGTAAAACAGCAATTATAAAGCTAAACTTTGTTGCCTCTCAGAAAGCGTGTCTTATTTGTAACGAGTGAAGTGATAAAAGAGGAAAATAATTGGATTTTTTTCCCTCAGCCGTTCCCTCGCCCTCCAAGTCTTAAATGTTTGTGGAAAAGGATCTTTGAACAAAGTTTATTTCATTCTAACCTTTGATTAACGGTTCCCCCACTCGAGGCCAACGCCGCAAAAGAAGCAAATTATTCTCAAGATCAAGCTTTTAGCCATCTCATTATCTATTTGCCATCTCTCCGTTTTTTTTCCTCCACTCTCCCCGACTCCAAACGATGTGGCCGTCCTCTGAAAGTGGATGTGGTCGTGTCTCTTTAATGCTCATTTACAGTCTGTTTGTGTTTTTGTCTTTTCTCCTTCTGAACAACAACAAGGCGGCTGTATTTTTATGTTTTTCGGGTCCAATTAGAAGAAGCGACTGCTAAAATTTCAGACTCACCGACCCGCCTTCACTGTCCGTCTGCGTGTTTGTTCAGATCCAGTTTAAAATAAAAAAATAACAGCCGCTGGTGGGAGGGACTTGAACGACAACGAGGAGACTTTAGAAAGTTTAAGCTCGGCCAGACACAACATTGTTACAGTAATTGCAATGAAAAGTGTTTAATGCGACAAATAAAGTTGTCCTTCGTCGTGTGGCTCGACTCCTGACGGAGGATTTATCAGCGAGCAGAGGAAGCCCACACCGAGCCGGACGCTTGTTAAAGACCTGAGGTGAAAGGTCGGGTCTGACTCTGTCGGGAAATACTTTCATAAAACAATGAAAAGAGTACTTTGGACTTATTCTCTTTCATTTGAGGGGGAGAAGTGTTTAGGATTTAGTGAACTCTAACTCTGTGGTAGTAGATTGCAACCAACCGAGCGCCCCTTCCTCTTCCTCCTCTCGCTCCAAAATCTTTTTTATTTCTGCTAATAGTTGGCTTCCATCCCCATCCAGACCATAATAATACCACGTCAGGAGAAACAGAAGTCAGACGGCGGCTGGCGGTACCACAGTGTTTTAGTGGATCATGACACCTCAGTTTCACAAGCGTGTAGAGAAAGCATCCCCTGCTTTATGGTCTGTTTGACTCTAAATGGACCATCATTTACTAAATGAACATCATGCTGTATTGAAGAAGACTTGAAACTAGAGATTGAGACCATAAACTCATGTTTACAATGTTTACTGAGGTAATAAATCAAGAGAGAAGTAGAGTCATTTTCTCATAGACTTCTATACAACCAGAGGAGTCGCCCCCTGGTGGTCACTAGAGAGAATGCAGCTTTAACACATGAAGCTCTGACTTCACTCTTCAGAACCGGAGGTTGCCGTCTGGATATAATTCACTGTCGTTTTAAAAACATTAATCACATAGCATACTGTACAATTATGGGTTTTTGTAGCTATTTGTGACACAACAAAATGTCCTCTGCAGCTCCACTGCAGCTGCGGACACGTTTAACTCTCGGACATTCCGCTCACATCGCTCCACCTGTGAGGAATCAGGAAGAGATTTTTTCTCATCACAAGTCTTCTCTGTGAGCTTCAGCTCTGCAAACGCTCGTCCGTCTCTCCGTTTCCTCCGGCGGCTTCAGTCTGCTGCTGCTGATACAAACCGCGGCGTTCATCTCTCTGCTCCTTAATATTTCATCTGCAGGGATATGATGCGCGAGGCCGTCTCACCTGCAGCCACGTAAAGAAACTGGGAAAAAAAGAGACGAGGAGCTTTATTATTCTTATTTTAGTGTTCTCTCTTTAGTATAGTTTCATCTCTGAATTATTAAAACCGCTGCTACCTTCAGCGAGGTGTGAGACGATACATATTCACTTCACGGTCAGCCGCTCATTAATTAATCACAACGCTCGACTTATGGATTTTAATATCGTGAATAATTTATGTGGGAGCTTTATTTTAACTGTCCGCAAACAACTAATCCATATAATGAACCGTGAATCTGTCGATAAAGAGTCTTAACTGTGAGAAAACTAGCAAACCTTTTTTTTAGGCAGTTTTTATTTATCACACAGGCTTTCTATTTGTTTCCAGTAACGAGCTGGGTGTCGCGACCTTCTGCCTCTGCAAACATTAGCTTTAAAATGGCGAGCAAAGCCGCGGCGTTTAGCTGCCACGTGACCCGAGCCGAGGCCGCGGTCATTATTTTCCTCTCTCTGAGCCGAGCGCAGAGAGCAGAGGCCTCGGGAAGAGAAAGAAAACAACATCGGTGTCTCACAGAGACAAACACTGACAGAGGCTCCGCCGACTAAAGGTCACGGTGTCTTCATCTCCTCGGTTCACAGACGGAGAGTTTATCCGGCCACGTGTTAGTGATCTGTGAGCGGGTCACTGCTTAAATGCAGGAGGAGAATGAAACTCAGGATTTTATGAAATTGTGGTCAACTTGATGAAACATGAAGTGTTTGCACTTTGCAGAACATAAAAGTATAAAAGTTCATTTGAAAGGAACTCTGAATGAGAAGATGGATATCCAACCTTTCATCATCCTCAACTTGTCACGTACGGAAGCGTTTAGTAGACTAAATGATTTGGTTCAGCAAACGATGGTGTCAAAAAACATTTTCACGTCTTTTCTCTTCGAGTGAAACTGTTTGAAATGTTGGTTGAATCATCCTGCGCTCGGGGGAGCTAGTACGCCGCTCATCTAAAACATCAGCGTTAGTGGGTCGGACTGGAACAACAGAGAAATATTTTGGGAGACAGAAAGAGAAGAGAAACATCCGACGTGAAACGACCGGCAGAGTTTGGCCGAGGAGCCGAACAGGAAGTACATTCAATCCATGTTGGAGGAAGATTTAGAAATCCAGGTTTCCTAGTTTGGTGTGAAAGATCTTGACTTGTCCTGCAAAGAGTCCTGACTCAGTCTCATCCAGCTTTGGTACCGGATCAGCGACCGTGAGCCAGACCTGATCACCAACATCAGTTCTGGACTCACTGACGCTCTGCTGCCTCAGTGGGATCAAATCCTGCAGCTCCTGATGGAGAGACTGAAACCAGGAGGCTGTTTGACGATTGGAGGGTCCAAGTTTCTGTTATTATCAGGTATTCAGTCATCTTTAATCACGATGGAGAATACGATATTTAGTAACTGTATTTATGGCGGTAAGATCATTTTCTACTTTCAACAACATTGTGCGTGATGTTTTTAATTCTTCACTCAAAGTTGCATTTAATAGAGTCAATAGAACTAATGGTGGAGGTCAAAGTACAGTATTGTCTTTTAAATGTGTTCAATGTTAAAATTCGGACAAAATTGTTCTCCAAGTACTTGTTTGAAAAGCTTTCTTGCAGTACTTGTCGCTAGACACAGGTGAGGTTAGAATCCATGCTTTTAATGACACGTTTGTGGGAACATCATGTGTTCAATGGACGGCTGCTCCTCTTAGCGCCTCCTGGTGGCTCCTCCTCACTGAAGGCTGTCTGGAGGACATCCGTCCTCTCTGTAACGAGCTGCAGCCAAAACAACATCAAAACCTCCGACTGCATCACAGAGTCCGCCGCTTCGTTTGAACGAAACAGCTGTTTCCTTCCTGTTACACGGCCGCTTTGAACTGTGGGTAATTGCTCCGGCTCCGTGTCCTCTGTGAGGAGCCTGAACGTTTGGAGGCCGAGAGGCCGCCGACTCCGCGGCCTCAGCCCACACATGATGACACGCGCGAGCGCTCGCGTGACCCGGCTCGCCGTCTCTGACAGCGCTGACAAAACGCAGAGTTTCCCCACCTGCTCCTGTAATGAGGATTCTCATTATCCCGCCATCATTCCTCCGTTCTGTCTGCTCAACCTTTTTGACGGGAATCTGAGAACAATCTGAACCCCGGTGCCCCCCCCCCCCCCCCCCCTCCTGGCCCCGGGGCCCCCGCGCCACCTCATACGTCTCCGGCATGATTAAAACGCCCGGCGGTGTGGCGTCCGACTCCGGCGAGCTCAACGCGCCTCTGAGCGAGACTAAAAGGCCGTTTGACTCGGAGGAGCCCCGGCTGCCACCTCCGGTGTGTTTTTAAGGTGAGGGGCTGTCTGCGAGGGGTTTTCAGATCGCTGTTTATCCTCCTCCGGCTCGCCGAGGCGCCTGTCGAAGTGTCGCCTCGATCGCAGCCGAGCGGGACAGCTCTGAACTGGAGGGTTTCTCTCAAAGTGGAAACCAAGAAAGCTCCACGTCGTCCTCCACAGTTTGGCAGCAGCTGCAAAGCATTTTCTCCTCTTGTGTGTCAAGACCTGCACACCTGAACACGATGGCTGGTTTCACCCTGAAACAGCCGACGCGTCTGAACCGACTGTAACGTTGAGTCTGTGGCGCTGAGACGCTGAAATGACTGAATCACGTTTACTTTAAGACTTTAAGAGTTTTCAGCGTTCCAGAGTTGGACTGACGGACATCAGCCGTTAGTCTTCTAACAGTATCAGCATTAAATATACTTACCAAGAGTACCAAGAGTAAAAGTACTCATTGAGGTTTCATCCCTTTAAATACTGCTGAGGAGCTTTTCAATTTCCCGACAGGGATCAATAAAAATGTATCTTTTCTTATTTCCCTCGGGGTGAATAAAGTTCTGTCTCATCTTAAATAAATCATCATTTATTAGTTGATTATATTTTGTATTAATAATCTGAATCTGTAAAGTAACTAAAGTTAAATGTAGTAGAGTAGAAAGTACAACAGTTCACTCTGAGATGAAGTAGTAGAAGTATAAAGTAGCAGAAAAAGGCAATACTCAAGTAAAGTACTTGAACATTGTACTTAAGAACAGTTTATGAGTAAATGTAGGAACATTTGATCACTGATGAAGAACTGGAATGATAATTGTCTTCGTGCGTGACCTCCAGCTAATCTTCATGTTATATACTTTTGCAGTTACAGCGGATATAAAACCATTTATCTTTTAGGACATTGATTGAGTTTAGTGTTTAGTGTTGAACTGAGAAACATCTTTAGTATCACAGATGTGAGTCATCTCTGTTTAAAAAGACGAATAATTGCTTTATGATCTGTTTTGTAAACATTTACAAAACAAAGAGGCAGAAACATGATGGTGAGAATGTTTGCAGGGATTCTGCTGCTCCACTGCAGCTCATTCTGCGCTACGTGACTCCTCCTCCTCCTCCTCCTCCTCCTCCTCCTCCTCCTCCTCCTCCTCCTCGTCCTCCTCCTCCTCCGCTGATTATTGAAACTGTCCTCTGGGTGAGAACGTAAAGCAATAACACACAAAAAAAAGCTAATTCGGTTAAGCAACAAGCACATTGGCCCCCATGCAAGAGAAAGGGCAAAATCTAATAGTCAGGTGGCAATATGTGAGCAGAATTACAGCATTAGTTTTCATCAGTGTCCCCCCAGCAGCTAGGAGGGGCTCCAAAACATGTCTGCAGAAATCTAATTGTGAAAGAATGCATTAGCTCTGGGATTGTTTGCAGGGTTTTCTTTTTTTTTTCTTTTTAGCTAAAAAACTTCTGGATGGTGTTTAGAAAAAAATAAAGCGAGGCAGCGAGCGAGTCCTCGGCATGAAAGATGATGATATGAGAGACTGGATGACGATGAGACAGAGTCGTGTCTGTAATAGCATTTATCAAAACAGCTGAAAACGGGCCTTTGATTTATGTTATTACAGACGATGGAGCGCGAAACAAACACCAGCCAACAACAGATTTCAAGAGATTTCTTTCATCAACTTCGCTGCAGTGCTTTGAACACTTTCCATTCATATTGGGTAAAAAGGCAGAGATATCGACAGTGTTGTTAGATCTTCCAATGGGGGCTGATTTACTTCTGGGAAAAGAGACACATTCAGCAGTCAGAAAAAAGAGAAGGACAACAGCTATTTCTCCTGCCCACCATAATTGGCCGTAATGCCGGGCTTGGCAACCAGGCCCCAGTTGCTAGACAACCAGCTCTATAGCTTTCAATTTACAAGCCGTCCAGCAAATAGATTGTTTTATGGGATGTTTGGTGCTTAGAGGGTGAAAGGCGGCCAAAATGTTTAAGTCCTGTTTTGTTTTTGTTTTTTTCGGGAGGGGGGGGGGGGTGAGGGTGGGCTCTCTGTTGGAAATGAGCTGGTGAAATGTTTTCAACTGATTAAAGGCTCAAACATCTGCAAAGGCTAAAGAGGGGTCAAAGGTCATGACTGCAAGGGTAATCAGTCGCACACTCGTAGCCACGATGCAAAAATAATATTTAATAACAAACCAATGTTTCAACATGACAATCTTCAGGGGGCTGTCACGTCAACGCATTTTTTTGTTGCATTGTAATTTTAACCCAAAGATGATTTTTCCTGAACCTAACTAAGTAGTTTAGTTGTCTCAACCTAACTAAGTAGTTTTGTTGTCTCAACCTAATTAAGTAGTTTTGTTGTCTCAACCTAATTAAGTAGTTTTGTTGTCTCAACCTAACTAAGTAGTTTAGTTGTCTCAACCTAACTAAGTCGTTTTGTTGTCTCAACCTAACTAAGTATTTTTGTTGTCTCAACCTAATTAAGTAGCTTTGTTGTCTCAACCTAACTAAGTAGCTTCGTTGTCTCAACCTAACTGAGATGTTTCCTTTGAAGTAGGAAGTTTATTTTGAAAATACCGTATTCATGTAACAAGCAGAAGTTGACTTGTGTTGCTGGACTTGGTAATGAGGACTATGTTTTCGTAAGATAACTTGTGTGAAGAGACATTGCGACAAATGAATGAATAGTGAGTGAGTGGAACAGAATATGTAAAATATTCATCAGATGAGAGACAACGTCAGGAGTAAAAAATAACAAATGTTTTAACTCTAAGAAAGCTTTGTGTTTGTTTTATCAAAACAAATATGATGTTTTATGAACACCAGAATTAAGAGAATAACTCTGCAACTATGTTTTAAATCCTTATCCGCTGCCCCTCCTGGGCTTTTTCAACCCCCAATATTACAGTGGCCTTTTGTCAATAAAGAGTGCACACACACACCTACACACACACACCTACACACACACACACACACACACACACACACACACACACACACACACACACACACACACACACACACACACACACACACACACTCTCTGGTCCTGTTCAAAGTCATGGTGTGGGACCAGAGGCAGGTCACTGGAAACTGCTCTGTTCAATAAGTTATTAATACTTGATGCTGGTGGCCGCTGTGCATTATTTAACAATAATGATAACGTCTGTTCCATTATAGATTAAAGGACCCCCCCTCCCCCACCCCCTTTTTTTAATCAGGCTTTCAAAAGACAAAAAAAATTGCTGGCCGGCTGCTGCGAGGCCGTCTGACAGACTCACAGCGTGATGAGGACTCGGCCGAGGGGCTCCACTCAGAACACAGAGAAGGTTGAACTGCAGCAGAGAGTTAAAACTGTGTACAAATACACAACCGTGAAATACTGCAGTCAACATTTGACCAACACAGTCACACCACTGGATCAATAAAGATAAATGTTCCGTGTAACAAAGTGGGAAGAGTCATTTGAGGTGATACAAGGTTCTGGAAATATTAGGGTGACACATCAAGGCCAGTACAACAGCTAAATACTACTTATAGTACTTCAGTGACTACTGCAAGCATGTAGTACATCTTTTTGTTGTTGTCTTTGACAATGAAATTGCAGTTAAAACCAGGCGACAACTTGCAGAGTGATACCAATAAAGCTGCATTCTCTCTAGTGTCCACCAGGGGGCGACTCCTCTGGTTGTATAGAAGTCTATGAGAAAATGACTCTACTTCTCTCTTGATTTATTACCTCAGTAAACATTGTAAACATGAGTTTATGGTCTCAATCTCTAGTTTCAAGTCTTCTTCAATACAGCATGATGTTCATTTAGTAAATGATGGTCCATTTAGAGTCAAACAGACCATAAAGCAGGGGATGCTTTAGGGCGGGGCTACCACGGCGTTGTCCGGTCTGGGAGTTGTCCGTGTTTTTGTCTTAAAACTTTAACTCTTTCACAGTGTGTCTTCACTTCCTGCGTTGAGTTGTATTTAGCTTCATGCTCTCCTGTCACTTCTCGTTGCAAAAAATCAAGATGGCGATGAGCAAAAGGCCAAACTTCAGAACCACAATCCACAAACCAACGTCTCGGTGACTACGGACACTTCTTTTATTCTTTCAGAAATATCTGAATCAGGTTTGTTGCCGGGTAGTTTTTCACACACAAAGAATTTGCCTTTTTCTTTGGGTACAAAAATAAAACCAGTTACTGGAAAAGGCAACCACACAGCAGCCTCAAAAACTACAAACAACATACAGGAACCCACTCAGCAACCCAGAAGTGTTGCATTGAAACCGCGGCAGCTACAACCCCAACCATGCTAGCATCATAGCAACCATCACAAACACACCAGACAGACAATAAACAGAACACTCGAGAGTAAAGGAAATCATCTTGGAGAGTTGCTTTGTGTTTTTGCTAAGCAACCATTCACAGCTGATACAATGATGCAACTTAAGACCATCTTAGCAACTCTTAGCATCTTAGAGCAACTACCTACTTCACCACTGTTGAACATTATAACAGAGAAATACTGTGTTTGAAAGGTAACTTTAATTGATCGTCATCATGACACCATCCAGAGACAAACATACCGACCTGTAGCCCTGGACGTCACCTCCTGACCCTGACGGGACGAGTTGATCCGTGATGAGCAGAGCTCACACAGATGATGAGCAGCAAATATGAAATGATCCTGATCTCTTCTTCAAAGAGAAAATGTCTCTCCTCCTCCTCCTCCTCCTCCTCCTCCTCCTCCTCCTCCTCCTCCTCAGCGGTGAGGTGTCACAGATAGCAGAGATGCCAGCGGGCTGCTAACGCTCCCTCTCTTAAGGCCAGATATTCTCATTATACAGCAGCTGTGTGAGAGGACAAAAAAAGAAAAAGGTGGGAGGGAAGAATAAAAACATGTCAGGTGTGGCAGACATGTCTGCTCCGTCCCTTTGTGAAGATAAAAACCGCTTTGCTTCCTCTCACCTCTTTTAACCTCACATGAAAACACCAAGTGGTGGCGGTTGAAGCCCGTGTGGAGGTACAGTAATTGGCCTTCAGGAGAAGTGGGCGTCCTGCTAGTGCCGGGCTAATGTCAGCGTGGCCCTGATTTGTTCTCTGTTTTATTTTCTGCAGCAGGATGAGGATTGGAGTTTGTGCCCTTCTTCACAGTAAAAACCTTTTTCTCTGTGAGGATGAACTGCATCTGGCTTCATTATCAAAGACGGCGTTCTGAAGCTGGGAACTGTTAAAGTTATTAAAGCACACAGGGTCACAGTACTGCAGGGCATCGCTACACCAAACAAATACTTTACTTTTGAACTCATTTCAAGCAGTAAAATGTGTATTTTATTCTGTTCACAGACACCAGATCACTGAAGTGATGAGACTCATACAAGATGAAGGACTTTTTACTCACACGCCACATGTACATTAAAGATTTATTGATCATGATAATCAGTCCTTCCGTCCACAATAGCACGACAATCCTCAGCTCCTCATGGAAATCATGGATTTTAAAGTTGAAGCTCATATAAAACGTTAAAACAAACATAAAGAGGAGATTTTGAATGAAGGAGGTCACCTGGAGAAACAGATCAAAAGCTTTTAATGTTGATCAGACACCAACACACTGCAGAGTGGTTATTATTTTAGTATTAGAGCTCTTGTCTTTGTGCGATTCATTTGCACATCAATACATGTTTTACACAGTTTAGGAATATTATGTGGCGAGAAACTTCAGACGAACTTCAGCACTTCTTTCAACCTTTACAAAGGCAGCAGCCCAGAGCCACTCCGTCTGTTCTTACCTTTCACAATAAAAGCCCCAGACATCTACACTGTAACTGTTCATCAGAGGGAACTCAAACTCAATCAGAGCATTTCTGTTGAAGGAAACTGTGAGATGCTGCTCTGGGTCAATAGGATCACTGCTAGTTTGTTTGTTAAGTATTCGCTGGAGAGTATTTAGCATCGTCATGTTGTTAACTCGTCATGCCTCTGTGTCTAAAGACCTCGACACACGATTTGTCTTCACTTTAATGAAAGAAAACTTTCTTGGTTCAAGATGGTGCAGAGTTTGTTCCTCAACCCCAACTGGAGAGCTAAGCCTTCCACCATGAATTCAGATGTTTCATATTATTCAACAAAGTGTTTCTTCTTCACTCTTGTTGGAGCTGAAACTTTCCCCCTTGATCACCGTCACAGACTGTATCGAAGAATTCAACGTAGTCATCGTGACGTCTCTCTTTGGTTTGTAGACTCACGTTTTGAAGCCTCCAGTTCGACGATTTTGCCGTCGCCATCTTGTTTTTTTTTGCAACCAGTCAACAGGAAGTGACCATATCTGGACTGAGGAGGAGTGACGTAGAGACCTGTCAATCACTGTGTAGCCCCGCCCCTAAAGCATCCCCTGCTTTATGGTCTGTTTGACTCTAAATGGACCATCATGTACTAAATGAACATCATGCTGTATTGAAGAAGACTTGAAACTAGAGATTGAGACCATAAACTCATGTTTACAATGTTTACTGAGGTAATAAATCAAGAGAGAAGTAGAGTCATTTTCTCATAGACTTCTATACAACCAGAGGAGTCGCCCCCTGGTGGACATTAGAGAGAATGCAGCTTTAACACATGAAGCTTTGACTTCACTTTTCAGAACCGGAGGTCGCCTCCTGATTACAGTCTTTGTGCTAAGCTAGGCTAATCATGTCCTGGATCTGTCTCATACTGGACACAGAGATGGAACAGATCATCTCGTGTGATTCTGTTAAAATGAAAGGATTCCTGAAATTGCAAATTTACACTGTAAACATCTGCTATACTGTTAAAAGAGGATCTACATTGTACAATATTCACATATTACAAACAATCCATACGTGTCCTTCGTCTTCCTCCTTTCTGCTCTCGGCTGCAGGTTTATTAGTCCGGCCGTGAGGAGAAACGAGTCGCTCCTTCTGCTGCTGCATTATTGATGAAACGGGTCATTTCAGAAAACACAGCAGCACTGAGTTCATTGCATGTTTTGAACATTAGCAGTGACCGCTCCTATAGCCACTGTAATGATTACAGCGCAAACAGCAGCACACGAGCCTTTAATGGACGAAGTGCTGCACTCACGCTGAAGAGAGAATTACTGTACGAGGCCTAATGTGTTCCTGAGTCCAGGGATTCATACTGTTTGACTCGCCGGGCGTTTCATAAATGAACTGCAGGATTACTCCACTATTAGTCCAATATCAGCTGACAGCAGGAGAGTGCGTATGAATGCCTCTCGCTCCAAACGCACCGCTGGAGGTGTAAAGTCAGAGCTTCATCATATTAAAGCTCTGCTGCGATTCTGCTGCTTGTTAAAATTCTTATCTGTTCTGTGTTTTTTCATCTGCACATTTCACAGCCGGAGACACGGCGGCAAAGTTAACAAACCTGTTTATCTCTCTGTATGTTCAGCCTCCACATCCTCACGCTCACACAGCATTGTAGGAGGCACGGCACTGAGGAAATGTGGAATCATTAGCTGCTTATATAGTCAAGTATGTTTATGCAAATTTCTTTTTCAACTCCAGATTTAAAGAACTAATATTTATTTTTGTTCTTTTCAATTCTAAAACACATGATCAAGTTATAAAATATGATACACCATTAAACTATCTGCAGTATGTACAGTAAGTGTACCCGTATGTATATTAAATTAACTCCACATCGACCTACAAGGTCAAATTGTCTGTGGAAGTTTTTACCCGACGCAAAATCGTTTTTTTGAAATGACTAAAAGATGACAAACGAGTTAAAAATCATTTTGTAAAGTAACAAAGAAACTGAATCCTCAAAGGGCTCAAGGGCACCTCGGCCGCGCCCAGGAGGCCAACTAGCACCTCTCAGAGTCCCAGTCCACCCCCCCAAACAAATCACAGAACAGCTGTAATAAAAGAGTTCCAACAGATATCTCTCGATAGAAGTCAATATCTACTCAACTTAAGAAAATGTAAAAGTTAAACTTCTGCAGCAACATCATGTTCAACTGTCGTTGGCAATATTTCACGAATATAAAACTTTAAAACTCTCCATGACTAGACTTTAGAAATATGCAGTTTGCTGTTCTCCACAAAGCTGCGAGCAGAAACACCACAGGCCCAGAAATCCTGCCGTTCCCGACAGACATGTTTTGAAAAGACTCCTGAAGGCTTCTGAATCTTGTACCAGCTAGCTCCTTAGCTAGCTAGCCCAGAAGACGTAGCATGTCAGGCTAAATAAGACAGCTGTGAAAGGAACCAGGAGCATTGTCCCTCCTCCAACATGCAAACGTAATGCAAATGCAAAATGTGTCCACACAACAAGGCAGCAAACCAGCGTGACTGAGGTCGTGTATTTGTGGTTTGTTCCACCGCTACAGGAAGAGTGTTTGTGAGCTGCAGTCTGAGGAGAATGAAGCTTTGTGTGTGATTCTGCTGCGTGAGGTCAGTTTAGAGTTCGGAGGGTTTTTAAGATGAATGAAAACATTAACACCATTAACTAATCAGTGTCCTCGCCGTTTGAATGGCTGCTCCTTCCTCTTTAATGAGAGCTGTCTGTAATTCTAAGTTCACCTCTGTCACCTCGCTATTATCATCAGCAATAAATGAACAGAATGAATCCCAAAAAAAACCCAAAACCCCCCCACAATAAACCCCGCCGGTCAGAAGAGTCGCCATTCAACCTGCGATAAAAGCGACAAATTTCATCCCGTTTGTTTATCTGACCGCAGCTTTCTCTTCCTCTGTGCGCCGCCTGCAGCTTCTCTCACCGGAGAGGAAAATATAATCATAGAACAAAAGACAAAAGGCCGAGCGGCGTTTGATTAAATCAGGACTGAATGAGATTTAGAGAGCGGCCATTGTTGGACGCTGTTTAGAGACTGTGTGTGTGTGTGTGTGTGTGTGTGTGATGAGCCTGCTGTTTAATTCATTAGTGCAGCCAGATCTGACGCACACACACACACACACACACACAGGTGAAATGTACCATACAGAGCTTATGATATGCGTGAAAGATAGTGCAAACTTTTAAAATGTTAAAGAATAGTGTGATCTCATGGCGTGTTTGAGGCTCTTTGTTCTGAGGCGTGAGGGTTAATCCATGAATCCAGAGATAATCTCTGATAAAAGGTGCTTTATTTCATGAAGCACTCTGAATATTCATCACGGAGGTCTTCGGTACCTCGGTGACGAAACACCCGACCTGCTGTAGGATCGGCAGCGTGGAACCGCCAGACGCCATGTGGCCTCCAGATTACCCCATTGCATGCTGGGAAAAGATTAGCGTTAGGAAATTCAGGGCCCCCACACCAGGGCCCCCGTGGCTCCCTAATGGGCCACCGTATGGTCTGAGGGAGGGGAACCCACTCACACAGACCGACAGGTTGAACTCAACATGCTTAGCTTCGCTCTGCTAGTTGTCCACGTTATTCCAGACAGATACAGACAACGGAACACTTCAAGTATTTATGTGATCGTACGCAGCAAAGATGATGATGTGTTTTGGACGGAATGGGTCGGGTTAGAAACCACCGTTTTTGGGCAGTTGTTGGGTTTTAGGAATTAGTTTTCATACTAAGGATATTTGGCATTATAATATAAAATCCAACATATATATGCATATATATATATATACATATATGACATCATGTTATAGACCCTTTTACAGTCTGTAAACAATGCCGACGTATGTAAGTGTGTACACGCAGTTTGCCAACAGAAGTACGAAAGAGTTGCAACAGATAAGTAAGAACATTAACCACCATGATGGAGAAAGAAGCCTCATCAAAGTGACTTTCCTGCTCTGTGTTTTATCATCAGTGTTTGCGATCCTGTCATTATTCTGCAGAACTCCGCTGTAGAATATCGATGCTGACAACCGAACATGAAACAACCAGACATTTTGACATTTTGATGCCGACTACCTGGCCGTAATTTCATACTTAAGTTATGTGATAACAACCCAGCAATCTTTAACCAGTGAGGAAGGACACAAGACGTGTTTGACATCTTCAAAAACAGCCCCGTAGTGACTCTGGAGGAAAAGTCGATGCCTTCTATTAGATGTAGCGATGTCTCACTGGATACGTGAAGACTTTGTCCAGCTGTTGTCATGAGATGAAGAGTCCGGATAGAACCAAAGTCAGCCGTATTCATCCTGTGGGGAACATACACGTCTGCACCAAATGTTATGGAAATACATCCAACGTTTGTTGAGATATTTAAAGTCAGGATCACGCGTGGTTCAGTGATCCAGAGGCTCCTGAGCTTCAGTGTTCGGGAACATTAATAGTTCATTAAAAGAGAACTTGTAATTTGGTTTAATCTTCTTTCAGTGACAGAATGGACTCATCCTCCCTAAAGAGACAGAAATAAGTTCAACCAAACAGCCAACTTCATGAGCACTTTCACTGGAGACACACACACCAACATCCACACACTCTCCTCCCTCAGCAGTAATTCAGATCCCATAATTACGTTTTGGCTGCATTTGGTGTTTAAAAAAACAAAAAAAACACTCGGGCTGTTATTTCTTCTCATCTGCCGTTTTTCTGCTTTTCAGCATCGCCCTTCATTGAGTCGCCTCCAAAGTCATCAACGAGACACAAAAGGCAAGACGACGGTTTCCTTTGAGGCTGAATAGACTTTGACTAAAGCAGAGAGTACTTTACACAAGACAAACAGGAAGTGAGCGCCATCACAGCCCAAACAGCTGCTCGTTTGTGTCTTCCTGCCTCTCGATCCTCGCCGTCGGGAGGAATCGTCGTGCGGTGAGGCTTTTTCCCGTGGACTGTATTCTGTGATTGAGCTCTTCACTGTGTGACTTCACGGGAACACTGGAGAGGTTTTCTCTGCTGCCGATGAAAAACCCTCTTCAGGGTTTCTTTTCATTCAGAGCGTCGTGTTCTTCTCCGCCTTTTTCTTTTGTTTGATTGAAGACAAAGACTTAATCATCAGACGTCGTCTTGAAAAAAAAATATCAAAACTATAAAAGACACTCGACGTTTCGGTATTTTTAAGCGTCTTGTTGTCAAACTAAACACCAGTCTCGTGAGAGCAACACCTGCACAGAGTTCACAGTTTTTTTGTTAAACACAATGTTCTGTCGGCTCGTCTCTCACCATCTTTGTGTTTTTGTGAGAGAAACATCTCCTTCTATGAATAGATTGTCATGCAGTTTGGTTCAGAGATGCTTAAATGCTTCCTTTCTTATCTCCCGCAGTAGCAACAAAGCTACGGCAGAACCTGCGTCAATAACATCTCTGCTGAGTATCGGTGCAGTCGGCTTAGCGTCACATCGTTCCTTGACCTCGACTGAAAACATCATGAGGTCAAGAAAAGATGTCGAGGAGAATATTATATTATATATACCTCAGTCGCATCATGAAAGCATTCCTATCAACCTCAACTGTACTTAAAGACTGAGTACTCCTTCTAACAACATGCTAACAGGCTTCATACTTTATCTTTCTTTGTTGGCTCGCTCACTGTATGTCAGGAAGATGTGTAACGCTCACTGAGGAGAAACCCAAAGAATTCAACATGACTTATTTTTATAATGGCAGATTAAAATCAATTTGGTTAAAATTGATAGCATTACTCCCATGCTAACTACATACACACACTAACTTATCGTGTATTAGCATGTTAAGCACATATTAGCACAGTACAAAATGTAAACATCTTTAAAAAAAGAAACAGCTGCCAGACCCTCGGGAGGAGCCTGTTCTTTTATGTGCTATCAGTCAGTTATATATATATATATATACTGTGGATATATAATGTATATTGTATTTGTGATATATTGATGGGGACCCAGCCTTCTATCCCCATAAACCCGCTGCAGAGGAACCATCAGAGAGCCCGGATTGAGCTTGAGCCTCCAGGGACGGGATACACGTGTATAACAGAGCCAGGCTAGCCGCTTCCCCCTGCTCCCAGTCCTTATGCTAAGCTAGGCTTGGTGCAGTGTATCTCATGTTTGATATATGAGTTTCACATGAACATCTGGCATGTTGTACAGCACCAACACGTGGCGTTAATCACATCTATGTGTCGTTGGCTCATCCTTTGTGTATTTCCTCCCAGCTGCCTGTGAAGTGGACTCGCTGTGTTTCTTTGCGAGTCTTTTTCTCATCTGGCTGAATTTTAATTAGCGCTACATTCTTGAAGATCCACATTTTTAATGAACAAAACCTTGTGCGTGTCGCCGGCGCTCCTATCGCTTCCTCCGATCGCACATTAGAAAAGGAAACTTAATTAAAAAGATATCACAAAAGGCTGTCGGGCTAAACTCGCCTTTTCAATTACACTTCCTCTGTAGGTTTAAAGCTCTCAATCAGCAAATATCCCGACGGCCGTCTCGTTCTGAAACGCTCGCTATCTCTGCTTTTTCCTGCTGATGGTTCAATGACCAGACATCTGCAGGTCTGAACCTCAGGCTGCGTATAATACAGTGTGACAACATATCAGCACACCGACTGTGCGTTTCAATGGAGGAGCAGCAACACATTCAATCTGCTTCTGTTTGTTTTCATGTTAGACGTGAGCTCGTAAACCAAAAAAACAAACTCTCTTTAAGGCCGAAACAACATGTTGAATACATTCCAGTATTGGAAGAACTTCATACATTTTACTTACAATTAAAATCTGTTGGATTTTCCTCAAAAATAATCCATAGATTTTGATCCAAATAATCCCCCTCAGTCATGACCTCTGACCCGCTAGAAGTATTCGGTGAGTCTGTATCTGCCTGGACTTTTACGTCGATGTGTTCGAGATGTTTCTGGCCGTCGATCGCTATAAGAACGTAGCGACCGGGTGTTCAACCGTCAGCGCGCCGCCAAGAGGAAGCTACAAAGATGGCGGAGCAAATATAGCAGCGAAAAGGAGCCAAATTTAAATGTTGTGATTACTAAACCAAAACCGACAAAATCCTACTCGCTGTGCCTTTTAAGTAAAAGTAACAATCCCACTTCGTAAAAATACTCTCTTACAAGGAAAATTCTTATATTCAAGATTTAAGTATTATCAGAAATAAAGGCTTAAAATATTAAAAGTAAAAGTAATTGTCGGTCATTTGTGTGTTAATATCATATACGTCATATTATTTGAATGAATGCTCTGGAAAGTGCAGCGAATGTTAATTACTTTACAGACTGTCGGATAGTTTAATCCAGAGCTATCATGTTATACAAATAGTTTTTAAATCTTAAATTGAAAAGTAACTTAAGCTTTCACATGAATGGAGTGAAAAGCACAATATGCGTCTGAGATGAAGTACAATAAAGTAACATGAAATATAAATATTAGTGCCTCACCATGTGCTGAAGTACAGTACTTCTGTAAATGTTACTCTCCGGTCTACTTGTGATGCTTTTGGAGTTGTGGGTTTGAAGGTATTTCATCAAATCTGAATCCAGAATCATTTTCATCCAAATATCTGGTCGGGCTTCAGACCTCAGCTTCACGGCCCACATCTCCGTTCCTCATTAATTATTCAAATGAATAATAAAGTGAAATGAAATAGCCGCGCAGTCTGACAGTCAGGTTAGTTCAACTCCCTCATTGAATCTATTTAAGTTTCATTTTCATCTTTAACGCTGACTGAAGAAGAGAAGCTGCCCCTGAATGTTTAGTATTTTGATAAAAAAAAAAAAAATTCATAAATAATCATAAGAACGACATCATCGCTGGCCTTGGAGCTTGATGTTTCCCCCGCTGGGTGCCGGGACTGTCACTCAACCTGGTGCACCTCAATAAGACCTCGATAAATTATAGATAAATAAATGATTTTGCATCAACAGCTATGTGAGATTGAGGTGAGAAACTGCTTCACAACATTTAAATCAGATGTGTGTGTGACACAGAGCCTGATGGAGGACTGCTGACAGTTTGAATCAGGTCATCTGGGGAGAAGCTTTAAATGTAGAGACACAGAAATACAGATTTAGGTTTCTCATTGATAGGAAAGCACTAATAGAAATGTGTTCCATCTTAATTTACTCTGCAGATAACAGTTACTTTACTCACAATGGATTCATGTTCAAGGTTCTTACCTGGAATTCACAACAGAAACACATTTGTTTTGTTGCTTGATTTAGGCTTCTTGAAGACGATACAGGAAGAAAACGGCATTGTTTTTATTTATTCATGCATTGATGCATTGATGGAAATAGAATAGGAGTAGAACAATCCACAACACCGACAGCTGGATGGTCAGAGTGGCGGCCGACTTCACGTGTAGCGCTGACATCGTGAGCGCTTTCGCGGGTTTACTTCCATAGAAACTGAACCGTGTCAAATGTAACAATGTAACGCTTCATCCACTCACTCTTGTCACAGCGCAGCAAAGAACGTTGCTGTCAGCAGATGAGTGACAACTTTGTTGAGCTTATTTTCTGTAACCTGTGTAGCATTAGAGCACGGTGGAGCTAGCTAGCTAGCTAACTAAACAAAGAACGCACTTTAGACCCAGAGACTGATCGTGTGTTTTCTCTTCTTATGTTGCGTTGATTTATTACCTCAGTAAACATTGTAAACATGAGTTTATGGTCTCAATCTCTAGTTTCAAGTCTTCTTCAATACAGCATGATGTTCATTTAGTAAATGATGGTCCATTTAGAGTCACACAGACCATAAAGCAGGGGATGCTTTAGGGGCGGGGCTACACAGTGATTGACAGGTCGCTGCCGCTACCAGAGCCCTATATGGTGTCTCTACGTCACTCCTCTGTCCGAATATGTTAACTTCTGTTCATTGGCTGCAAAAAAACATCATGGCGACGGACGTAATCCAAGATGGCGACGGCAAAATCGTCAAACTCGATTCAAAACGTCAGTCCACAAAACAACGAGTGACGTCGCGATGACTACGTCCACTTCTTTTTCTCCAGAGCTGCGTCCGCTCTCTTCCCGGTGACCACTGACGTGACTTTCACCAAAACAACCAACAACATTTTTTTACAAGTCAATTGACCTGAAAAAAGACCAACAGATGAACGTGTGTTCTGCTCCGTTTTATATTTCTCTGAGTGGTTCATGAAATAGAGAAACATTTGAAAGACATCAATGGAGCGAGTAAAGAGGTCGTAGACACCGGTGTGTGTCTTGTGGTGGTAGAGAGGATGTTGGAAAGGACTGAAGAGGTTTTGGGTTGAAAAGGTTAAAAATCGCTTCTTAAAGCTACAGTCAGGTTTCAGCTGCAGCCTCGACTCAACACGTTTGATATTATGGACCTCTTCCAGGGATACATTAACAAATGAAGACAGGGCACTTTCTTTAGACGACAACAGACTCATCTCTGTTTTTATTTCATTTTTTTTTTAAAGCAATAAAGCACCTGCAGTGTGACATTAAAGTGATTTTCTAATAAGAAGCAGAAGCAGCGGAGGGAAGAGGGAAAGATAGGAAGCTGCAGAGTGAACGCTGATTTGAGGAGGATGCCTCGCAGCGGTGATCCCTCCTCCTCCTCTGCAGCTCGTCAGGGTTTGATGTGGCAGAGCGAGCCGAGCGGCGGCGCTCAGCCTCTCTGAGAGCCGAGAGACACAGAGAGACAGAGAAGCTCATTTCAGGGCCGACTAATTTCTCCATTATAGGTGCACAATTATCCCAGTGTGACTGCGAACACAGATAGGAGGATATCAGAGAGGTAAGACGACGGGACGAGCGAGGCCTCGTTACTGAGAGAGAGAGGAAGACAGGGAGGGGAAATGAGAGAGCAGGAAGTGTGCTTTTAGAAGTTTCTCATCTCTTAATTGCGATCAGTGAGGAGAGTTTAGCAGATTAATCTACTCAAGGATGCAAACGGAGGCTGCTGCTTGTGAGGATCAAACGCTCCGTACAAACAACACAAACAGACTGTAGAAAGGTGGAGATCTTCTGAATCTTCCCGAAGAGAGAGAGAGCAGCGCTGGTTGCCAAAGTAAACCCATCGGTGTCATAGACACTCAGAGAAAATGCTCAGGACTGTGTCCATGTATGAAGGTAGGCATTATATGAATACCTCTGTTCTTCATGGCAGACGATGGGTTAACCTCTTGAACCCTAGGCCTATTTTTAGCCCTGTGCTCTAAAATGTCCTAGCCTTACTCAAAGGGACTTATCTCGCTAACTACAAGGTCTATTTGAATAATTTAAATGGCAAAATAACACAAATAAATGTGAGCTTTGTTAATATGTGTACATATCTTTGTATATGTTACTGGTAAATGCTGAAACGAATGTTACACACAGCTCAAATTGAAATTATTCAGGTTTGTTGTTTTTTTTTGTGCCCAAAAAGCACTTTTATTGATTTTAAATGATGCACAGGCCTAAACTCTCCCAAATCATATCACAACATGTCAGCAGTCCTTTTAAAAAAAGAATTGGCTTTGATAGAGTGAAGTATGCCTGAGAAATCAATGCCGGTGTACAGGTCAGCTTTGGTCAGCCAACGTCAATTCTGATTTTGGAAGGCGCCGATATCTCTGTCTTATTGTACTTTTAAATACTATATATCTATATATTTCACTTCTTTTATCACTAATAGTGTTCAATCTATCTAATACAGAAGTTTGGCATCATTTTGAGAGCCTGGGCCATATGAAAACCTGTAAAATATGGCTAATTTTCTTCAGAATTTCAGTTTTACGCCTCGAGTTACGGTGATTTTGCTATCGCCATCTTGGATTACGGCCGTCACCGTGTTGGCGTTTAATGAACAGGAAGTGACCACATCTGGACTGAGGAGGAGTGACGTAGAGATGGCGTATACGTCTCTGTAGAGACCTGTCAATCACTGTGTTTTTATCTAATACGATGATAACTTGTTTGTACAGATTAGGATCTTGTGTGCAACAAGATAAAAAACAACACGCGGTGTCTTTTGGGACGTTGAATGCTGAATGAGGCTGTTTTTCCACAAAGAGGACTTTTGATACTTCATACATTTAGCTGGTAATACTTTTACTCTTTCAAATGCAGGACTTTTACTTGTAACTTTATTATAAGTTGGGTCTTGTCCTCATAGTTTCGTCCATCGTTTGAGTCAATAATGATCTTAACAGTGTATTCAGATCAGATAAAGCACTTTATTTGGAAGTCAAACAAAAGTGTATCTTCTGGGATCTCAGCTGTTAAACAGCATCGTAATAAGAACTCCTGCAGAGTGCAGCAGTTTCCCCCTTTTCCTCCATTTTAAAGTGTGGTTATTTAATGCTTCACTTCTTTAAATGGACTCGGTCAGCTTCTTCTCTCTCGGCGTGGTGTTTACTACGATCTGTTGAGTTGTGGGTTGATGAAGCTGCCGCCTGACACTTTGCTGCAGGGCTTCTTTCTAACCCAATGCAGATTTGTAAAACTTTACAGCGGCGAGGACAGTTTGATGTGTGATGTGCTGACTGAACGTTTTTTAGAGGAAGTGAAGCCGAGCACGTCTGGAGCTCGAATGTGAGAAGTCGGAGCTCTTCAGCTTCTCGTAGTGAACGTTTGCTGCAGAGCTTTGTTCTCTTCAGGGACGATGTGTTCTTAGAGTTCTTTATTTTTCACTTCTGTCTCAACAGCTAAATCTGCTTCCATCACATCATCTGCTGCAGCACACAGAACCTCCACAACGTAGCCGTTCATAAAGACATTCTGCTGCAAATTCACTTGAGTTTGTTCATTATTTCAGAGAAAGAATCCTGATTCGTGTTTATCCAAACTGCTGTTGTTTCAGAGAGAAGAATCTTAATCGAGTCTCTGAAATGTCTTTTTTAATATCTGTTCAGTTATTATCTTGTTTGTTGTTGTTTACAGCAGCAACGAGCAAATTCAAACGATAACTTTCATCCTGAGGATTGGGACCCTTCAAACATTTAAATCAAAAGAAATTGGCTAAATATAAATAATTATGCACATAATTATAATATAATATATAATGTTTTTATATACTTTTTGCAAAAGTCCGTCAGTAAACTAAACTAACTGCGCCCCTATCAGTGATGTCACAGCAGGTGTTTTACTCCAGCGGCGAATGAAAAGGCTCTCTGTGACATCACTGCTTTGGGATTGGCCAGAAGTGAAACAAACTATTAAATTGTTGCCGTTTAGAAAGCAGCTGCAGCGCTTTAGTTTCCTGCGTCTGAGGACTTTTAAAGTTCTGCTCTGAAAAAAAACAGAAGCCCTTCTGCTGCTCGGAGCTCTTTTACTCTCTTCACTTGTAGATTTTTTTTCAGGATTCTCAGCCGAGACTTCCTGTTGAAAATCACTTTCTCTCTTTCTTGTGTTTCCTCTCCTGCTCCTCCAATTAGAGAACTCTCCCAGGATGCAATGCAACATTTGTCTCCATTAGTAATGTGGGTTATGAGGAGGGAGCCGTGCATTGTGGGTAAAGCCCCGGTGAAAACTTCTTGGAAAGCCTCCACACAGCGATCCAATTACAACGGCGAGGAGGAGAGTGTTGGAGAGAGAAACCCCCTCGCCGCTCTGGAAACTCGTCCTGCTGATTTCAGCAAACGCTATAAATCACACGAGCCTGAGCATCGATTAGCTCGGACGCCGTGCAGGCCGTGTCTGCAGCACGACACACACTGTGTATAAGAAGTGGACGTAGACATCGTGACGTCACCCGTTGGTTTGTGCCTCGATTTAGCCGATTTTGCCGTCGCCATCTTGGATTTTGGCCGTCACTATGTTGTTTTTTTTTGCAACCAGTGAACAGGAAGTGACTGTATCTGGACTGAGGAGGAGTGACGTAGAGACGCAGCTTTAAAACATGAAGCACTGACTTCCCTCGGCAGATAAGACCTTCCGTAGTTAGTTTAACCCGACTTCACCGTCTTTTCCTCAAGCTAGCCAAGTTGTTTTGTTGTTCCTGGCTCATGATAACGGGGATTACGCACTAATTCATTATGATATCTACGAATAACAGCACATTCATCTGCATAGGTTTAGCTACGTACGCTGGATAAGAACACGTAGTTCTCTGCTCTCCACACTTTACAGTTGGACGGTTCAGAACAGATTCAATCACACGTGATGAGCTCATCACCGTCCACGTGTGTTCATCGTCGCCTCAGGAATGCAAATCACGTCAGAATCTCCGGTTCTTTCTGTTCCTCTCGTTTTCACACTTTCATGAACTTGAGTCAGAAAGCTTCAGGATTAAGAAACATTTATAATCCCAACGACACGTTATTCCCTTATATTCTACCCCCCGGAGTGAATCCGTGTTTGAATGCAGTCACGCTCTCTGTAACGTGTGTGTGTGTGTGTGTGTGTGTGTGTGTGTGTGTGTGTGTCCTGTATGAACACACCTTTAGTGTTAGTTTGACTTTAAGAAACTTGTGGCTTTGCTCCTAAAGCAACATAATCACTTTAAACAGACAGGAAGGACTTCTCCAGCAGAGGTTGTTTGTTAGTGTCGATGTTCTGCCTGCTGATTATGTTAAGTCTGACCATAAACATGTGTGTGTGTGTGTGTGTGTGTGTGTGTGTGTGTGTGTGTGTAGACCCCCTCCCCCTCTGACAGACGTGATGTCGCTCCACCAGCTGACAGGTTGAGCTTCCCGCTCAAAGACGAACCCCGAACAAGGACGAAGCGTCGTCGTCCCTCTTTAATCTTCCCGTGTTATCTGAGCTCACGTGATGAACAGATCCACAGCGACGGCGTCACGGCGAGCTGCAGCCATGCGAGGACGATCCCTCCTCAAACACACCGTACGTGAGCCAGTCGGTGGGATTATCGGGTCGCTGTTGTTGTTTGTCAAATATTGTTCCCGCTGTGTTGGACACAAGAGCTACAGGCCGAAGAATCAGCCAATGACATCATAAACAGAACTGAAAAGTCCTCATAAAACAGGTTTTTATTTGTTTAATTTTAATCTAACTAAATAATGAGTAAGATGTTCTGAAAACTGCAAAAACCTTTTAGAAAAGTAAAAGCATGGATTATATCAAATAATACAAAATAAATGAAAACTATAACAAAGTAAAGAAACTAAAGCAAAAGTAATAAAAAGTAATCCCCACTGTCTCCTGTCAGCCTTATGACATGTTTATGAAGTACAACAATCATTTAGACATTTTTAAAATACATTTTTAGCCTTTTTAATTACTATTCTTTATTTTTAAATTCCTTTTTTATTCAATACTTTTGAATTGTTCCTGAAACAGAACAAACAGGATGTTGGTTAATTGTTTCTTGTTCGGCTGCGTTCACTTTGAGCACAATGTGCCTCTCTTTACTTAACGTGATATTTCCCGACTTTATGGTGATTGGTGAAGATTACCTGAACGCACCATTAAGCAGCAGCATCTAAAGTAGCGGTGCCTTCAGGTGTTTCTCGTATAATCAAGAATGTCCTAAACTGTTTTCTTCTATTACGGAAAGTTTTTTGTTTTTTTGTGTGTGTGAGTAAGGAAACAGAAATCACCACGAAACTTCAGGTGATTACTCGCATTAAGACAACGCTTCTTTTGTTTTACCAGTGTTCTGAACTATTGTTTAATTATGCAAATGAGGCATTATCTAATGGTAACGTCTGGTGAATTTAGGAGAAATATACAGACGTAAACAGCAGTTAAATAAACATCTAAATGTGTATTTTTCTGAAAGAAGTTATGGAAGAAAAATAGAAGAATATTTCTGAATTGACCAGAGACACAACTCAACCACACCGGCGTCTTTAGTGCTGAATACCGGACGTCCAAACACCAAACTGTTCACTTTTATGAGCCAAACAATGTTGTTGTTCAGCAGCTCCAAACTTCCTCAGGATGTGTGTGTGTGTGTGTGTGTGTGTGTGTGTGTGTGTGTGTGTGTGTGTGTGTGTGCTGTACACCGGCTGGAACATCATTAGACCTCTGAGGGGGGGAGACCGTATGTATCAATCTGCAGGAACAGAGCGGAGGCCGGCCGCCGCCACCCCCCCCCCCCCCCTCCTTCCTGCCTCCGCCGAGTGATGGGACCGCTGGCGTGAACCCGTTGACAGGTCAATTATTCCCCCGGCTGAATTACAGCATGTAATATCCAACCCAGCAGAGCGAGCGGAGATGGAAACACCCCACGGGTAAAATATGCCACTTCCTATATATTGACCCCCCCCCCCTGCTGCTACTGTTTCCCTCCCTTCAAAGTTCACTCCTGGATATACCGGCTGACACCGTGTTCCTCTGTGAGCAATGAAACCCTCATGAAGCAGCTGCTGCTGGTCTCCTTGAGGTTCCGTGTGTGGAGTCACAGCAGAGGGCTGAGCGCTGTGTGATACTGCTGCTCATGATGATGGCTGCAGGCGGAGGGGTCAGAGGTCAGAGGTCAGGGTGGGGGGGGGGGGGGAACAGTGATGGTGGAGATCTGGAAGGAAAATAAATAAAAGAATACAGAAAACCAAAAACTAACTACAGCAGAAAAACAACACAATAGAATTACAATGGTTAGATATTATACCATCATGAGCCCGTTCACCTCTTAGAGGGTCTAATGAAAGACAATATCCAGTTGCATTATGGGAAATGGAGGATCCAGTGTTCTTGGAGTTTTACCCAGATTCTCTTCTCAATCCATGTCGTTTAAATGATTTAAAAAGCTGCTTCTCAGATATGAATAACTCCGGAGAAGAAACAGCTCAAACACGAGTTCCTCAGTCCGCTGACTTCAGCTCTGTGACCGCACGGCGTGAGGGGTTCGGCGCGGCGTGAGGGGTTCGGCACGGCGTGGGGGGTTCGGCACGGCGTGAGGGGTTCGGCACGGCGTGAGGGGTTCGGCACGGCGTGGGGGGTTCGGCACGGCGTGGGGGGTTCGGCACGGCGCGAGGGGTTCGGCACGGCGCGGGGGGTTCGGCACGGCGCGAGGGGTTCGGCACGGCGTGAGGGGTTCGGCACGGCGTGAGGGGTTCGGCACGGCGTGAGGGGTTCGGCACGGCGTGAGGGGTTCGGCACGGCGTGAGGGGTTCAGCACGGCGTCCCAGCTACAGGCTGCAGTCCGGGCGCAGGCCGCCATGTTGGGGTCGATCCTATCAGCTGGGAGGAGGAGCTGCTGGCTTCAGATGGTCGGATCATTATTTTTTATATTATTTCTTTATTTTTTTAACCCTTCAGAATAAAACTGATGGTCTGTAGGTTCATACTAAGAGGAGATTCAGGTGGAAACATCACCTGAGATTAGGAAGCAAAACGATATTAATAATATCATTAATCATTAACATTTAAAAATCTCTTTAATTTAGCAAATGATGCCTTCTAAACAACGTCGTAACACAGGCGGCTGTGCAAGAACTAAATACTGAATTAAACAAAGTCATAATATGAACAACTTTTGATGATCGACAGTTTTCAATATTCAGCAGACACATTGATTTCTGTTGGTGTAAACGGTGTAAAACACAGACTTATTAACACTAATGACTCACATTTATACTTAAAGTTTATTTGCATGTCGAAATGAGAGAAGCTGTAATAAATAATCCTCAAACCTGATTCAAAGTTGAACAAACACACAAGTCTTCATGCAAAGTCTCAATCTTTATTCACCCACAGACTCCATGAATACACGAAAACACTTTAAATCACTAAACGAAGACATTAAAGAGCTCCATCATCTTCATCAGTTCAGTCTCATGAGAGGCACGGCGCAGGATTTTGGGATGTTGACATGTTGGAAACACAGCAGCGTTAATGTAAATACGATTATTAACATAACGCTGATATTACAGAGAGGAGGAAGCAGCTCCTCCTCGGCTCTGGTCTCTCTCTTCATCACATCTCATTGATGACAGTCTTCATCAGCTGAGGCTCTCTGGTGCTCCTCAGCGGAGACTTCTGCGACTCGTAACAACCAAAGTGTGTCGTTTTATCATCGCGGGGTCTTCACCCCCGACAGGCAAACAAAGTGATGTTCCCATTAACAGGAAACACACACACACACACACACACACACACACACACACACACACACACACACACACACACACACACACACACACACCTCCAGGCCACCGTACATGCCGGAGAGAATAATTATGGAAATATGTTTGAAGATGCGAATTAGATCATTGAGCTTCGACTGCAGGTCGAAGGCTTCAGTGTAGCTCTTTATAGTGTTGATTCTAGATTTATTCTTTTTTCTTGACGATAACAAAGTTGGATTGAGAGAACGTGCGGCGTAGAGACTCCGTCTGCTCAGCAGCCTCTGAAGCTGCTGGTCCAAGAATGTGGGGAGCTCTTTTTTAATATCCTTCACACAAATGTTTCCGTCACTTTTCACGTTATTAAAGGAGGAACAAGCGTCTGAACATTATCCTCCTTCGTGCGTACAGACACCAAAACACACGTATTTGTTGGAGGTTGGAGCTCGTTCAGGACGGACATCGGCAGAACATTTGGAGACATTTTTGACTTGAGATGTGGAAACATCACGCTGACCTTCATGGTTCAGGAGTTCTGATCGGGGCGCCGTTGGAAGGTCACGTCGGACCAAAAGAAACACGGAGTCCTGTCTCCCAAAGACCTCTGATTCTTTGCTGCTCTTCTTCTTCTGTGCCGTTTGGAGTTTCTCTCTTTCAGCTCTGAATTCTAATCTTATCAACTCTGTTGAAGCTTCCGGTGAGTGTAAGACATCCATCTGCTTCACATTCACACAACTGTCAGCGCTCCCGCCACTCTTTTATCTTCCTGTACTGAGTATATACTGTGTGTATATATATATATATATATATATATATATATATATATATATATATCTTTTTATAACCTGAGTTCCATCACCAAGGCCGGCCGAGGCGAGAGAGACGTTCTCCTGCCAGTTCATTTAACGCCGGTCGTGTTTTTAATCCTTTAGAAAAGCCGAGTGAAAGCGCTGTGAAAGGCTCACTCACTCTGTCATTCATTTCAATGCACCCCCATGTTAATGAGTGTGTGTGAATAACGAGTGGTGGCAGATGAAGTGGCTCCTCTATTCACTGCAAACACAAACCGACTGAATCCACTTCAAGGACTCATTTTGTAAAGTTCACGTTAAGGTTAGCGAGGCTGCAGAGCTCCACCAGAGACCTGCTGATGTTCACACTGATACCAACGGTCACAGACACCGTTTAGTGAAGTTCAGGTCCGACGTTTGGTTTATCGAATCAGTGATTACAGTTACTGACCAAAGGTTTCTAGACTGAACATCTGATATCATTCTACATCTGCAGCTTTGCAGGAGTTCACAGCTAACGCTAATGCTAATACTGTACGTGTGTTTACTCGTCAGCCAGTTTGAATATGAAAGTATAATGACATACACACACATCCTTTGTTCAATTATGGAAACATACATTTATTGAAACTGCATTTCTTGTCTTTTTTAAAAATGTAATGATGTTTATGTATGAATTGCTTTTCTTTGTTGATCAATTTGGATTTCCTCCGCGTATGAAAGCTGCTGCTATTTCCTCACATAGTTTGATTGGCGGCTGCAATTAAACCTGAATTATAATAACAGCATTATTACTAAATACAGGTGAGTGCACAGAACCGGCTGCTCTGTTAATATTCCCTCCTGTACGATCAGAGACCAGCGAGCATGTGAACACGCTGCAGACGCTCAGCACGTCATGCAGACGTACAGTAGACGCCACAGCGACAGTGTGAGGAGTCGAATAATCAGATTTCATGCATCTCCGTCCTCCTGACGCGCTGCATCACGAGTCTGTTCAAACGGAGGAGAGGAACGAAACTGAATCACACTGATGCTGCACTGACCCATTTATGTATTAATGTGTTTATTTCCCCGCCATCACCGTCGCAAAGGAAGATTAATGACACAAAAACAGAAAAATCATGTTACAGAGCAAATCTCCATCATTACAGTGCAGAGTGTGTGTGTGTGTGTGTGTGTGTGTGTGTGTGTGTGGGGGGGTCTCACAGGAAACCAACAGCAGAACATCTCCGCTCCTCCGACATGCAGAGGACATAATACAGAGACTTTACACTCAGATCTACACTGTAAAATAATATCAGCTACTCCAACAGAAGGACTTGTACAGTTCAAGCTCTAATCCGTATAAATGTTTTGTGTTAAACATGTTTACAAAAGGCCTTTGTCTTTTCTTTTGCTCTGAATTAAATGTGCTGTGGTCAGGATTTATTGGTTTCTGTTTCTCTCTTCTAACCCACAAATAAAGGATTTTATGAAATGTCAACGAGGTGAATAAATGGAAATTAAAGTAGTTTGAGGTCTTTGTTGAGCTCTATAGACATTTAGCTAGTTAGCAGGAATGCTAACGTTAATACATTAGCTCTCGTTCTATGTTCTCTGTTGGCCGAGTCACGACTTTGGTCCAGACTGAAATATCTCAACAACTGTCAGACGGATTGTCATGAAATCACTTGCAAACGTTCACGGCTCCCAGAGGATGAATCCTAACAACTTTGGTAGCGCCGTCATCGGGTTAAACATTCTGTCTTTTGGCTAAACACCTGTGAAACACTGACATTCCCATCAGCGCTCGGCTGTTAACGCTTCAAACTAAAATGTTTAACACAGTAAACGCTGCACCTGCTAAACATCATCATGTTAGCCTCGTCATTAGTAGCTTCATAGCATGCTGAGGTTGATGCTATATACCATAATATAAAAGATAATACCTTTATCTAACCTGTGTGTGCTTATGTGAGCAGGTTTTAGTGAGAAACAGTGAACGTGTTCGTCGAAATATAAGAGACCTAACTTTTTACAGTGTAAAAATAATAAGGCTCTATAAATAGCGGGGGTTTGACCCTGCGCGGGTAAAACGCCTCCTAAGCGAGCTCATCTGGGAGGCCGTTTTCTGCAGCAGCGTGCATGAAGAACAAAAGAGTTCCATGACGAGCAATCAGGGACCTCCAGGAGCTGTGGCCTGCTGGGACGGATCCCAGAATGCACTTGGAACAGTTCAGCTTTTTCCTCTTTTCTCCACCATAGCGAGGGTTGATGGCCGGCTGCTGACTGCGAGAGGGCAACGTTTCTCTTTTTTCTGTTTTTTTTGGGGGGGGGGGGTCTGAGTGGAGAGGCCCAGTGTGAGTGTGTGTGAGTGTGTGTTTATGTGGGAGAATATAAATGAGCTTCTTCCCACGGGACGGGGGGGCTGTGCCAATTATTTCTTCTTGGGAAAACACTCGAGAGAAGAAGAAGAAGAAGGAGGGAGAGATGAAGGAAGAGCAAATTTAGGCCTTTTTGTTCCCACTGATTCATCGCAGAGAGAAGCTGCAGAACTCTGTGATTGTATTAGTCTCATTCAAAGAGATGACACACACACACACACACACACACACACACACACACACACACACACACACACACACACACACACATGCTACACACTGTAGTGTCCTTGAGCAACACAAAGGTTTCCACCTGCACACAGCTCCTGACCTCTGAGCTCCTTCCCTCCAGGGACCCGGCTGTGCACCAGCAGCAGCTGTAGTAGCTGGAATAATAATAATAATAATAATACATATTATGGATATTAATAGAGCTATCGACAGTCAGACTTAGTTTCCAGTTGGCAGACTGCGATATTTCAACAAAATATCTTCTGTGGATCATTTTCCCTGCAGACCTCCATCATAAAATAAGCCCAATAAGTCCAACAGCAAACAGCGTTTATTCGTTATCATTCACTTATTGTCCTCTGAGGGTTTATACTTGTTAAACTTTCTATGATTCTGGAAAAGCTATTGTCTTGGGATTCATGCTAAAATAAGTGTTCAAAGAGTAAAAGGCAGATTATCTTCCTGGTTATGAAACGGACTCTTATGAAACGTGAATGACTGCTTGATTTTTAGTTCCCTTTATTTCTAATTTTCCGTGTTTTTCTGTCTGTAACTGTGTTTTATTTATGCTGCTGCCTGTCGGCCTTGAAAACAGATTTGAAATCTAAACTCAAAATGAGAAATGAGTTCTGTTGAGACCAGTGACTGTCTATAAGGAGTGGACGTAATCTCCATGACGCCACCAGTTGGATGGTGGACTGCCGCTAATGAATGCAAAGGATATGTAGTCGAGCATTCAGTATTATTATTTTAAATATATGTTGTGTTAATTAGCAAGATTCTCAATATAAAAGTCATATTGTGATAACGTGTGTCCAGCCCTATGGAGGAGGATGATGCTGATGTTCTGCCTTTTATTTAATTAAACAGATTTATCTTTTTTCCTTCAGATAACTTTGTGTGTAACATTCAATCTGCATGTATCTTTGTACTAGTAGCAGTATCTTTATTAAAGTATCTTAACATCATTTTATATACAATCTATTGTCTCAAAGTGTAGTGAAACCCTCTTAAAGCTCTTAAAGCGGCATTAAGAGGATGAAGAACTCCTTAAGAAGTAGAATGACAATCAGCTCAACATATAAAGATGAAGGTGTCACATCACATTACAGCCAATGTTTCCTCTTCTCTGTCACCTGGAAATAACGAAGCAATCACAGAGAATGAAACCTTAATGGTAATGTGATCTCCTTGAAGACAGTGTTTTATTGAAGCCAATGTAAATGTGATGCATGTGAATATGATCCCTCGTCATTTATCTCTAAGTGTGACTGTTTACCATCCATTACTTCTGCAGGAGTGAGAACACAGTGGGGGGGGGGGGGGGGGGGGGGGTTATGGGAGATAACAGAGGAGTCAAAATGGTTCAATTAGTCAGTTTATGACTCAAATCAGAACACATTTTTCATCATGTGCATAGATTATCGGGGTTTAATGCCTCTCCAGATGCAGCGTAACGTGGAGGAGAAGTTGCAGCATGAAGCTCACACGGGGGAGTCGACTGAACGCTCTTCTTCTGCTGAGGATGTATAGAAGAATATAATTTTCTATTCAGGAACAGTCTGGTGATAATCTATATTTTTCTTTGTGTCATCAAACCATCAGTGAGTGTGTGTGTATCGGCCTGATGTCTCTGCTTCCTCTGAGCTACAGAGCTCCATTAAAAACACACTGTGAGGGAAACATGTTGCTTCATCACCATGAAATGAAGCATCGCGTTAGTTCATGCAGGACACGGAAGTCATACGACAGCCAGCCACACAACCAATCACAGCCCACTCTCACTTCAAGGAGGTTTATTTGATCCTCCTGTCGCTCCTCTCTACTCCTACGAAATGTTGGTTTTGGGGGAATTTACAACGACCAATGGTTTCGCGGCCAAAAGAACTGCTCGCTCTCCCTCCAGATCTACAATCTACCGTGCTCTTGGAACTATAGCCATCGTTGTTGCATGCATTCTCTGGGACAACCTGTGGTCTCGGAAACAAATAGTAGTTTTTTGTGATAATGAGGCAACTGTAAACATCATAAATAAAGGTCGCTCTTCTATTCGCGTTATCAATCGATTCGTCAGACGACTACCTTGGTCGTCTGTCATGGGTAATTTCACTCTCCATGCAGCGCACCTTCCCGGCATCCACTCTGAAAGCTGTGGGTCGCTGGTCCTCAGCAGTCTATAAACGTTACGTTTGCCCGGGAGTCACGGAGATACTTGCAGCTCAAAAAGCTATGAGTGCTACCACGGAGACGACCATTAGTACCCCAATGCACGATAATAAATGAAAATAATAAGTAAATAAAAATGCTGCAATTGAAAGTGGTTGGCTGTTTTATCCTAAACATAACGTTTGCAGAGGTCTGCATCATGTTTGCTGCTACACATACGTAGATAGTTCACATAACCGTAGGATGGCCTCATTGGGGATGCATGCTTGCGCCCTTAATCTTAAGATAAAGTCTACTGAGGTCTGCAGCATGTTTGCTGCTACGGTAGGTTGACCTCTTTTTGGGACGCATGCTTGCACCTTTTTATTGTGATCATAATGTTGCTGAGGTTTGCAGCATGCTCGCTGCTACACATCGATATTTCACAAACTGTAAAATGGTCTCCTTTGGGATGCATGCTTGCACCCTTAATCTTAAAACAATGTCAGCTGAGGTCTACAGCAAGCTTGCTGTTACACATAGATTTCCGTTGTTTTGGGGGTTGTTGCTCAGTGCTCCCCGTCTTGGCTCGGTAGCTGCTGGCTAACCCGGGGAGCATTGAAAGGGCGGAGCCATCAGCGCCAAGTTCAACTGTATTTCCATTTGCTTCAATAAATGGTTAAAATATATGACAAGAGTGTTCCTGACTGAACACACGCACTTTAGTTCATTCTCACTCAGTCCCCCCCCCCCCCCACACACACACACACACACACCGTTGCAAATGTGGATCAATCCGCTGCTCAAAATAACGTATGTTTGAGGTGAGAGCGTAGGAATTATTCTGAGAGAGTTACTTGATAAAGTTAACATTTAGCTTGTGACCGATGGGTCAAACAAACACAGACTTTCACCCAGGAGACCGCTGCTCATGGTCAGTCAACGCTGGCTTTTAATTTATACTGTACAAAAACTACTACTCCATAAAAACTACAGTGACCAGCTGTTTTAGGAAATTATTGATGGAACTCTATATATGTGTGTGTTTTTAAGGATTCATGTCTTCATTAAGAACCAATAGGCTTTGAGCTGAGAGCCACAGACAGTACAATATTAAATATTCATAACAACATCTTATCATTTTAAAGAGAACGTTTAACAGTTCAACATGTAAACTAGGCTTCTTTGGAGTTGTTGAACAGTGTGTTTTTTCTTCTAATTTAGCTAATTTAAGTTTTAATGTTTAAATCGGATGTTTTATTAAAAGCTACTTTAGGCTCCATAAACATGTTTAATCTGTGTGGAAAGAACAGCAGAACCTCCGGTTGTCACAGCTCACATACCTCAGTCTACTGAAGCCTCATGTAAGATACAGGACTTGAGCTTAATTAATTACCTTTCAGTTAATATTAGATTTGATTTGACAGAAATGGTGGTGTCCCCCATGTGAGGGAAATATTCGTAAGCAATTCCAAAAATCTCCACATCACAATAAGAACAAAGAGTTTGATGTGCGCTTATTTTTCCCTTCCGGCTGCTGTTAATCACAGACTGTGCAGAGCGAACATGAATGCAGCGTTAGCCTCAAATGTAACCTTCCTGTTCTGCTGAGCGCTTCAGCCTTTAATCTGCACTCTGCATCCCGCTCGCTCCCTCAGAGCACAGCGGGAATTATTAGATCCCATTGCTAATTTATTGTCCGGGCTTTTACAAGTTCAAGAAGCTTTTTTTTATACTTATAAGTGGTACACAGTGTTAGCAAACAGGCGGCGCACACACGCGGTGAACATCACCACATATTATTACTAATTCATCGGCTGCTTTTAAAAGTTTTGAGAATGTGTTTTTTTGAAGGCATTGTGTGTTTTGTGAGCGGCAGCAGCCTCGGGCGTCACTTTGTAAAACAAGCTGCTCCCACTGCGACCTTAACCTGCAATATTTACCCAGAATGCATCGAGTTTGCCACAATAATAAAAGTAATCTCAATCCAAATGTCACAGGCGGAGGGGGAGAGGGTGGTTTTTTTTTTTAAATGGAGGAAATGGTTGTTGGAGCCCGAGGCGAGTGTTTGTGGTGCTGAGGATCGGTGCGATGGGAGCAGGAAGTGAGACGCTTGTCACCTTTAATGAAATGATGCTTTCTCATTATCTCGCCGTCTGAAAGGTAACAGGAGCCTCTTTCTGCAGGTAACACCAATTCAAACTAACTCGGAGGCTGTTTGCACCCAAAAGAACACATCAGTGTGATTCTAAGGCTTGTGAACACATTCACACCGCCGGTTAAAGCGACTCGGTGTGTGTGTGTGTGTGTGTGTGTGTTTGTTTTTCATCAGTATAACCGTGAGATCACAGTGAGTCAGATTTAAATTGCAGAGTTTTAATGACGCTTCGCTGCACAGCGATTCTTGTGTTGGACATAAACCGCACAAAGTCTTAATCTGCAAACAGATCTGAGAAAGTTTGACGGATATTTAAGCCTCATGAATTTAAAACAAATTAGAAGAGAACATAATATTCAGTCTGAAAGTTGCCTTTGTTCTCATATAAAACTTGAGTCTATAGACACAGAAAACACACAGACTGTGGATGTAACCGGCAAAACATCATAAACCAGCATCCACGATGACGAGGAGGGATTATCTGTAGACTCATATTCATAAACTACTTTATTACCTTCATAAGAAGAATCAAGTCAAGTGTTAAATGTGTGAGAAAGAAACAAAGATTTGATTTAACTGCAACATATTTACTCAAATGTAGAATTTGAACAGATCCTGTTTCTAAAGCATTTAAAAATAAAGTAAAATAAAGACATGTAAACAGTGTTTTTATTATTTGTGACAGTCACATGATCACGTGTCAAGTTACAGAAACTCAAAGATGAACGACCACCTGTGGAGCCACGCGCTGCACTCCGGCGTTGATCACGTCGTTTCATGGACGAGCGCCTCCACCGACTTCACTACGCCGAGTGTGAACCACGCTTCAGGCTGCTGGTCTCCTCCTCATGTGATCATATCTCATAAATCAAAGAAGACTCTTTGCTTTGAAGCCCCTCGTTGTGATGTCATAAGAGAGAAAACTACTACAAAAACAATGCTTTTTTACGTTTTTCATTCATTCCATTTGTTGAGACTGAACACTTTTTGGGTTGAAAAATGCCATCAATGTTCACAAACACAGTATTACCAGCAGTTCTACAAATCTGTCCTCTCACACACACACGCACACACGCACACACGCACGCACACACGCACACGCGCACACGCGCACACGCGCACACGCGCACACGCGCACACGCGCACACACGCACACATGCACACACACACACACACACACACACACACACACACACACACACACACACACACACACACACACACACACACACACACACAGGTAATCCCTGAGCTCAGCTCTGGGCTCTCGGTCTAATCGTGGACGAAGCCTCGCTGTGTGTCCACACCTCCACGGCTGGTTGAATCCTATTGGCTCAGGCAGCCAGCGCAAATAACCGTTTAACACACTGCCACTGTGTGTGTGTGTGTGTGTGTGTGTGTGTGTGCCATCACAATGTGACCAAACAATTGTCTCTTTTTATTTGCCGGGAGGATGTGTTGATGTTAAAAGGCGGTCGCCAGCTGCCGCGCTGCTCTTTGTTTGACTCGCTCTTTAAACAGCGACCTCTCGACGACTCTCTGCCTCTTCAGAGTCGACGGCTGCTTTGAGTGACTTTTACAGGAGAAACCGAACAAACGTGGCTCTGCTTCTCCTCTCGGCCGTGGCGGCAGATCTCGGTATACGCTCGCGGCTCGTACGGCTGACCGCTGTCACGCGGCGGGGCCGACGCTGGCAGGGTGACGTTTGTGAGGTCAGAGATGAAGAGGAGGCCCCGAGGAGGAAGAGAGGGAAGGAAGGAAGGCAGAGAATAGAAATGTCAGGCCGAGCATCGGGACCGCAGGAGGAGCAGGAAGGCACCGAGGGAGAGGCTGCTGGGGATTGTGTGGGCAGGGAATGCTGGGAAATTTCCTTTATGTGAAATTTAAAGAAGTGTTTATTTTTCTGTCTTGAAACAAATTCGCTTGGGACTATTATTGCCCGGGGACTGTTACTCATTTGTAATAATTACGGAGGACGTTTGTCATCTTAATCCCTGTGGGAAACACAATTCCACCATATTACCAACAATGTGCTGCACAATGTTCCTTCAATCAATGATTAGTACGACATCCTACGAAGAAGTCTCATGAATAAAGTCTTAAAAGAAATGAAACTACTCAGTTAGCTTCAGACGACAAAGTGATGTCATAACAAAGATAATGCAAATCTGCATCTTTGTTATTCAGGGTAGCTTATTTCCCCTTGGTTCCTTGGTTCCTTGGTTCCTTGGTTCCTTGGATTCTTGGTTCCTTGGTTTCTTGGTTTCTTGGTTCCTTGGTTTCTTGGTTCCTTGGCTTCTTGGTTTCTTGGTTCCTTGGTTTCTTGGTTCCTTGGCTTCTTGGTTTCTTGGTTCCTTGGGTCCTTGGTTCCTTGGTTTCTTGTTTTCTTTTTTCTGTTTCTTTTCCGGTCGAGAATTATGGAGATTTCGTTGTCAATTATGAATGAAAGTTATGATGCTACTCAGGAGGCTCATCCCGAGCTCTTTGTGAGTATACAGACATGAATAGTTCTCTATAATCTAATAATGTATTCGTCCTCCTCTGGGGACATTAACCATAATTCATGCAGCAGAGAAAAGTTCTCTCTGAACAGAATGAAGCTGAAGTTGCTTCTCTCTGCTGCACTTTGAGTAAAATGAACTATTTCCTGTCAGTTAAAATGTCAAAATCCCTTAAAGAAAACAAACAGGTAAAAACAAGCAGATGGACGATCAATTGTGAAATTATTTCCCATAATGCACTTTGACAGCCTGTTTAAGACTTTTCTTTCAGCTCGATCTGATGTGAGATTCAACCCTCCATCAGGACGAAGAGGAGGAAGAGGAGGAGGAGGAGGAGGTGTTCTTTGTTAAATGACAGTGCTCAAAGCCCCCGGCGCCTCCTGTCAGGCGGGAGAACGCACCGTACAGCGGTCGGCGCTTGTTGGTGTCATGGCGGCGGCTGGCGGTAGCGGACGGGGTGGAGGCTGACTGCGCCGCAAATACCAGCTGCCAATCGTCCGACTCGTGACCTTTTCTGTGATTCTTCTGCCTCTGAGGAGAGACGCTCACGGAGCCGGTGAAAGTTACGCGGCGCTGTTAGAAAACACTCCTCACTTCTACTCACAGTCAAGTTCAGTAAAGTACAGCAGAGCCGGCAGGTCGGAGAGACCGTCAGAGCCACTGAGGAGAAGTTACACTTCAGCTCTACTCACCTCTCTGACCGCTGAAGCAGAGGTTCATGTTGATCACACATGTTGAATACAGATGGAGATGAAATCTGTCTGGCTGTTTATCAATTGATTCAATTGACCTTAAAAAGGGTTGAAAGCTTATTGAAAATATACTTGAGCATATTTCTAGTAAGGTGCACCGTTTATTCATTGAGCATCCTCGTTAAACACTCGATGTCGTTTAACTTTAATATACTTTTCTCCGTCTTAACCTCTTGGCAAAGAAACCAACGTTTCTTATTATTTAGAGATGTAAAGACATCCTGATGTCTATGTGGGCACTGAGGCCGTGCAATGTATCACAGTTTAAAAGTATTGAATTAAACTGAAGTAACTTTAGAAGCACCAGATACATAAATACTTTGAGTAACATGAGGCATTGTAGGAATGGTTTGGTAGTGTTTGAGACGTTTTCTTTCAATGTAGCTGGTTTCAAACTCCGCGTTCATCTTCATTCATCTCCTTTAAGCAGTGGTGGCCGTCAGGGCCTGCAAAGCCTTCTCTGCTGGCCTAAACAGAATCACAAAGTTAGAGCTATTTTATAATTTAATATTTTGTCTTAAATACACTACATGTATCATCATTTATATAAATATTGTTCCCATTATCTTATGTTCTCATTGCACAGCTACTGTGCTCCTCAGCTGCTCTGCTTCAGTGCAGCTTGTTTTAAGTAGAGCTTTGATCCAATCAGAGTTCACCTCTGTGTCTCTAGGTAGAAGAGAGGCCCCAGGCCTGCAGACTCACCAGTGAATCCATGTGCAGGTTAAGTGAATGGGGACGATGTTGTTGATCGTCATAGTGTTCAACCAATCAGATCTTTAGTTTGACATGTCAGAGCTGTCTAGGTCTACAGGTACGTCAGCATTAACGTGCGCTGTGATTGGCTAGCGTGACTGTTGTGAAGCTATCAGAAGTTAGTAGTAAGAGTTCAGGTTGAACGATGTGTAAGAAGTTTGACATTTTTAGCGTTCTGCTTGGTGCAGCTTTGTTTTTTAACGCTCAATGGCTGAAGGAGGAGAAACAGATTTGGAAGACTGAAGTATTAATTACTGAGAGAACAAGTTGACGGGACCCGACCTCCTTTAACCTTTAACCCCGCAGGGATTATACGCTCAATAGTAGTTCACAATGTTGAACATAAGGAGAAGAGGTGTAAAGAGGGTAAAGTCTGAAATAAATAAAGGAGGAAAAACAAGTTCATATAAACTAACTTCTTTTCTCTATGAAGACGGGACGTTTTCATCTGACAAATGTAAATATGAGACGACTTTGCTTTGTTCTTGTTTGTGTTGGTTTTATATTCACATTCTTCAGGTTTGGTTTCCCGTCTCATTTCCGATGAGACGCTCTCGTCCTCCGTCTCTTTCCTCCTTTTCTTCTTTCTGGGATTCTCTTAAACAGAAACAAAAAACTCTTGATTGTAAAAACAGAACAATTCAACGTCCGTCTGCAGAGTCACGTGACCTGCTCCATCGTCAGAGCCCCTGAACGCCTCACGCCGGCCAACGCCTCCTTCATGCACTGTGAGCGGGAACGCCCAGGTGGCGGCCATCTTGAGCTCTCTCTCTCGTGGTGAGATCAGCCTTCCTCTCTCCTTCTCCCCTCCTTCCTCCTCTTCCTCGATCACTCTTCCTCCTTGTTGTGGAAAACATAAAACCAACTGTGACTAACGAAGTAAACTTCTCACCTGAGTCGACGGGCCTCCTGAGCGCCGAGCTTCATCCATCCAGAGCCGGACGTCACCGGGACAAACAAGACGGAGAGCGATGCTTCAGCTGCTGCGTGACAGGCATGACCGATGACGGACGAGCGGACGCTCCGAGGATCCATCCTCGCAGAAAAACACACCTTTGTTTTGTCTTCTGCTCCGACGATGAATGGATGTGATTTGTTAGAAAACGTAAGAAAAGTTGCTGAGGAGAGAAAAGTTGTCGGAGCGTGAAGCACCGCGGGGATTTCTCTTCCACCTTTAGTACCTGTTTTTTTATGTTTTCTGCTGTCAATCAAAGCAGCGCTAGAGGGAGGAGGGGGGCGCGGGGGGGGGTGTTCTTTGTTTTGTGTCCAACACAAATAACAGCACCTCTCCACACTTCTAAGAGCGTCTCGTGGGAAACAGAAACAAGCAGAGAGCTGGATGATGCCGGCGCCCTTCGGCCCGCGGAGAAGAAACAAACTGAATCAACATTCACAGGACGCTCCAGATGTGATGTGAGACGGCTTGAGAGTCACAGTCCGACTCCCCTCCAGGTGTTCACATCCCGGATCACACGCCGCAGGAAGGCTGCATGGAGCCGGTTCACATCCCCGCTTTGTGTTTCAGCCACTGATGCAAACCAGTTGCTCATGGTCGTATATTCATGTTTCTCTGCGCTCACACTCTGGACAACAACGAGACACCATTTATAAATCGCAGCATTTCATCAACAAGTTTCTTTGTTTCTCAGCAGGTTCGTTAACACAAACGTGTGACGACGGTTTAACTCCGTTGCTGCATCATGTAGTTCGTCTTCACATCATAAACAGTAAGAATGATAACGGGAAATGAGATCGTCTCTCCAGTTCATCTTATTCTCTCATAATATGTTTCTGTCATCAAAAGGATCAGAATCGATGCAGCAGAACCAGAGATATCGTCTTCACACGTTCTACATTACCCACAATGCACCACTGACAGCTCAGTCAGAGATTCAGGTGCGTCGGGCTCCGATCAGACGGAGAGACTTTGAGCTGCTTTTTGTGTGATTGTTTTCGACGTGAAGCAAAACGTTGGCGGCTACCGGCTGGTTTTGGGTTATTTATTATTAATTTTACTGTCGATGATTATTTGTGCGTGTTTGTGGAGCGCAGCAGCTCTCAGGTGTGAGATCAGCTGGTCGAATGGTGGAAAACATTTCATTCAAAGTCGACAGTGACAAAATAAAACTCACTCAACTGTGAGAACAAATGCTTTTCATTTTACAGAAGAGAACAATAATAAACACACACACACACACACACACACACACAGGTAAAGTAGAGAACTCCTGGCCGCCATTGTTCCACCTTCAGCTTGTCACAGTCTCATCACGGCTCATTGTGTGGAAGACAAAACCGTGGAGCCCATTGATCTGTAAATCAGATTTCTGTACCGCACGCCGCAAACACAGATCCATTGTTTGCTGAAACAATGTGGCAGTGAATGATGAGCTGTGTTACTGATAGCAGCGCCACTGATAAACAACAGTCTGCATAACAATGGCCTCGCAGTCACAGCCCAGTGGATGGGAGAGAAACTCCTCAGTCACACAACACAAAAAATGCTGGAAAGTTTCTGAGCTTTTAAATTAGCAGTCAGAGTGCAACATTATAATTAACTAAATACTCTGAGGCCGTACAAATCCCATCCTAACCCTCTGCAAAAAAATAATTGCAGTATTATTTTCAGCCTTAATTAAGTGGCAAAGTCTTCTTACAAGTGTAAAAAATTAATCCCTTCCCTAAATCCCATAATTTAATGTGGGAGAAATCAAATAAACACGAGGCTCCGGCTCGGCTGTGAGAGGGTTTGATACGGGTGATTAGGTGAGCGCGGCGTGAAGAAGCCCATTAGGATTGTGTGGTGTCGTTGCAGAAGCTCCGGGCGGCGGCCCCTAATCCACTCCGCAGCCCGCCACCTCCACCAGCGCTCGCCATCTTCCCTCCGACCGCAGCGGCACAACGATCAGCAGCCACTGATGGATTTTCATCCCGTTAAGGAGATGGGAGGCGGATAAATGCTGAGGTAACGAGAGGCAATCAGCAGCCCTGATCAACGTTATTATGGAGAGAAAGTGTCCTCGTGAAGAGCTCAGGGTGTTCAGGATAACGAGCGATCACGGTGAGACTACAGGTCAGATCTCAAACTCACGTGTATGAGGTCGGTTTACACTCTGATGTTTTCATGAGCCACCGTTTGTCTCGGTTGACTACATCTGGAGTCTTTGTAGGATTATGAGCTGCTGATCCTGCTGTGCATTTGTCTTGTGCTCTAGATTTCTGTTGTATGGTCCTTCAGACTGCATTTGTGCTTTGTGCTTTGGTACACATGTTAATGATGACAGCCTAACACCCACCCTGTGACGGCTACACTTAAAAAACATCTATAATCACCAAACTCTGCCTTTCAATAAACAGAAACCATTGAAAAGCAGCAGCTGCAGCGGAGTTCATTCATGTTGTGTTGGGTTCATGCAGCAGCTACCTGGAAGTAAAAACCTCATTTTATGTTGCAGTAGAAAACAACAGAGCTTTAAGGAGATTAAGTGAAGAACGACGAGGACGAAATATGAAGTAATTGAACCCTTTAAACAAAGAACTTGTATTTGGATAGCACTCATTCTCTAGTTCTGTCTACAGTTCACCTTTGTGCCGCATTAAATCAGCCTGTTAACTCCATTATGATGTATTCATTTGGTCTCATTTATAAAGTATTTAACACATACGTTTCCAATAACACGTTGAAAAAAGTTATGTTCAATCAACCGTATGAATGTCTTCTAAATGATGGTTTACTGTTATTCAAGATAAAAAAGCTGACGTGGAGATGTCAGTAAAAACGTTCATGAACGTTCATGAACGCATCAATTTGCTTCCGTCCTGTTTTATGAGGCTCGTTGTGAAGCGAGTCGCCTGAAGACCTACGAGGTGTTCTAGTTCTAGATTGTGTCATCTGATCCAGATGAGTCTCTTCTCTGGGTGAGTTAATGATCTCTTGACCCCTCAGGTTGCTCCAGCGACCCTTTGAAGGCCCCCGACCCTCAGGTTAGGAACCACTATCGACCCGGTTGTTCCGCCTGCAGCTGTACGCACACGGACGGATGTACACAGCGTCGTTACTGTTGTCCTCTGATTCCCTCCGGAGATGAAACCAGCCGCTGATTTTAAAGAATTCTTAACACGAGCTCATCAAAACGGTGCATGAAACCTCAAAGGGACTTTTGATCAGACGGTTAAAAGTTTGATCAGAAGTCGGCGTCGTCTGATGAGCCGAGAAAGAGAAAAGAAAAAAACACAGAACATTTTGATCTGGCAAATGAAATAAAGGTGGGTAATAAATAAAGACGCGTTTCTTCATCCAGTATGAAAGAGGAATCACGTCGCGTCGTTCTTTCTCTGAAGTTTCAGATGTTTTTTTAATCCGTTCACTCTGGTTCCAGGTGTTTCACTGCAAACGGGAATAAATGAATAAATCAGGTTTTGTCTTTGAGGTAGAACACATCTTTGACTAGACAGGAGGAGTGAAATGTGGCAGCTTTAATTGGCACATCCGACTGTTTTTGTTCCGGATTGGCAGTGAAGCCTGATGGAGTAGAAACGTCCGACATGATGATCGGTTGACGTGAAGCCGGCAGCAGTCAGACTGCGAGCTCGCTCCATTACTGACGCTCCATTACTGCTGCAGCTCGGAGACAAACTGCTGCTGTCAGCTGAACACACAGAACGGAGAGGAAAACACCTCACCAACCTTCTGAGGGCGTTCGGTTCTGGCTCGCCTCCTTCCCCTCCACACCGCTCTGTGTTGGTGAAAGTGTTTATCTGCTGCTAGATATTTGGCCGGAGAACTTTAACCCCTTCACACCTTCTCTGAGAGGAGACAGTACAGCAAACTGTTCCTCATGCGCTGGTCCAATTTGATATTTTGCTTCCGTAACAGACAAGTGGAAAGAAAACATCTAAAATACACTTTTAGGTATTTATTTTTTACTTCTGTCTGTAGATTTCCTAAATTCTCAGCAGCATATTGAAATATGACATTTCAGAAAACTTGAAAGAATCTACTTTTTTTGCACAAAGTGAAATTAACCAAAGAGAACCAAACAGTGGATGTACAAAGACTTTATGATCGATGCTTTATAGTATTCAGTGACTCGCTGTTCTTTGGCCGTCTGATGACCTGCAGCTTTGTGATTCAGACGTCTTCGTCCAGCAGCTCCGCGACCTGCTGAGCAAAGTGGAAGATCGAGCAGCTAAAGAGACAGATGTTTATCAGGAGCTGGCAATAAAAATGTGTTTTTAACTTTGGATCCAGAAAGTAGATTGCCTCTGTGATTCGGGCTGCTGACGTGAGGCTACAGGAAAACGGCTTCGACAGAAACTTCCACATCAGCTGCAGACATTTTGTTGTTTTACAAAATCTGTGTCAAAAACACCCCAAATTAGAAAAACACCAAATCTCAAGTTACTGAAATGTGTCCAAAGGACACGACACATCTGTATCTACAGCGGACCAGAACCATTGACGAGTCGAAGACTCTGTGAGACCTTTAAACAGCTGAGTCGTTCTAAATCAAGTCCAATCAACAGCTGAATCCAGTCAGCTGTGGAGACGCCTCCACGGTGATCAGGAGGAACGGGAGGCAGCTGTGTGTCAGCAAAGAGACTGAAGACTTTTATCAGGTTGAGAGTTCAGTTTTTTATTTTAAATAGTTTACAAAACACATCTCACTCTTGTTGTTCCATCGTTCTGTCTTCACGGACAGTTTTTCATGACGAACAGGTTTAAATACGTCCCACTAGAAACAGTCTGCTTGCTGAGATCTTTTTTATTTCCTTTTCTTTGTTTAAATCTTTTGTGTGAAGCAATTGCAAAATTACATTTGTGCAAAATTGAGATTTACAAATATCGTTGAAATGGAACACGAGCAGCTCGTATCTGTAAAAGAAAACAGACTTTTTGTTTCGTTGTTTTGCTGGAAGGAGGAACACAGCAGCGATTTTCTCTGATATGTGTTTTTGGAAGTGACACAAGGAAAAATGATCTGGTGTCAGAAAAGTGATTCAACAACGAAACAACAACAACATTGAGCTTTTCATGGAGGAAAAAAACCTAAAAACGGAGAGACGCAGGTGTGTGTGTGTGTGTGTGTGTGTGTGTGTGTGTGTGTGTTCATTCTGTTTTTGTGGTTTTGTTTTTCTCTTCTGATGCTTTATATGTTTTCATCCTGACTCAAGGTGATAAACATGGAAATAAAAACCCTTCTTTGTATGTTTTTTCATTTCCTGTTTAGAAGCGCCGGCTCTTTCTGTTGCACCCACACATCTGAACACCGAGGGCACGGCGCACAATCATCCCGCCGCTCAGAGTGGGTCTGACGTCCCACTAATGGCTAGAAAGCATTTATTATCCACAACTGGAATTATAATGAAGCTCTAATGGGAGGAGTTTGAAATCAAAAGGTGATTCATACGCCGGGAAATCTTTTCAAGGTTTTTCTCATTTCAAACTGAATCAATCAGAATTTAAAAAAGGTGTTCATTAAAAGCAGAGGAGGATAAAAAGTTGGTTCTGATGTCGTGAAAGTCAAAGAACCCACAAGGATGTGTGGACAGGAAACACACACACACACACACACACACACACACACACACACACACACACACACACACACACACACACACACACACACACACACACACTCACACACACACACAGACACACACACACACACACACACACACACACACACACACACACACACAGACACACAGACCTGTCTCACCTGTCGTATCGACTGACGGCTGCCAGCGTCTGGAAAAGCTTTAACCGGAGCAGAAACTGCTCAGAGATTCATGTTCTTATCAATGTTGGAATAGTAGTTACACTACATGGCACCAAAGTCTGCATGACATCATCACGGCCATATTTAAATGCTGTGTCAGGATCTGATCCCATTCAGAGCCTCGGTGAGGTCCAACGCTGATGTTGGGGATCAGGTCCGGATCACAGTCGCCACAAATGAAAGAATATTTATCTAAAATATCAACGTTTTCTGTCGTATTAAATGTTTAATGTGTAACATCTGGCCACATGTTTTAAAGAAACAGGGCAGCGTTTCACTTCTCCTCGCTTCATACAATCTGAATTTACCGTCAACAGTTCTGAAAGAAGAGACGGCGGCTGCTGAACCCTCCGTCTGTCCGATCCGTTCTCATCACCGTGATATCTGAGGAACACCTGGAGGGAAATTCTTCAAATTTGGCACAAACGTCCACCGGAACTCATAGATGAACTTTTTACAATGTGGGGGTCAAAGGTCACTGTGACCTCCTATTTGTCCCATTCTCGTTTATATCTCAGGAACGGCTAAAACAAAAGTCTTCAAAGTTAAAAAAAGAAACGTCTCACAAAACGCGCGCCGTAACCCAACAATTCATATGCAAATTATAACAATATAACAAGAGGACATAATGATGAAGTGATGACTTTTTGGACAGACATGCAGGTAAACTACAGCTGAGAGGCAGTGACTCCAGGTCGATTTTCAGGTACTTTAGCAAAACTTTACTTTTTAAACCCATAAAATATTATTTTCTGAGCTTCTTTGATCAAATACAAAAAGACAAAAAAAGGACCGGAATGGTGATACTTTGTATGTTGGCCGACATTCTCTTTGTCTAAAAATTGTCTTCCATTTGTGTTCCCCGGACCCGGAGTGACTCACAAACCCAAGTGCACTTCACATGAACATTAAATTGAAGATGGCACTGAATGCATCTGTCACACGGCCGTGATGACGGAGCGGAACCAGCTCTCTACAGGATGGCTACAGGATGGCTGCAGGATGGCTGCAGGATGGCTCCACCCGACGGGTATTTATACTTTGTCTTCATGTGTAACTACAGTGGCTGTGTGATTGTGTGTTGGACATTGAGTGCTGCCAAAAAGCACTCAATCCTGTACCTGAACGCATCCTGCACACAGTGAGTCCAGCCTTTCTGAGCCTCTTTCATAGAAAATAAGACAATAATCTTTTACTCTACGAGGACGTAATAATTGTAATGTAACAATAAGAAGGCCAATTTGTGTACACAAGAAAGAAAAAACAATAATGTAATAAAATACACTGTGAGAAAGCTGTTATGTTTGAAGATGTATGTGCTGAGATAACAAATGGTCCAACAAGCACAATATCACAGATTCATATAAATACAATGTAGACAATAGAGCATTCTTTACCCATTAAATATGAAATAAATATGAATAAACAGGCCTCTAAACATTAGCAGAAGCTACTAAGATGTTCCCAAATCCCAGTCCCCACAGTGGTCCCTAAGGGGTCCCGCCACCAGCCACGGAAATGGGCCCACTTCATAAAACACCATCTGCGTCACAGCCACACAGCAAATGACAAAACTAAACCCAGAGAGACCGACCGTTGGTTGATTTCCAGCGTCCAGCTGAGCAGCAGCCGCTCCGTCTTCCAGCTCCTCACATTATTTTACGGCGCTCGGCTCAGCGGGAAGCAGAAAGCCTCAGAGCCAAACTGTACCTACTGCTGGATGAATATCCAGCTCCAGAAATATTACATGTCCTGTGTGCAGAGATGGAAATCAGTATTCTAACCCAAAGCAAAAATATGATTAATTGCTCTCTGCCTGAATCCAGGCATGAGGCTAATAAGCCCGACCGGAGGAGTTTCTCTTCTGATGCCATTCAGCTCTGCTCCCGTATGTGCAAATACATTTCTTAATGTATGCGCTGCATTATAAAAATCCACAGATAATGGAATATGGATAGTTACACGTGTAAGCACCACGCTCGTTTCAAATGAGGCTAAATGAGACCAGAACGGAGAAGAAAAGGGAAAGTCTGTCTGCAGCTCTTTGATACGGGGAACAAATGGCAGCGTTGAAAGCTCCCATTTCTCCTTTTAACGCACAGCCTCAAATGCCAAAGTCAGGGAAGCTTTTCATTAGTTTACGGGCTCAGACACATGCTGAAATAAATGCACCTTACTTTTCATTGTAATGTGTGTTAAATATTTCAGAGATCTCCGGCTTCACAGAGAGAGAGAGAGAGAGAGAGAGAGAGAGAGAGAGAGAGAGAGAGAGAGAGAGAGAGAGAGATAACGGAGGGCAGGGAGAATGGGACGGTGGCGTTATCAAAAGAAAAGAAGATGCTGAGGCGAGAGGCTGAATATTTTTCTCATTGTGTCATCAGAAAGAAGATAATGTGTCGGTGTGTTTGGCTGTCAGTGATGATGATGAACTTCCAGCTTCCTGAAGCTGCTGCCGGGCGGTTCTGGTTCTGCTTCTCCTCTGAGCGTCTGAAACACCAGAAGCAGCGTTTGTGTTCTCTGACCAAAGGCGCCGGCTTGAGTTCAACAGTTCTGATGAAGTCGTGTGGAGTTTGGGCTGTTTTTCATCACAGTTGGTCTGATAGTTTTCTATTATTGTGTTTTCTGTGTGTAGTTCTTTACTGAATGGGAAAGAACAAAAGAAGTTGTCATTATTATGCAGATGACACACTCATTTAAATAACCAAATTACAAGACTATGGTCCAACACAAGCACTGAGTAAAAGCATTGACCAAATAAAGTTGTTTCTGAAGCCAACAAAGAACGACTAAACGTCAGCCCAAACCAAGACAGAAGAATAGATCTGAACCTCAACAGGTCTAAAGTCAGTCTGCTATCATACACCAATACACACCATCCCAGGTCCCAGACAACGAGCTTCCTCTGAGGTGAACTCCACAGGATTCCTGTTTGGCACGCTCCCGACACACTTGGCAGAGCTGCAACTAACCATCGAGTGGTGGAGGTAAAGAGAGAGAAACAGAAGCTCTGTGCAGAGAAACAACAGAAGTTGAGAAGAAGTTCGTCCAAACAATGAGTACAATAGGTGTAATGGAGAAAATACTCTATTGTAAAGTGTTACCAATAGAAGGCTTTTATATTTTAGAGTAAAACTTTACATTTCAGGCTGTATATTTATAAAAGGAGGAGGTCTGTCTCTGTGTGTGTGTGTGTGTGTGTGAGCTGGAGGCGTCTGGATATCAGCCATCGGGCCGGACGCTCGGTGCAGCGCTGGATTATTCACACATTCGACCTCCAACCCAGAACAACAACAAACAGCTCGGCGCTCGGCGCTCGCTCCGCCTGGCGCTCGGCAAATTGGACGATTACGGGTCGTGACACCGACAGTTCGGTGGTAACGTTCATCTCACATCTCCTCCGAGGTCAGAAACAGACTCCGTCGTCTCAGATTCCTCCCACATCGAGAATATTTGACATTTCTGTATCGCTTTCCTTCTCCGTCTTTCTGTTACACATGAAGAGCTCAGAGTGACCGGTGAGCGAGAGGAGAGTGATGAGAGATAAATAACTACTACGAGGATCGAACTGAACGCTTCTTTTTGTTTACTGTGAAGGGTTATCTCACAGTATCTCCCTCCTTTCATCCTGAGTGAGACTGAATGAAGAGACGGAGAGACGGAGAGCTGTTAGAGCCGCTGTGATCATCAGCACTTCTCTGGAGGAAGTTTGGGTTCAACAGCTCACGGAGCAGTTTGTTCAATCGTGTGTTTTCAAAGAAGGCATCACAGACCAGAGTCCCCTGTTGAGACCATAACAGATGAGAAATCCATTGACTTGAATGTTGAGGAACAATTTTAGATTGTCGCCGTGATCATACTGGAAATACAGAAGCATCCGTATCTCAAAGAACAGCTTTGTACCTGCAGGAGAACTGAACATGTGTGAGCAGCTCTTGAACCATCATTACCTCCAATGACAGCGATTAACGGCAGTTGTGGAAAGTGACAAATTATATTTAATCAAATACTTTACCCAAGCACAATTTTGAGGTACTTGTATATGAATATATTTGATGCTACTTTATACTTCTACTGGATCTCAGAGTACCTTTTACTTCACTTATTGGATGAACCTGTTCTCCATCCCACCTCAGATGATCCGATGTTTGGTCAGAGCCGCTCAGCGTCTGATGGATGTTTACTGAGGTAATAAATCAAGAGAGAAGTAGAGTCATTTTCTCATAGACTTCTATACAACCAGAGGAGTCACCTCTAATATATTATTATTATATTATTATATGATATATATATTATTATATTATACAGAATATTATTATATGATATATATATAATTATATTATACTGAATTGCCTGTGAGGGGGACATTAATAAGACGTCCTGACGTGTTTGTCAAAGTGTTATTTACTGCTTGTTTTCATGTTGGAATAAAGGTTAAATATTGAACTGCAAAGTAATAATGTGTGTTTGATACCTTAATGTTTTTGCATGAAATCATTCTGGGATGTTTGCTGAGCATAGAGTATAGAACACACTTATTTGAACACAAACACGAATCTTTTCCTGAACCTAACCAAGTAGTTTTATTGCACAAGTCGACCTAAATACTAGGTAACCCTGCGTTGAAGTTTATTTTGACTTGACATGCATGTAGGAGCAGAAACAGACGCGCTGACACGAGAGGAGAGCCACCGACCGAGCCTTAGTAATAAGGACTCAGAACGTGTTGAACTTTACATACCTTCAATTCAAATTAATGATACAAAATATAATTCAACACATAAATTACGATATTATTGCATCATTAAGACTTTACTGCTCCCAAGGGGTGAATTGAAAAGCTACCCAGCAGTATATAAAGTAATTACAATGAGCTCCACCTTTACCAGCTGCATTATTAATGTGTTGAGCACTTCATATCCAATGATAGAGGCTAATATACATCATTGTGATATGACCCATTCTGCAAAATATATACATTTACTGCAGGTACTTTAAGTATATTTTGATGCTTCTTTAACCGCTCGCCGTCTGAAAACACCGCGAGTTTTGTTTTTAACTGTCAAGTAAAACGATGACATGAACGTTCATTCATACAGTAAGAGAATGGATGAAAGAGTGTGTGTGTGTGAGGGAAAAGTTAAGGAGGGTTTCTGCTCCGTCTGTGAACTCACACTCTGCCAGCCGAGCACAAACCTCAGCAGGGCTTCCACGGCGGCGGCGAGGAGATCAAAGCGTTTCTACCACGTCGACCTGGAAGGGCTCCGAAAAATAGAAACATCAAATAAAGAGCAGGAAAACACCTCAAAGTACATCCATCGCTCAGCAGCACCTCCTCACACACACACACACACACACACACACACACACAGAGGGTCAAGAAGGTGTGTGTGTGTGTGTGTGTGTGTGTGTGTGTGTGTGTGAGAGAGAGCAGGTTCACTTTCAGTTGTAACAGTTTATGAAGATCAGAGCTTTCATTGAACATTCTCTAAACATACAGTAAACACATATTTCTGTCTTGTAATGACATCAAGCTGCCAAACCTTAAGAATATCAGTTGAAATAATCCTCCAGGAGAGAAAAGATCTGCATATACACTTAAAGACGTTTAAAAATAAAGAGGAAACTTTGTAATTTGTCGCCATCCATTGAAATCCATGTATCGGCCCAATGTCATGAGATAAGGAAGGAGAGCTCGTATCATTGAAGGCTAAAGAAACCCTCCAAATACTCATTACGGGGGTTTTCAGCCTTGAAGGATTTCCTCAACTTTTAAAGGAACATTTAATTTATCAGTCTTAAAAATCCCCTAAAATGAAGATCCCTGGTGATCACTAAACTGAGATTCATTTTCCAAAAGGGTTCGAGCTCCCATCACAGAAATGAAGTGGCTTCCTGTGCTGCTGGTGGCAGACGATGGAAGACGAATGTCGGGAATATTTCTTCTTTATGTCTTCACAACCACGGGTCAAATATCCGTTAAGATGTTTACACTGTCGGTGGGTTCTTACAGACGACGGTTCTTCATTCTTTTCTTCGTCTTAATTTCTTAATATCGACATTTTATCTTTTCTTACTTTTGTATTCACACCTTTCTTTTCGATGATCTTTCTGAGGGACGTCATTTATTGGAGAGACGTTGGAATGAAATGCAACAAAAGTCCTCGACAGGACGACAGCAGGACGTCATGGTTCATGGTCAGCACCTGGAAGCAGAGCTCAGGAAACATCAGGTCATCGTTCAGTAAGAAGGCAAAGTTATCATCAATCTGTGGTTCAGGAAAACGGACAAAAACCAGGGACATGCAAACGAGACAATGTGGCAGATGTGGAGACGGTCCGGTATCTATAAAGATATAGATATCTATAGATATACAGTAGATCTAAATATATATATCTATAGATATAGATATAGCAGTTGTGACTCCAAGTTTGAAAATGGAATAAAACAAACATATATCATATAAACAGACATATCTGTCTGCGTGGAGTCAAAGAGAAGTTTCCAGACTCTGCTCGTCTCTGCTACAGGCTGGAAGCTCCAGAACACACGAGAGGCAAAACTCACCCAAATGTTTGACCCAAACACCCAAAATAACTATAAAATAGCGTTTTTTTTCACAAGCTGTGTGGTTTAGAGGATATTATAGATCCAGGACATAACTGAGAGCAGGGTGAGGCCCAGAAAGTCACAATTATAAATCTGTGTGAGACGCTCATCAATACGCAGCACGCTGAGGCGATCACGCCTCTAACAAACCTCAGATAGAGGATCAATGAGTCAGGAGGCAGGTTAACAAGGGGCAATGTGATGTGGTCAATTTGCTAACAATGGGGATGACATCACCCCCTGAAACGGCCGGTAGTCTCGGTGCATTGTGGGTCATGTAGCCTCCAGGTTATGACAATGAGGCAGAATGTTTGGCGATCGTTTCTCTGGATCTGCTTTTGTTCTGTTTGTTTAAACCGTCTGTTGGAGTCCAACATGGTTACAGGAGAGCTTTATGAATCACATCTACGCTGTGTACGCGCTATAATAATCACACAGAGTAATACTACTCATACTTACAATAATAATACTAATACACACCGTTATAATAATGATACTCAGAGAAAATACACTGACAGTTATGATAATTACAGCAACAATACTCATAATTTAGCAATACTACTCACACTCGCAGTAATACGACTCATACCCACAGTTATACTACTCATACCCACAGTACTCATACCCACAGTACTCCTACTTACAGTAGAAATACTCACAGTTATACTGCTCATACTCACAGTACTCCTACTCACAGTACTCCTACTTACAGTAGAAATACTCACAGTTATACTACTCATACTCACAGTTATACTGCTCATACTCACAGTACTCCTACTCACAGTAGAAATACTCGTGACTCTGTGCTTCATGGTTCCTCTCCTCTCTGTTCACAGCTTATCTGCTCCACACCAGGTTATTAGTTCTTTTACCATTACCATGGCAACAAAGCGCTGCGCCTGCCTTACTGCCGTCCATTATGTTTCAGAACAGAGAGAGAGAGAGAGAGAGAGCGAGGGAGAGATAGAGAGAGAGAGAGAGAGGGAGAGAGAGAGATGTAGTGGAGAGGAGGATCAAAGTAGCTCGGCCACTACGGCGACGAGCGAGTATGAAACCAATAGCGAGTCTCTTTCTACTCCAAACCATAGTGGACCCCCTCTGTGTGTGTGTGTGTGTGTGTGTCTGTGTGTGTGTGTGTGTGTGTGTGTGTCTCTGAGTGTGTGTGTGTGTGTGTGTGTGTCTCTGAGTGTGTGTGTGTGTGTGTGTGTGTGTCTCTGAGTGTGTGTGTGTGTGTGTGTCTCTGTGTGTGTGTGTGTGTGTGTGTCTCTGAGTGTGTGTGTGTGTGTGTGTGTGTGTGTGTGTGTGTGTCTGTGTGTGTGTGTGTGTGTGTGTCTCTGAGTGTGTGTTTGTGTGGGTGTGTCTGTGTGTGTGTGTGTGTCTCTGAGTGTGTGTTTGTGTGTGTGTCTCTGTGTGTGTGTGTGTGTGTGTGTGTGTGTGTCTCTGAGTGTGTGTGTGTGTGTGTGTGTGTCTAAATTCAGCAGCAGTCGTGACTCATTTCGGCCTAAATTTACACCTGAATTGTGGACGACATTACATAAACATGCACGTTGTGGCCAAATGTATGCAGACGCCGTCAGCGGGTGTTCTTCCTGGTTTGGTCCTCTTAGTTCTCATGAAGAGAAATCTTAATGCATCTTATGCATGATTTAGTTTAACGCCCTTATATGGAAGAACAAGAAGTTGTTTGAAGAGTGAAGTAGAAATGCTTGTGAGGATACTGAACGAAAACAGAAGAAGGCAGAACACTCGCTGACCTTTGATGGTAAACCCGACTGTCATGGCGACAGCGGCGCCTGTACATTCTGCAGTCGGTAGCTCCCGTGAAGTTCACTTCATTTTTTGGTCTGAATTTGTTGTTTTTCGTGTTTATTGCTGGAGCACTGATGGCGTATGATACAATACTTTCATCAAGCGTGGGGATCAAGCGCAGCAGACTTTGAGACCGCTCACGGCCGACCAACCAGCCGGACCTGCCGGAACCAAACGCCACCAAACTAGATGGAAGCTAAGCTAACCCAGCTAGGACCCGAGGCTACTCCATTACCCAGCATGCACCTGGCTGTCTGATGTGTGGTGTCAGAAGATGGATGAAATGGGACTTGAGACCTCACAGAGACCAGACTGCTTTCTATCGTAGTGTTTGACATGTTGACATGTTCTTGAGTTGAACATGTGCTACAAATGCATTTGGTTGTGCATCGCTGTGTAACATAACGACAACATATGATCCGTGAACCTCGACTCCTTGAAACATTTCGATATCTCCGTGTGGATCCATAAATTTAACTACAACAGAAGCGATCGGCGCTTCGCTGCTCGTTGTGAAACTCTTAACGTTGCATCGTAGTTCAAGGGTCTGAGTCGAGTCATGAGTCATTTGAAGACGAGTTTCGGTTGAAGTCAGAAGACTATTTATGTCCGACTTCTCTGGCTGTACAGTTCACTTCACGTCTGCTGAATAATCTACTTCTGAAGTGTATCTCTGGCCCAGATTGTGCTGCTGCTGATCCTGTACTGTATGTTTGGCTGTAATGTGCTCTCGCTGTGGTCCGTATGGATTTTATGATTATGTGTGTGGGCTCCACACATCCTGTGAACTGCAGGATTTTTTTTATGCATCTGCCAAGAACTGCCTCCCGGTCTTCAGGCTGCATAATGTCCTGTTGAGCTCCGTGACTCCTCTTTTTATGGTCCTCGATTTTCACCGAAATATTGTTATAAAATAAATAAATGAATGTTAAACAAAAAAATGTTTGTGGAACCAGAATAAATCCTCAGCACTCATCTGAGCAAAAACCGGGACCACGTGGAAACAGATAGTCCAACTTGGCGCTGTTATACTTTGTTTTTTGTTCAAATAAAAATTATTTAGTGAACTTTAGAGGATTTGTAGGCACATTTGCTCAGAGGCAGGCTAGCTGACGTTGTGCTAAGCTAAGCTAACCGTCTCATGGTTCTAGCTTAATATTTATCGGACAAACATGAGATGAATCTTCTCATCTCAGTCGGAGTGTGTTTCCTGAAATGCTTAACCATTTATTTTCGTTAGCTCAGATGCTAACGCCAGAGCATCTGAGCAGAACACTGCTGCCTGCAGCTGATTGAAAAGTTTAAGAAAAAGATGGAAGAGTCTCGAGACACTGATTCAGAAGCCGTCTATTGGAATCACCTGAGACATGAAGAGATTCCAACCTGGTCAAACTAACAACTAAGTTATACGAAGAGTGAATATCTAAAGGATTTACTGCTCCAAACAAAATCCAAATAAAATCCAAAAACCAACAACGCTTTATATTTATGTTAAAAGATAAATCAATTCTTATGCTGTTCAAATCATCTACATGCAGCCTTATGCAGCGTTTATACTTTACCTCTGCAGCCCTGGATCCACGTCTCCCCAGTGCCTCCATGTTAAACGGCACGATACCGCTGTGAATCAGGAGGCTCCGTGAAATACGAGAAGGTTCAGCTAAGTCCAGCCGGAGGAAGAAACAGATTAGTAAGCAACATTAAGAAAACATATCAAGCATATGAAACGTGTCAGTATGAGAGGGAAAAATCAGGAAAGCTACTTAGAGTGGAGCTGCGGCACTTAGGCCCAATTAGAATGCATATTTTAAGTGGAGTTAAACCTGGTGAAATATTCATGATGTGCCCCACTGCTGCAGGAGGACGAGGCGGCGGTGGTAATAGGTGGAGGAATCGGCCTCCGGGGGGCGCCATGCTCCCATCGAGCGACTTCGGAGACGCTGCCCACTCAGCCTGCTGCAGAGAGAGAGAGAGAGAGAGAGAGAGAGAGAGAGAGAGAGAGAGAGAGAGAGAGAGAGAGAGAGAGAGAGAGAGAGAGAGCAGGAGGATGAAAGGATGGAGGGAAGAGACGGCAGGTGTGATGGACAGACAGATGAGACACTTTACAGCGGTCTGCTCTGCTGACGCTCTGATCCGCAGTGATTTACTGTATACGGAGCAGCAGAAGCAGCTTCGGCTCCTCCATCAACACCCAGAATCACTGTTCAATGCCGGCGACGGCCCTCCAGTCAGCGCTCATCACAACAGCCGCGAGACGAGAGCACAAAATCCACATCGACAGACTTCTGAAGCTTTTCTGAAGCACCTTTTGTTCCGTCTGATACGGTGTCACTTTATGCACGCGTGTCAATGAGATGACTGACAACACACACTGCTACAGTCTGCTGGGATTAGTGAGGTGTGACGCTGAGACGCATAAACATGAAGGAATTGAGTGAAACATTTTAAAAACTGAAACATAAATCTATAAGCTGAAGTAAAACCAGGGCTACACGTATAGGTGCCTGGTGATGTTCTCTCAAAGTCTAGAGAATATCGTATATTAATGTCTCGTATTGGTTGTCACAATGTATTTAAATGGAATGCATAGATTTTAATGAAAATATTTCCATCATCTATATAAACACACAGCTGTGTGCAGGTTATTCAACACATCTCTTTGTCATGAACACTTGTTTTCAGTATCTCATCTTTTCTCACTCTGTGGATCCTTGAGTACTAATTAAAACGTGGTGATTTCTTTCCTATTAACACATTTGTAAAACACATTTATTAGCTTGCAGTCTTTGGGCTCCTCACCTTTGCTGGTGCATTGCAGCATATCTCTGCGTGTTGATCAGTGGACAGCGTCGCTAGGACTGTGTGCACGGAGAAAAGTCACTTTAACGCCGCAGTTCAATGTCAAGCTGCAACTAAAACAGTTTCGGAACGAGAGTGAAGTGGTTTTGTCAGCTTCATGTTAGCGTTCTCATGCTTGCAACTTTTTAGTTTTCAGTAGGTTAACATTGTAGTTAATCACAACTTTATGAAGTTAAGATGTTTAAAGGATGCTAATACCAAAAATAAAACACTTTGGAAACTTGAACTCAACCGCTGCATTTGCAGAATTTATTTTATTTTATTAATTTTACTCATCAGGTAGCGTTTACTCATCGGCCAGGCATGTCTAAACACTTATTAATACAATTCTATATCTAATAGAAAATAATCACATAATGCAATAGTTTAACATGCTGTCAACATATAATTAAATAGGTGACAGTATATGCCTACATGTTGGACTAAGAACCAGTCTGACTTGGTCCATTTACTGAGATGAACATCAGCGTGGAGACGTTCATCTCGTAGTCTGGACAACTAAACTACTTAGGTTTAGACAACTAAACTACTTAGTTAGGTTTAGACAACTAAACTACTTAGGTTTAGACAACTAAACTACTTAGTTAGGTTTAGACAACTAAACTACTTAGTTAGGTTTAGACAACTAAACTACTTAGTTAGGTTTAGACAACTAAACTACTTAGGTTTAGACAACTAAACTACTTAGTTAGGTTTAGACAACTAAACTACTTAGGTTTAGACAACTAAACTACTTAGTTAAGTTTAGAAAACTAAACTACTTAGTTAGGTTTAGACAACTAAACTACTTAGTTAGGTTTAGACAACTAAACTACTTAGTTAGGTTTAGACAACTAAACTACTTAGGTTTAGACAACTAAACTACTTAGTTAGATTTAGACAACTAAACTACTTAGATCGATTTAGACAACAACATTTCTAAGTTAGGTTCAGCAAAAGATCGTGGTTTGGGTTAAAATAACTACAGAAGTACTGTTACATTACCAATTATAATTGAGTTCTATATTGGGAACGTCTTCTTGCTAAAGATCTCTGTTCCTCCTCCAGTCTCACCCGCCCTGTGTGACATCTTGTGGTTTTTATACTTCCTCGTTCATGATGACATATGTGGATAACATCCAAAGTGATTTTGTGGGATGTCTTCAAATTACGCCACGTTATCTTTCGTAGGTATAGCTACAAATTGCTGGATGACGACAGCCTGTATTATTTTAGCATTGTGACATTATTATTTAGCGTCATATTGATGTGAGCACCATGTTGTTGTCGCCTCACTTGGGTTTCTCACAGTAGTTTCATGATAGCCTGAAGATAAAAGGTGTTTCATAAGAACGTTTCCATGATGTTTCTCTTCAGGATCAAGTCACTTGTTATGGAGTGTGTACAATTCTGCGTTAAAGGATTACGGTCCTCCATGTGTACGGGGAACTCAAAAATGAAACTACGCATCGAGGCTTCGGAGATACCACGTGGAGACTACAATAACTGTCACCGCTCAGGTCGGGCCCCTTGAGATCTCCACTGCTCTGATTGTGGTGGAGATTGTTGAGTGAAGAAACACTCAGGAATCTGCTGCTTATCTGTACCACACCTCTCACAAACCCTCCACTCACCATCACCTCCTGATCTCAGCATCTCACAAGGTCTTTCCATCATCACTCTGTAGAACGAATGAAAACACAATCACTATTTTTAGAACACAATGTGCTCTAATCATGCTCAGTGCATCATATCCAAAAGTAGAAAATCTATTACAGATTATATATAATATACGCTGAAGGGTTCTGTGGTGTTTCCCCTGTGTGTATAAATCCAGCGGCCGCATTTGAAATAGACACGAGCAGCATGTTTAATCATATTCATTCAAACATGAGATGCAGTCTGGATCAGACGTACCATTAGACAAGTCAGACAGCCCCTCAGTGGATCTTTTAGTATCGATACATATACTGCTACGTATAAAAACATCTATTCTAGAAGTTATATTAGCTCTCGTCGAGGAGTTATGACAACAATTTATAGAAGTCATTATGTTAGAGGCAGACAGGCTACATCCCACAGTTTGATTGATTTCCCTTCTGTCATCGTTCTTTATTCACACTTTCTCTGTGGACTGGGCTGGATCTCTCCGATCCTGCACCGAGCTGGATCTCTCCCTGATCCTGTACTGAGCTGGTCCTCTCTGACCCTGTACAGATCTGGTTCCATGTAATCCTGTACTGAGCTGGCTCTCTGTAGTCTCTTTGTGTGTCTGCTTGATGGTTCAGGCGGCGTGGGGGCTTCTGGGGGCAGTGACCTCACTGTTGCAGGTGTCTTCTGTGGTCGGGAGCTCAGACAAGGGCGTTAAAAAAAGTAAGCGTTCCTGCATTCTGAGAACTCGTCAAGGTTCCTGTTCAAAGTGTTTATGTCGCCGTGGGAGTGACGGCAGATCGAGTTCACATTAAGACCACTAACCAGCTTGTCCTTGGCTGCCGTCTGTGCAGGAAATGACAACCTGTAAAGAAAACACCAAGAGTTCGACTTTGCTCTGATGCTTCAAGAGTCAGAGAAAAAGAAACACTCAAGTTTCTTTTTGTTAACCATTTGGGATTTTCATCAAAAACTTTTCCCTTCACAGAACAATTAAACTAAAATGTTCTTCAGGGACAACAAGAGAATTAGAATTCAAATCCAGTGAATCAGCAGCAGACGAATCTTTACCTCCATCTTCTCCGTGGTGTAAAACATCAGGACGGATTACTGACTTCAGCTGCTGCATGAACCAACCGGCTGCACCTGAAGGTGATGAATGCCATCGGGCTCGTCCTCATGCTGCCAGTGAAGCACTTTTTAACCCGACAGCTGCTGGTTGCTGTTTTGTTTCTTCTCGTGTTGATTCACACTGACAGTGAGCTCAAAGTCTGCGTTTCTCTTTCTCAATCACCTTCCTTCGATGGAACTGTTCCCTCCGACGAACGCTGCGTCGTCGGACGATTCCAAAGAAGTTCTTTGAGTTTTTCATGTGAATAATGTGAATCAACATCACATCCAATAAAGCTTGGGCCAGTACACATTGGCGAGACCAGCGAGAGTATGCTTTTAAAAATGATCCAACCTTTAAACGCTGCCCAGTGTTGCCAGCCATTTTCCAATGAAAGTAGCTAGCAGCATTAGCTCCGAAATACAAGTACCAGATATCTTTTCAGCAGCTCCAATAATTATATTCACGTTGGACAAATGTGCACGTTAAGAGTTACTGTAAGAAATAGTGTGTGTCCTTTATGTAGAAAAGTGAAAAGCCGAATGCAAAGGTTGGGGTGGTGGATGGATCTCATGCTACTTCTATGTAGGAGATGGTTCACATTCATCAGGCTAATCATACTTTAGTTGCCATGAGCAGATATTGTAGGTAACAAACCGGCTCACACCAAACAGGATTTTTTTTTTTTCGTGCGAATAGATGACATACAAAGTCAATGCAAAGGCGTGAATGGATGCGACATGAATAAAGCTAAAACACGATATTCCCCTCCCTCGTGTGTTGGCCTGAGTTGATATATTTTTGAACTTGCGTGACGCTGTGTCGTTAACGCTTTTCCTCCTGTCATCACTGATGTTGAATCAGAAATGGAGGAAAACAATATTGTAGTCGTAGGTGTTCACCCAGGTCTTTAAGACCATATGGTACAAACAATAACGACCCCTTGGTGATGTTATTTTGAGTGTTGATAGAGCTGATACAATGTCAGCATAGCCTAGCATCGATTGATCTGAGCAAGTATTTTAAAAGTTATTTGCTTGTCGTCTTACGGAGAGAACAAACAAGACAGATTTTTTTAGAAATTGGCATCATTACGATATTTCTGCATCCCTTTTTATCTGTGAATTTTGGGTTCATGCAGCTGTAAACAGTTGACGAGTGGTTTGCTCGATACAGTGAAAACTCCTGATGTGATGAACCCAGACAAGACAGCGTTTAGTTTCCCGAGATATCTGAGACTTCCACAACATGTACAAAGCAGCAATAGTAGTTGTTTCTTCCATGGTTGATGGCGTAAATAAATGGCTTAGTTGATAACGGTTTCCATGGAAAAAAGCCACTCCTCCTCTTCCTGCTCTCCGACGCGAATAACCACGAATTATCCAGCAAGTAACGCAGCGCAAATATTCGCTTCTGTTGCATCACTGTTGTCATTTTTTATGGTATAATACAAACCGTCGTCTCATTGTAAATTTGTTTCTCTGCTTGACATTTTGTACATTTTAGTTGAGCTTGCAAAATATTTTTACTATTTTTATATTGTAAACAACCTTTTTGTCCCAACAGTATGTGTCGCATTTATGTTTTCATGGATAGTATTCAGTCACCATAACAAAACACCTTTGGAGAAGGCTGATTATATAGAACTCATTATGTCAATGGCAAAAACACACACTAAGGTTATCTCTGTGTAAATATAGGCCGCAACTGACAAGGTGCTAAAGCTCCTGTGACCGTGATATCAGGTGAGGTTTCATCAGGACAGACGCCTTCTCGCCGCGTACGTCGGGACGCCGTGTCGGTGTCTTTGTTCGCCGCTCGCAGGAAGCGAGTGCAGTCTGCTGCCAAGAAAAGAAAGAGTCTCCGCAGGTGAAACAGCAGACAGTTTAGAGCCAAGCTGCAGAGAGCAGAAACAGGCCAGCGAGAACAAATGGAAACATGTCGTGTTCTGGGGATGACCGACACCTTTGGACTCAAACACCGGGAGCTGCTGCAGGACTGAGAGAGGGAGGGGGGGGGGGGGGGCAGAGAGACACACAGGTAGGACTGAAAAAGAGACTGGCAGGCAGTGAGACAGGAAGACATGTGGACATGGAGGGAGAAAGAGAAGTGCTTTTTATTAAAGTGTATATATATACACTGTATATTTGCGTATCTAGAAGGTTCCATTTTGCAGATTTCGTGAGCTGCTCATGTCCTCATGAGTCTACTCTTAAAACGTATAACTTGGCTGCATATAGCCTCTTCTTAGGTGTTAAAGCTGCATTCTCTCTAGTGTCCACCAGGGGGCGACTCCTCTGGTTGTATAGAAGTCTATGAGAAAATGACTCTACTTCTCTCTTGATTTATTACCTCAGTAAACATTGTAAACATGAGTTTATGGTCTCAATCTCTAGTTTCAAGTCTTCTTCAATACAGCATGATGTTCATTTAGTACATGATGGTCCATTTAGAGTCAAACAGACCATAAAGCAGGGGATGCTTTAGGGGCGGGGCTACACAGTGATTGACAGGTCTCTACCAGAGACGTATACGACGACTCTACGTCACTCCTCAGTCCAGTAAGACAGAGTGGAAGTAAGACTGGAAAGAAAAGCAGTAGCACCTCGTCAGGCGGTGCAGTGAAGGCAGCACGTCAGCAGCTTCTATCTTCTTAGTGTTCGCTGGATGCCAAAGCTGCTGGAGGCATTTGTGCACAATCAGTGGTTTCAGGTATTAAAAAAAGAAGAAAAGAGTCGAAATTGAATTTCATTACAAAGCTTGTATTTAGGCTGTAAAGCAGACAGACAGGTGGCGTTAAGGAAACAGAGGTAGTAAGACAGATCAGTGCAGGAGAGAGGGAGACATGTAGGGGTAGTAAAGACCAAAGGACAATACGCTATGTAAACTTTGACAGGCAGTGAGACAGTTATTGAGACAGTAAGAGAGAGAGAGACAGACAGACAGGCCCAACACATGTTAGCTGGAAGAGGCCATTTAATCATGTTTCAGCAGCAGTTGGTGGCGAGCGAGCAGCAGATGCCTCGCCATCCGACGGCGATTAATCCTCCAGCGGCCCTGAGCTACACCGTCACCACGGACGAGGTGACGGTGGGACGGAGGCGCAGCGATGGCCACTCCACCGGAGGGTGTCTCCCTCCGATCCCCCCCCCGCTGCTCTCCGGCCGTCTGTTCCCCCACGCTCGTCCTCTCTGAAGACGGCAGGAGGACCAGCTGGGTTCCTCTGTCTCCATAATGTCTCCACACTAACACCATGTGTGTGTGTAGGTGTGTGTGTGTGTGTGTGTGTGTGTGTGTGTGTGTTCCGGTCTGGTGAATCAGTGTTTGGTGAAACTCTGATAAAGGTAAATTATATTCTTTGAATTACCTTACTGTCAGATATTTTAGTCCAGCAGCAGCATCTCTGTTTCTTCAAAACAAGACAAACAGAAGAAGAAGAAATAGAAGACATAGTTAATTAAAATATAATGGACAAAAGCACTTAACCGCACAAAAAATATAAACGTGGATATTCAAAAAAATGTCAGAATATTCCCCAAAAATATATTTACTTTCCAAAAATGTCAAGATATCCAAAACATATTATCTAAAGATCTCCTCAAGAGTCGGCAGCTTTCAGCCAACTCGTGGTGTTGTGGAAGTTCGATGGAGCTAGGCTAGCAGTTTCCCCCTGCTTCCAGTCTTTGTGCTAAGCTACGCTAAACTGGATGCGGAAAAACTTTGTTTTTAGTACAAGAAACCAAAAGTATATATTTTTTAAATGTGTATGGAATTCCACCTTCAGGTAATCAATCTGATCGAGCTTTAGTGTCAGAGATCATGTTTTCCTCCTCCTCCTCATCCTCAGTGATCTCTTGGGAAGGGCATATTTGTGTTGGAGCCAGCAGTTAGCATCCCGCGGCTCAGCTGGATGCTATTTGTTTCCTGGCTGCTCCTCTCACTCTGTCAGTGAGGTGATACATGTTTCTGCACGGCAGCGGTGTAATGGGATGCAGAACAAGCCCCGTGTACGGAGGCTTGATTCGCCGCTAAGACAAATATACACAGCCGATCATGTTGCATGTCATTACGGCGCCGGCATCTGGAGGGTTGCAGAGGTGGTAATCTGTCAGCATACATATGTATGGTTGGATATTCATAATGTTTCCGTGCCGGAGAGCAGCAGCTGCTGGCTGATCCGATGCTGTTAATTCACTGCATGGATGCCAGAAAACAGACATTGTGCTTTCACCGTCCAGGAGGTCAGAATGGAGCATGCTGGGACATTTTGTATGGAGTTTTAGGCTGCGTTCACAACTCACCTGTACGATTGGGGTTTAATGAACTCTGCTGTGTTCGTCCATTCAGTCTGGTTCATTTAGACCATCAGGGGGAGGAGAAACAGAGCCCAGATCATTTGAACAAATGGTACATTGATGTCTCTCCAGGGAAGCTGCTGACTTCTTCAGTATCGATTACTTTTATCAATGAATCCCAGGAAATAACTACGATTATCCTGACGGTTACCACAAAGTGTTATCTTTAAATTTCCTATTTCACAGTTTAAAGGTAGACAAAAGAAGATTAACTGTACAGATAGAAGCAGCAAAGGGAAACCAGATGATGTTTTCTGGTTTTACTGGTAAAATAACTTCAGATGAATAATCTTTGAATTGCCTAACAGCTTCTGAAACAACCTTTCTGACAGCAGAACTGAGCTTTTTATTCTGAAAATGTCCCATTGGACCGAAAGCCCGTTTGTCTGCAGCCCATTATCTCAAAAAAATGTAAGAAAATACACTCTCTCTTCCTGCAACAATCAAAAGAACATGGCTAATTACTGTACAGAATGACATCAGCACATGAGAGAAGTTTGCCTTCAGGGGTTTTCTTTCTCCCAGAAATATATTATTTGGGAAAAGATCATGGTTTGTCCATTTCAGCCAGAAATGATGTTTCCCATATGCAAAACATGTTGCGACAAGGAAGGTCCAATGACGTCATTTTGCATCTTTATCAACCATTTGCTTTTGTTTAATGCAGCAAGAGTTTGAGTTTCCAGAGCAATGGTTTTCTTTTCTTGGTAACGGCCTTTCTGTCCGCTGGGACCTTTGTCAGACTTTTTGGGCTTCAGAATAATGGAACAACAGCATGGCACTGACTTTCTTCTCAGAGAGGAAAGCTCCTACTGGCCTCCTAAATATTAATGTATTGTCTCTTGGATTATGTTTTTTTTAAACATATGACGAATACGTCACAAACAATCGAGGCTGCATCTGTCAATTTTCGTAATTCTTTGAAACTGACAGTCTGTTAAGCAGGTAGTATACAGTGAGTTTATAACAACTTGTTTAATGAAGACACAGGAAACACTGAGCCAGACAGAAAATGGGCAGAGAAACCAAATCTCAGAGCCAAAAGAAGCTTAAAATGAAACAATAAATCAGAGTGATCTTCACTGAGCTCTCGACCAATGAGACATCTTACAAACAACTGTATTCTAAGTGAACAGCTGCACACACTCATACGTTGAACACGCACACAGAAATGGTGTAATTATGCAGCAGATCGACAGTCTCAGAGTGCTTTCACCTCTGGGGTCTTCATGTGTGTTTCTTAAAGACTCAATTACCCAGCGATCCCATTGGCTGTTAATCCCTGAAGCTCCAATTCATTCAGTTTAGGATGAGAGAGCCGAAGATCAATACTAAACTATAGAGGCTCGGCCCGCTCCCATTCAGCTCCGAGTGCACAATGAGCACTTATCTCACTGTGTGTGTGTGTGTGTGTGTTCATGCCTAAATCATGCTTTATACCCCATACAGACAAAAGAAATATTCAGTGTCTGCTTGAAACACCACAACACTGTGGAAGAGCTGTAATACAGATGTCCAACAAGACAACAAGTTTATAATCTGAAAACAAGTCTGCAGCCTAAATGACAAACCATGTAATTGGTCATCGACCACTAAAACCATCCACACAAGCGTTTGTCTGATTGGGTTACAACAAAGCTTTACGTGTACAGAAGAAGAAGAAAATCCTGATGAAGATCAGATATGATCTACAATCTCTGGTGTCAAAGTCAGACGCTTCAAACGCCCAAAAGGTCAAACTCAACTTTGATTAGAAACATTTTTCATACGTCAAAAAATGTATTTTCCTCAAAACGTCTTTGACTATGCAGATACGTTGCTCAGTCAACGTAATTCTGAGAAGACCAGGCTGCAATAGTGTCTGTTCTCTCTGAGAAGCTGAAGAGCGTATACTGTATGTGTTGTTAGGGCCATTATTCTGGAACATATTGGACGGCAGCCTATTTTAAGACACATCAAAGCTTTAAAATTCAGAGTGAGTGGGCTATAGAGCGCTATAGAGTCCTAAAACCTGGAAATGAGTCTGCATTCCTGCACTTCCTGTTGCTCTGTCTTGAAGTCAGTGTGTTTTCTGAATGTGTTTCTGGTTAGATGTCTGAAATCAGGTCTGTGTTTACCACAAACCTTTAGTTCTCATATATATAAAACAGGTCAGTGAACGCCACTCTAGTGAATCTTAAAAAGAGTCTAAATGAGACGACTAAACGTCCTCACTAGAACACTAGTCCTTCATCTTATTGTGACCGTGGTGGAGTTCCTTTATAGACTAATGTTAGTTTTTTACTTTCCACTTCAAACATCATAAAAGTGGAGTTCATTAGTGAAGATCATCTTGATTGATTTTGTGTTGGACTTCATAAATACTTTAACCCTGCAGAACTCTATATTCTGATGTATGTTATGTTGCAGAACAAAACCTTCAAAAGTTCCCTCATTCCCTGTTTTTAGGACTCAATCCTGCAGAACTCTTGATGCAGAACTGCATTGTGTGTGTTTGTGTTGTGCTGGCTGTTTGAGCTGAGCCGGCAGTCTGCTGCAGCCTCCTCCTCCTCCTCCTCCTCCTCCAGCACATTCAGCAGCTAACCAGGTTACGCCTCAATCGGATTTGCAATTTCTGGGCTAAGTTGAAATCTACAGATTGCGGCCATGAGCAGGAGTGACGGGCTAAGCAGCGCGCTGTCGGGACAGATTGATGGAGCTGCTCATTGTCAGCGACGCGGGGCCATTTATAAAGCAGTAATTGCTGCTGTGATATCGACACTCTTCCTGCCTCGACCTTAACCCCTGCCACCCTTCTCCTGCTGCATGCATCCACACTCATCCAGATCACATAATGACATCTTGTCCGAGAGCAGCATTTTGTAAATCAAACTGTTGATTTTCTTTCTCCCTCCGAGTATTCCCTGAGCTGCTTGTTAGCTCTGCGCTGCTAAAAAATGTCCATCTTAACGGCTCGTTGTGTTCATTATTGAGCCCTTAACTGGTTTTCTTTCAAAGAAGTAAAAAAAAAGAAAAATCCGCCAACAGGATGAAGATGATTTCTGTGTTCCCCAGTTTAGTTTCTTTCCTTTCAGGAATGAAACAAATGCTAAAATGCCATAGTAGAATAATAATCCTCGGCTCAAATCTATTTATTTATTGCATGTGTGATGCAGAGCTTGAATTATATTATTAACTAACAAGACTCTTTACTGAAATCCCCCAGTTACTGCAGTCTAACACTAAAACCTCTAGTTTATTTTATTTTATTCTATTCAAACTGCTTTTATAGAATACTCCCTTTTTCTAATATTTGTAAATGTTATTGTGAACATTGAACTCCATGAAAGATGCACTAATATAACACCGTGAAGGCTGAAGCCGCTGGACGTTTGAGGCAGTAACTGTGAGGAACATCTTCTATGTTGTTTCCCAAAAATGACGTATAGCTCATAGCTACTACTTTATTTTCACCGTCGTCATTTACTGATACAGAGACACGACTGTTCCCCTCTGGCATCAACTATTATGATGTTACCATTTACAATGAAATAGAATATTAATATACGACCTCTCTTCTCTTCATCATAAAGAGAAAAAATCTCCTTCCTGTCTGACTAATGGAATAATTCCCACACAGTCCCCACAAGAAAAAAAGGCTTTTTATGACTCTCTTTTATGACTAATAGCCTGAACGGTTAAATTGTTTGAAGTAGCTGAGGAGATGGGAGTCAGAGGGAGAGGGGGGAGGAATGGGTGGGGTGAGAGATTACCTAGCATGGGTTGGCAGAGCGCTGCTGCTCCTCCGAGCGACTCACACATTTAGTATTCTGACTCCACGCTGGCTCAGATCAGATGTGTTATCACACGCTGGAGTGCAGGAGATGGGATGCTAATTTAAACCTGCAGAGGGAGGAGGAGGAGGAGGAGGAGGAGGAGGAGGAGGAGGAGGAGGAGGAGGGGGGGGGGCTGATCTGCCATTAGAAAGAGCCAACATGAATGAAAAGGTGGATTTTATCTTGATAGAAAAAAACAGCAAACAGCTGTTTCCAGCTCTGATTGTGGAGCTGTAATTTATTTCATTTTTGAGAAAATGTTTCCACATGAAAAGCATGATGGGATTTGGCAACAGTGAAAGCTGAAGTCTGAGTATTCACATGATTTAATCAAAACATCATGAAAAAGGAGGTTTAATGAGATCAAATAACCATTTTTACAACAAAACACGAGAGATCATTTCACATTAACGTACACACAATGCTCTTGTATTGTGTGAATCGAGGTATAACAAATCTGTAAATGTCAAATCAAGGCAAAACATTCTTCACATAACTCAAAATCTAAATCTTTGTTTGAAATGATAAAACCAATGACACGTCGCACCCTAGCTAGCATGGCGGCTAACACAAGATGTGTAGCATGGACTCCGGTCTGTGACTGCAGAACGAGCTGCATGTGTTTGGATTTGTCCAATTTTCATCTTTCCAACAGCCCTCGAACACATCATGTGTGACAATCGCTCCCATCAGTAAAATAATCAACCAAAACTAACATTTATTTTTACTTGTGTAAAAACATGAAACTGTGAGCTCCTCAGTGGAACTATGACATCATGATTGATTCATCTGAGACCGACAGTCACGTGACAACAAACCGTAAGAACAATCTTGTATTTATAGATTCATTCTTTTCACATTTTTGTAAAAAAACAAAGAAATTCAACTTGCGCTCAACCTTTCATTTTTGTATGATTGATGTCATTATAAGTGTTATTCTGCACTAAAGACATGTTTGAGTTCTCTCTACTTCATGGTTCTGTTTCCAAAGAGGAGCAGGACTTTATATTATATTATTATATTACAGAGAACAGCGAGGCCACACACAGAAAACTGAGAGAAATAAACGGGTTGAAGAAAAGCTACAAACATGTTTGTGTGTCGATTATTGTTCCTAGAAAGAAAGAGACATTGACGTCGGTGTGAATCACCTCATCGAGTAGATTCTACTGAATTGGATTCATTTCGGTGCACCCTGCTGATAAAGAGACTGAATAGATTCTCTGAAACAGCTTCCAGCAGCTCACCTCCACCCCGACTCCCTCAGATCACCTTCCACTCCGTCTAAAGACGGCGCTGGACTACATCTGGTCTCTAGTTTAGTCTCTTTCTGCCTCTTCTTCGTCCTTTTTTCTCTGTTGAGCCTGGCTGCCACTTTTCATCCTCTTTCATTACTCCCTACCATTATTCCCTAATTTCCTTCCCTCGCTCTTCGGGCACCTTTTGCACAAAGCAATCAGCCGGCAGTTAATGGCTGAAGTATCCCAGCATGGAGTGTCTGTTTTTTTTCTTTTTGTCTTTTCTCTTTTGGTTTTTCTGAGGAAATGAGAGGAGACAAAAGCAGAAGCTGCTCTCGCCTCCTCGTCCTCTCCGTGATCGCTCAGGAATCAGTCCGTGGAGTGGACGCTTTGGTTGGAGTCGTCTGGCGGAGCTCACAGAGTAATGAGTGTGTTTGTCTTCCTCCTCTCTCAGCGTTTGATTCGCTCTCAGACGGGAAGCAGCAGGTGGTCGGCATCGCGACCCAGAGAGGAGAGCGGGACAAGAAAGCCAAAGCTGATTGGCCGTCAGGTTTCAGGAACACCTCAAACAGTTTAAATCACTCTTTTAAATCAATATTCCAACCTGCTAAGAGACATAATGAATGAAACTAATGAGCATAATGCACAATGAAAAGGCTGATAGCCGCTCTGCATTCATGGACTCTTTGAGTGGGAAAAACCAAACGAGCCCGATAAGAAGAACAAATCACCGTATTATGTTGACTTCATTGTTCTCGTAGACATTATGTTTCTATGTATTTATAGATGACATCCTCGTGTTTAACCACACATTCTCAGGTCTGATTGTCTCTGCGTTCGTTGCGTTTCACGTGGTCCAGACGGAGCGTCGATGTTTCCAACTCGGCTGCTTTTGGATTTCACGCTGGTTATTAATAACACCACTAGTCACTTTTGACCCAACGGTCCGGGCTGGGCCTTGGTCTCGTTGACCCCCCCTCTTCGTCTTCGTCATCACCTGCATCATCATCTGAGGAATTCGATCCGTGAAGCCTCCGCTCGTCATTCCACAGCGTTAACCTTCGAAGGAATCTTCCACGTCATGCAGGATCTAATTGCCACAGCCATTTGTCATTATTATCCTTCTCTTCCCACCTTCTCCCTCTGAACCCCCCCCCCCCCCCTCACATTCTAATCCTCGCTGTTATTGTCGGCACATTTTCATTATCTCTGAGAGGCTCGGCGCTCACTGTGCTTTGATGAGTTTATGAACAGTGGCACCTCTAATCCGAAGGAAGATGCTCTTGAGAACGCAGCGATCAGCGCACATCACAGCGCCAGCAGCCAGGGGACGAGCTGATGTAATTTTACATTTGTAATAATAATCTGGGAAGTCTTTAATGCGATTCAAAGACGGGCTTGTCAAAAATAATATTGTGAGGTTTATATGAGGTGAGGGGGCTGTGGGGGGGGGGGGGGTCCGCTGCTGCTGCTGCTGTTGGAGAAATGTACATTTGGTTGATTGGAAGTGTGCTGGCGGTAATTGAGGGCTTTGTTGTTGCCTTGTCCACAAATGGATTTCTCATTACAGTGAATGCAGCAGCATGTTCTCTGCAGTAAATGGTTGCCATAGGAGCTGTAATAACACGTAACGCTGCATGACCCGCCGCTGGCCGCTCGCACATTTGAAGGCTGTCAGAGCATCACACCACCATTTATAATACAAATATTTATTTATGCGTATATTCCTTGCACATGAAGAACAAACACTGCTGCTATTTGTTCTTTTTTTTTAATGTGAGTCAGAGGTTTTTAAACGCCATAAATAGACAAATCAAACACTTGTCAACAAGCCCGGCGACACGAGTCCTCGCCTTTGACTCGCCGCTTTCATCAATTCTTTCACTTTCCTGCCAAATAAACACTTCCCCCACAAATTGGCCCGCATAATCAAATGTGTCTGAGTGCAGTAATCAGAGAGGGCGAGGGGGAGAGAAAAGGGAAGGCGTCTTCTTTGGCGGGTCTTATCTGTGGATGTTCAGGGCCTCGCTCTAATCTCCCCTCGCTCCGGTGTTGTGTGAACGTATACGGTGGAGCTGCTGAGGTCTGAGTGCTCGCTCGCCCTCCTGTTTGCCACCATGTGCTGGTTGTGTTGCCATCTGTCCTCTGAACAACAGGCTGAGAGCAGAGAGAGAGAGACAGAGAGAGAGAGAGAGAGACAGAGAGAGAGACAGAGAGCTTGTTGAGATCTATAATTCACATCTTGTTTGTCCCAACGAGCCACCGTAGCGTGTTCGCCCTCCTCCTCCTGCTTCCTCTCACAATTACAGAACAAACCGTCTCTGAACGGCTCTCTGTCTCTGGTTGCTAATTCATCCCTCCGTTTTTTTCTTTTCTTTTCTTCAAGGTGCAGCTGCTCGAGCTGACTGTCGGTGGGCCGACTTCAGTGATTAAGCACCGATCAGCCCACCGTCAGAGCAGTATTAGCAAAGGCTCGACGGCCCCTCGGCTGGAGCTACAATCACCCAGCGGCCGCTCAGCAGTAATAGTACGGCCGCGTACGGCCGCGAACCACCACTTACCCACTCGAGTCCGCTGAGCGGCGACGCCCTCAGCGCGCCGCCGATCTTCATACCCCAGTCAGCTGAAGCACGCTGACTGCTCAGTGAAGGAGCTCTGTGGTCCTCTCTGATGCTGCTTTGGAGGCCAAAAAATCGTGCTTTAAAAATGATGCTTTTGTAATGATGCAGAAGCAGCATTCACTGCTGCTGTTGCTGTGGAGGCCCAAGCCTCTTTTTTCATTTTATTTATCACCGTCACTGCCATTGAAACACTTCAGGAAAAGTGTTTCTTTTCTGCCTTCCCTCTTGGAAAAATACCAAAAAGCTTTTTTACACTTGGTCATCTTCTCTCCTCCTCAGGCCGTGAGTCACTCAGCGCTCGCCAAGTCTGTTTTATTACAAAGACTATCGCAAATTCACTCATATTACGTCATCTTCAAAGGCTTACATTTAGAATTATATTCACTCAAAACATTTGGGACACTGGGCAGAATGAAATGGGTCAACTGTGAACTCTGTCAATGGTCCTTTACGTGAATGATAATATCTACCACCCTTTGTGACAAAATACAATCTACAAAATACGTTTGTAATGTTTTAATTCGCTTCAATGGGTTTTATCACAGCGAGCCTTTAGTTCATCGGTGGGACTCCTCCAACGACCACTTTTGTGTTGATGAAGAAAGCGGCAGAGCCTCCGAACCAAAATCCATAAACAAACAACTTGCAGGCGTCTGCATGACGGCTGCGACCCAGATCAATAGACATTTAAAGTATATTTCCTTCCCACTTACATGCCTGTAAATACACTGTTTTGTATTTGGGTGAAAGCGCAGCCAACAATTTAAAAAGATACCAGTGAGACGATTCAATACTTTCTGTCTGTTGCTCCATTTCTTTATATGACCCTCGGGTCATCTCTTCAACAACATGGCAGAGAGCAAGAAGTCCTCACAACTCCTCACTAGATTAAACCTGCTGCTCATGAATCAGGATGATTCAGCTCCACTGGTCAGCTGCAGGTCAACCTTTCCACTTGTAGATAACGAATATGAAAAGTAGAGGGCAGATTTAATTTCGCGACTTTATTCATTCTCTCCACGTGATGAACCGGTTCGACTTTAATGACCTGCTCTCACAACATGATGTTTTAAAAGATTTCCATGGAATTTACTGTGGAAATTCCTGCTTCCCAGAGGACTACTTCCAACTGCCAACATTTACTCAACACAAGTAGTAAGTACATAAAACAGGCCCGTTTGTGATGAAAGAATGGAAGTTAACCCCTAGTCCTATTTTTAGTCCTCTGCTCGAAAATTGTAACCCATACTAAAAAGACTATAATTCTGTAACTACAAGGTCTATTTTAAAAATGTTGATGCTTGAATAACACTAGGGATTGTGAGATTTGATGAGATGAGTAAATATTGTGTATATGTTTCTGGTTAATAGTAGCTGAACACAGCAAACACAGCAAACAGGGGAAATTCCCAGGTTCGCCTGAAGAAAAAGTACTGTAATTTATTAAATGAGGCCCTGGCTAGCCTAAAACATTCCCAATTCATAGCACAAAGGGTGCAGGTGCCTCACAAAAAGATGTGGTGTAAATAAAGTGAAGCAAACCCCAGTTATAGGTGTTTATGTACGAAGAAACATGCCAAATTCTCATTTTCGAACCAGAATTTGCAGCTATTCCATTGTACTTTTATATACTATATACCAAGTTGGGCTTGAGATCAAAAGGTTAAGTAACAAAAGTACGTCAACATTGACTTGGTTTCACACGGGACATGAACAACGGTCTCCTGAGTGAAAGTCCTGTGTTTGTTTGACCCTTTCTCACTCTGCATCATTTGTTTGTATTGGAGTTAATTTAAAGCCTGATTCATCTCATACAGACGTGAAAGGGTTAAATTCCTTTACAGCTTTAGCTCCATGGCTGGTACGACCCCGCAGCATAAATCATCTGTATGTTATTTGTCCGTCCAACATTCCTGTGTGTTGTAAATACTTTCCTCCAGGAAGCTTTCTCTGTTGTTCCTCAACATGTCATTTAGAAGGATCGTTCATCATCACAGGGTCGAGGTGTTCCTGGATGGAACCTGCTCGGGCTGCGACGGACACAGATTTGCTCCTGGTGAACAGTGTGAAGAGGTCGAGGCTCAGACGCGGAGCTCTCCGCCTGCTCTCCCGTCGCCCGGGCAGAGAAACAACGGCTCCGCTGAGAGGCGGCGAGGAGGCGAGGAGGCTTTCATCCTCTCCGAGGTGCCGGCGACCCGGGCCCGCCCCCTGACAGCCAGGCGGCGTCTGTTTGTGGAAGCTTTGACCCGCGAGCCTGCAGATTGCATGCTCTCTGGGAGTGATTATCTGCCGATGGAGACATGCTTTTACACCCCCCCCCCCCCCCCCCCCCCCCCCCCCCCCCCCCCCCCCACCGCCGAGGACAGACAGTAGCTGACGGACAGGGTCGACCCCCGGATGCGGTCCTGGAGAGATAATTGGCGAGCAAGGGGGTCATGTTTGACGGAAGCACACTTTGCAAATTTATCTTGGGGCAGCAGCAGTGTCGCAGTCAAACACTGTGTTTAGAGCTTCCTGTACTCTCTGCTGCAGCAGAACAAACCCCCCCCCCCCCCCCATTATGTTCTCCACCACACTGGCTGCAGATACCACTTCACATTAAAGAGCATGTGGTCAGTACTCCTGTGCACGTTTATATAAATACAACATATCCATCATTCTTTCTCTCTTTTCTCTCTTTTCTAGGATTCATGTTGAACTTTGGACTCCCTGATTGAACGCCTTCCAGGCTCTTTCCTCACGAGATCAGACGCTAATTGTTGAATAAACTTTGTGGTCGTTTTTGTCCAAACAGCTTCCAGAACCAAATGAAATGGTGTGTAACACAGTCCTCTCATGTCATGTGTTTTACCATCTTTAATCCGTAATGTTTCTCTGTACATTCTGTATGCTGTCCTCTTTGTTTACCTTTTTATTTTACAGCAGAAGATCCTCCTGCTCCTGCTTCCCAGAGGATGAACCAGTCAGATATTTTACAATTACTTCACCTTTAATCAGCGACATCCTCAGGGCGCTAATTCAAGTTTGCACAGAATGACAAATGGCTGGACGTGAACTGTGGAAGTTGACGCTCTTGCTCACAGCTCAATGATCCAGGAAACATCTAAAAGGTACGGAGCGTTTCAATGTTTATGATGATGGGCTGAGTTGATATCTGTGGCAGATCAATAGTAACGTTCTAACGGTTTAAAGTAGAATAATTTGGAGGCGACAGTTCGATGCAGTTTGTTCTCCTCGTGCTGCTGGATATGAAGTGTGTGTGTGAAAGTGCCGTAGATCGCGGTTGGGATCGATAACGGAGAACATTGCTCGGCTTCTCCTGGCGAGAAATAGGTGAAATTGTGGTAGTACTTGTAGTACCTTGAAGTACTTTGTGTATATATATGTTTTTGAGTGATTAAAATAGGTTACATGGTTCATTTGATCAGAATCTCTTCGTCATGTACGTTTTTGAAATATTTTAAAATATCATTTAATTCGTTCTCAAAAGTGATTTGTACTACATGTGTACACTCTTTGACCCCCTCTAGAGCCCAATTGGGCTCTGCTCGGGATCTAAATTAAAAAAACTTCCTTTTTAGGAGTACTTTCTCAACTAAAGTACATAAACAATCAGCGGTATTTAAACATGTTTTGTGGGGAAAACAAACAGTGAAACTATGTTTGCTATAAACATCCATCAAAGTTTACAGACACCGAAATATGTGACGTCACCGTTATCCATCCAAGCCCCGCCCATTCAACAGGAAGCTCTCACGTACACAACGCATTCCAGAGTTATTTCTGCTCCTGCTGCAGTGGTTTCTTTTCAAGCTCTCGCTATTTTGCTGTTTTTCTGTAATCTGTAGTTCAAACACGAGCGTTCCGTGCACAGGTTCACTCAACGCTCTCCTCACAGGCTTGGATGGATTACACTTCTTTGATCATGTTCTTTGATTTCTCCAGTGCTTTTTTACGCCACACAGCCTTTTGCTGTTAGGAGGCGAGCTCAGGGCCGGCCAGGTGAGCGCTCGTGTTCTGGATAACGGATTACCCGACCGGCAGGCCACAGGCTGCAGGAAAGCGTGACAGGAACTGTGATGCAGGACACTAGTGGGGGGGGGGGGGGGCCTCGCCCACTTCCTGTTTACACACTTCTGACTTCAACTGTAAAAATGTTGTCTGGGGAACACCAGAGCTTCCTTTTGAATACTAAATCCAATCCGAATTTATTTTCATGATGTTTTGTTTATTCCTGAAATATGACGGGTCGGAGGGTTTGGGGGGGGGGGGGGGGGGGGGGGGTGATTCCAATCTTTTGAGTTTCCTCAACATGAATCACATGTTATCATTTGTACCCCTGACATTCTCGTTGAACTTTAAACTATTACTAATTGTGCAGGTAAAAGCAGCCAGAATGAGCTGAGGAAGAATCCTGCTGGATTTGTCCGTAAACCCTTTAAATCTCCAGCTGCTGCTGCTGCTGCTGCTGCTGCTGCTGCTGCCGCCTGTTTAATATCGCATCTCACCGTTTCCATTCACACTCTGTGGTTTCCTATTGAAGGAGGGGATCCATTCCCATACTGTGGTATTGTGTCATTGTGCTAGATGAATATAAATTGCATCAATTTCCAGTGATAAATGCGGAGACATTGTGCTGTGGATGCAGCATTAGTGAATAATTGGGAGGAAATGTCAGGGACACATTACAATATGCAGCAGTATACTAATGTGTTTATGTCTTGGTATTCCGTCAGCTGGCTGCTGGTTCATACGCTGTGATGCAGGAAAACACAGCCCGGGCTCCCAAATATCCCGACATGAACACTTTCTCACTCCGCCGTCGTCCTGGGATCATCGTTAGGGCTGAACCGGAGATGATTGACAGCTCTCTTCTTTACTCAGACGTCCACGTTCACTCTTCCACCTGATTGGACGAACACTCCAGACTGTAAATGGAGTTTGTTTTTTCAACTTTCAAACAAAAAACCCGGTTTCTTAATCACGATAAACTGCAGAGCGTTTAACGGATAATAATTAGCTTTACATGTTTTAAGGGAGCAGCTAATTATTCAGTGTTGGAGTCAGACTCCATAAAAACACCAGAAATCATATGAAAATAATCACGTGCAGATAACTGAAATGTTTTCAAACACTATAGTTTATAATTTGAATACGTCCGTTCCAACAACGTGATTTCTTGACTCCTTTATTTTATTTTTTATTTATTGACACAAAAATCATCTTCGTTCCAAAAACAATCGCGTCACCTTTTCTCTGAGTAACGTTCTCTTTCTGTGTGAAAGTATTCACGACAGAAACAGTTCAACAGACGACATTGATGTGAGTTAGCGTAGAGTCCTTCAGGCTGCTTCTTATTATTCGACTTGTTTCTACTCATCAGCAGATGAACAGCGTCTCTCAACATGTTCTCACTTCGCTGCCTGTGGCCGACAGAATAACCTGCATCTCTGAAATGGAAACGGTGAAGGAACGGAGACGCTGCAGCAGAGACGTGGAGTGTTTCATATGCTTGAGACTGAGCAGCTGGTACTCGGTGTTATCCCACCACGTCTAAAGTCAGAAGTGTTTCTAAAGCCGGCTGCCTCAGCCTCCGGCTGCATCACTGATCTCTCTCCAGCAACTCCGTCTCTCAACGTCTTCCTGCTCTTAATGCGATCATTCAGAGTACAGCGCGCACTTTAACACAGTCTTCATTGTTTCACTCAGTCACAGAAGAGTCACAGAGTTATTAGTGTGAAGAATGAAAACAAGAGCCTGAGAAGACATCTACACTGAGACGTCTCATGTTTGCATCCGCACAACGTCTCCGGGTCACTTTGAGCGTCTGTCCACAGAGAAGCTCATGAACAACAGAAACACTCAGTCTTCAGTCTGTCCAGTTGGCCAACATGTGGTCAACTTAAGTATCTTTAACCAGCACACGCCCTGAACCTCCCTCATGTATATGTGTATATATATATATATATATACACACATACATACATATACTGAATACATATATAGGCAGAAAAAGGCTATTTTGGACGTACTCCATGAGAGAAGGAAGAGAGAGGATGAAGCCTGCTCTCTCTCCACATCACAGTGTTCACCGTTTACAGCTGTGATCCAGCAATAGTGAGACTCGATGGCGTGTTTGTGACGGGACACGGTGTCGAGAGTCGTCCTCGCACCACGTGGCCGTCCACCCCCCTGAGCTCAGCACCACCTCTCTCCGGGTTTCTACATGGAATCGGATGTGTTGGTGCGAAGCTACCGTGTTCCTGTGGAATGTTGGGGAATATTTTCTGGAGAATGAATCCACATCTGGTGCTCTGGTGAGTGTTCGTACGTGTGATTGAGTCAGAATAAACTACAGCGTGTGTTTGTGGTGATGCAGGAAGTTATTATTGTTCTGTTGCAAGAAAACAGTCACAAAAAAAGCAATTTTGCGGACTAATATGTGGCTGTATGAATATTGATTTTTAGATCAGATGGAACGGCTATCTGCAGTGGACGTTAAATCATGGTGGTCTTTATGAAATGATTAGTTTAATGCCATTGTACCTATTTGTCTAATCTAATAAATACAATATATTAAATATATTACTTTGGTTAAAATCACATTTAAAGGTTAGTAAATGAGAGATACATATTCCCATATTCCCTCAGTGTGTTTTTAATAATAATTGATGGAGAACAATTGATCTCAACGGCACAGAGGAATAAGATCAAGCGTTCATACAAACACTAGTAGATTCATTCTCGGTTGTTTTTGTGTGATCAGAAGAAACAAACGTTACGTTTTTAATCAGATATCCTGGTTTTCCGTTCTCCGTATTAAAAACAGCTTTCATCACATCCTGTAGTTTCTCGTGTTATTGTGAACCAGCACTTCAATTGTTTTCCTCACATCTGTGTGGGAGTAGAAAGTGATAACCCTTAATCATGGCGTCGCAATTAACACAGCGAGAAGTGGGGAAACGTCCCCGCTGGGAGGGAGGTCGACGAGTGTTTCGGCTTTACATTAACAGCGTTTACTTTACCAGCCTCCAGGATATTTACGAGGGGAGCGTTCCTGCTGCATCCAATGGAAATATTCCAGAATCAGACGTCATTTTGTACATATTTCATCCCAAAACAGCCCGATGAGTTTAAATGCCGAAGACAATGATCTCGATCAGCAGTAAAGGAAGTGTTGTCTTTTGTTGCAAGTATCACAAAAACTACTGAAGTGGATGTCGGGTTGTTTCCCGTTTCCTTCCAACAATCACTGGCAGTTTATTTTAATTATGACTTTCTCTACTTTAAGCAGGTAGTTTGAGCCCCGAATGAATCCCTCACCGTCCAAAACAGACATGAAACTGCTTTGTTGTCTGTTACAGGTTCCGAAGGTTCCACACGTGTTGCTGTTCTTCTTCGAGGACCTGCTGGCTCAGCATATTTGGCAGGATTTGCAGTTTGTTAGTGCGGCTAACGTTAGCAGAGTACGCTACCTTTTTAACCTGTTTTCACTGCTGAATCAGTTCTACTTCCTGGAAATATTCTCTGTTACAGCCCGGCTCAACAAACACAAGCTGGGAGACTAAACAAGTTAAAAGCATTATAATAATAAGAATAAGAATAATAATAACGTAATCGGTGATGTTAGCGTGTGAGGATGTGACGCAAACAGCAGCCGTGTCGTCAGAGGCCGAGCGGTTCATGTTCAGGTTGCTGAGCTCTTACAGCTGAACCACACGGCCGGCTCAGGTGTGGTTCATCAGCTGACGACCAGAGTCCTGCAGAGAGGAAAACCAGCACAGACCAGCACACCTTCACACACATACTGTAGACCCATCGATCTGCTTCTCTCTCAAATCCACGTTTTGTTCCTCCAGACATTAGATGATGTTTCTTCAGGGAGTGCAGTTAGTGGTAGCAGCTCTGACATCCTGATGGAGTAAGAGCAGGGGGCGGGGCTTAGCAAAGCACCTGGAGCTGCACATTTTGAAAATGTTTGGCCAAATGTAATGCAGCGATGCACAGCAAACAGATCTCTTCCAGTCATGCAGCTCGCTGTAGTAGAAGTTTTAATCTGAGTAAAGATGATCGTGCAAACGTTAGCAGAGGAGCGGTCAGCTGGATTCATAATCCAGGTCTGTCTGTGTCTTTAACAAGTCCGACGTTTCTGCTCCAACTAACTCCTGCACGCTGCACTCAGAGGGATTAAAACCATTAACACAATTTATATCAAACATCCACCATCGAGCCAATCGCCTCCCTCATTCCACCGTCGCTGTCCCCCCTTCCTCTCCCGCCTCCCCCCTCCCCTCCCCTCGCTGCGTCCACAGATAATCTAATTGAGGCCGTGGCTGTGGGCTGAGGATGCTTACCGCTCGGATGCTTCTGAACGCTGGGAAATCAGAGCTTCATTAGAATAAGATGGATTGACATTCAATAGAAAAAAATAAAGAAATGAAAGAAGGAGGAGGCGGCCGCGGGGTCGGTGGTGGTTTGTGTGGAACAAATCAGCTCTGATTGGGGGGGGGGGTCATTGATCTGTTGGGGAGCGTTAGCCAACAGTCTTCTGCTCTTCAGTCTGTCCGACGGGAACAGACGGGAACAGACGGGCCTTCATGTGGAGTTGGAAGGGAGACGAGCGGGTTGGTGGTTTGATCCCCGGCTCGTCCACATGTTGAAATGTCCTCAAGCAACACGCTGCACCTAAAGCAGCTTCCAATGGACAATATTAATTGCTATATAAATGCAGTACATGTACCGGGTGGAGGGGGATCACGCATGAAATGAACCAAATGGAAGAGAAGAGGTCTGCGA